>NC_142444.1:125605000-125916500 GCF_059453495.1 Arachis ipaensis | reverse complement strand
GTTACATCCCCTCCTCTTGTGAAAATGGTCCAAATGCTCTGTCACAGCACGGCTAATCATCTGAGGTTTCCGATCATGCTGGAATAGGATTCACCCTCCTTTTGCGTCTGTCACTACGCCCAGCAATCACGAGTTTGAAGCTCGTCACAGTCATTCAATCCCAGAATCCTACTCGGAATACCACAGACAAGGTTTAGACTTTTCGGATTCTCATGAATGCCGCCATCAATCTAGCTTACACCACGAAGATTCTGATTAAGAGATCTAAGAGATACTCATTCAATCTAAGGTAGAACGGAAGTGGTTGTCAGGCACGCGTTCATAGGGAATGATGATGATTGTCACGTTCATCACATTCAGGTTGAAGTGCGAATGAATATCTTAGAAGCGAAATAAGATGAATTGAATAGAAAAACAGTAGTACTTTGCATTAATCTTTGAGGAACAGCAGAGCTCCACACCTTAATCTATGGAGTGCAGAAACTCTACCGTTGAGAATACATAAGTGATAATGGAGTTCATTGGTCTCGGCCCCAGAGGGGAACCGGAGTAACCAAGACTACGAATACAATGATAAAAAGTTCTATTTATAATAAACTAGTCACTAGGGTTTACAGAAGTAAGTAATTGATGCATAAATCCACTTCCGGGGCCCACTTGGTGTGTGCTTGGGCTGAGCTTGAAGTCTACACGTGGAGAGGTCATTCTTGGAGTTGAACGCCAGCTTTTGTGCCAGTTTGGGCGTTGAACTCCACTTTGCAACTTGTTTCTGGCGCTGGATGCCAGAATTGGGTAGAGAGCTGGCGTTGAACGCCAGTTTGTGTCGTCTAAAATTAGGCAAAGTATGGACTATTATATATTGTTGGAAAGCCCTGAATGTCTACTTTCCAATGCAATTGGAAGCGCGCCATTTTGGGTTTTGTAGCTCCAGAAAATCCATTTTGAGTGCAGGGAGGTCAGAATCCAACAGCATCAGCAGTCCTTCTTCAACCTCTGAATCTGATTTTTGCTCAAGTCCCTCAATTTCAGCCAGAAAATACCTGAATTCATAGAAAAACACACAAACTCATAGTAAAGTCCAGAAATATGAATTTAACATAAAAACTAATGAAAACACCCCTAAAAGTAACTAGATCCTACTAAAAACATACTAAAAACAATGCCAAAAAGCGTATAAATTATCCGCTCATCATGGAGGTAGTCAAAAAAGAATACAAGGGAGTAGAGCTTGCAAGGACATTGGAGATACCTCTCCCCAAGCCACCACCATCCATTCTTTCATTCAAGTGGGTAAATTCTTTATACTTAAGCTTTATTATTCCCCTTGAATATGGTTTGCTTAAGACGGATGGTCAACTTAGAAATATTTGTGGCTTTAAGAGCAAGAGGGAGATGGTTATGGTGGCATGTTCAAAGCTTAATGGTGAGGGTTGGTATAGAGCTAGATTGCTTGGGTCTAGGAGAATGTTTGGTCACTTACATGAGAATTCTAAAGTCATGCCACCCGGATGGATTAATAATGATCAACTTCAAGATGGGTGTGAAAATAAAGTGTGGGATCCCGGATCGCACAAGGAGAATCAACCTTGGGAGCCCCAAGCTTGTGAAGAACTCCATCAAGACTTGGCTCAATGTATGAGAAATCTTGGGGCACAATGGAGAACCAAGCATTGGTGGGAGTTCTAAGATGAATTCAAGCACAAGCCACCTTGATGAGGAGCTCCCCATAAGTCCAACTTAAGGAAAATAAACAAAAGTGCTAGGTGGGAGACACCCCACCATGGTAAAATCTTTTCATTTTTCTCTTTTGTAAATATTGGTAATTAGTTTAAATTCATATTTTGATTGATTTGTTGAGTTTATTTGGTAGTCTAGTATGTTAAATAAGGTTTTAAGGTGTTTTGGTAGCTGTTCGGAGGTTTAGAATGCTTGGATTGGTGCAAAAATATAGAAAAATTTTGAAAAAACAGAGCACCATCCACGCGTACGTGTACTTCACGCGTACGCGTGCATCAAGCATTTTCGACCATCCACGCACACGTGCCATGTACACGTACGCGTGGATTGTAAGATTTCACCTCCTAGCCATTTTCCTGAGAGTTGCGCCTACACTGCGCCATCACTATGCCTTTCGCACAAGCCAACTCACGCGTACGCGTACCCGTCACTCTCGAAATAAGCCATCGACGTGGATGCGCCATGCACGCGTACGCGTCGCTCCATTGCACCACCATCCGCGCGCGCGCGCCATGCACGCGTACGCGCAAATGTCCTTCCTTCACTACATTTCTTTTCTTCTCCTCTTTCCATTTCTTTCCTTCTCCTTTCTTCTTCCCTTCTCCTACCCCTCATCCAACACTTCCAAACACCATTGATAACCATTTATTTTATTTAGTTAATTAGTTAGTTAGTTAGTTGATTAGTTAGTCACTTAGCTTAGTTTTCATTTCATTTTCTCTTTTTCCTTATAAGTGTTGGATTACTGATTTTGTTTGCCATATATTGCTGCTTATTACTAACTGAATGCTATCTTAGCATAATTATTTTTGGATATTCATTGTTGGATTCCTTGATTTAGGTTATATTTCGCATCTTGGTTTTGAATTCTTCATGCTTACCTTTTGAAAATACCAAGTGATGAGAATCGCCTTTGAGCTTGTAACTCTTCTTGAATTGCATGATTTGGCCACCATGTAATTGGAATCCTTTTCCTCGGTTAGGCAATTTCTTGATGGATGTTGTGCATTTATCTTAATGCATTGTGTTTCATGACCATATGCATCCATATGCTTTTAGCTTGAATGCTCTCATGCTTCTTTAATGCTTGTTTTACCTTACAAGTTTACTTAAAGTATCTCAAGCACACTAGAATGAGTAAAGTGCATGCTTCTTTTGTGACATCGCTTCTTATGTTAGTGTGTGTTCTAAAAGGTGCCTAATTTAGGATTCACACACCTAATCTTTCTTAATGTCACACTAATTCACTCGCTCAATTCTAGTGATTATTACCTCATTCCAACAATGTATGCTTCCTTGCTTTTGTATTTTCTTCTCTTATGGTGTTATTTTCTATTTTTCATAATTGATGCACCGCAAGCGAAAATGGAAATGGAAGAAAGAACACACAGCACCGGTTGATCTACCAGCCGAGGTAGCATTTCGGAGAGTCGCCATACCCCCTTGCTCATCTTTGAATGCACCGAGGACGGTGCAAACTTTTAAGTGTGGGGAGGTCGTCCGACCGGTCGGCGATTTTGGGTGACAAATTTTTAATCCCGACACTTTTGCATTTTATTTTAGGTTTTTAGGATTCTTGTTTGCATTTTCTTATTTTTGCATATATATACAAAATAAGCTTAGTCAAATAATGAAACTTTTAAGAGAAATTATCAATAGGGCACCTCAATTGATTTGAGTGAAAACTTTTCATAAAACTTGCTTGAATAATATATATTGTGGATCATGTTTTGAGCTAAGAACACAAGCTTGTGAGTTTTAAGCCTAATGGTGTGGTTACATCTTATAACCACTTATCTTCCTTCTTGTGTGTATTATTCTCTTTCTATGATTGTAATCTTTGATTTGTTTGATTCTTTATGTCCATTATTTGGTGTATTTATGCATTTATATGATTGAGGCCATCATTTCATATAGCTCACTTACCCAAATAGCCCTACCTTTTATCTTCCATTGTTAGCCAATTTGAGCCTACGATTAACCCATTCGTTCTTAATTTTAGCACATTACAAGCCTTGAAGCGGAAAACAATAAAAGTCCTTATTTGGATCTTTGATTATCTTAGGCTAGTGAGTGTGAGTATCTTTCAAGTGTGGGAAACTTGGGACATTGGGTGAATAAAAGGGTGCTTTGTATTTTTATATTTGGAAATTGGGTACATACTCATGTATTGATCAAATGTATAGACCTTATACATTGATACTCTTGTATATAGTTTGAAAGAAAGAAAAATGAGAAAAACAAAAAGAATAAAAAAAAGAAAGAAAAATAGAAAAAAGAAAGAAAAATAGAAAAAAGAAAGAAAAAAGAAAAAGAAAAGAAATAAAAAGGGGACAAAATGCCCCAACGTAAAGCGAAGCAATAACAATCAATGCATATGAGTTGTGAAATGAAAAAGAAATACATGAGTATGTGAAAAGTGAAAAATGGGTAGTTAGGTTAGTTTTGAATTGTATAGGATGTCATAGGTTAGGTGGGAAGTTTAAGCTTATCAAAGATTCAAATTTTAAGCTCACTTGACCAAATATGCATCCTTACCTTGACCCTAGCCCCATTACAACCTAAAAAAAAGACCTCATGATACTTGTATGCATGCATGGAATAAATGTTGATTGTTAGAAGAAAAACAAATCTTAGAAAGCATGAAATAGAGGAGAATTGAGAGAATCAACCCCAAACACTTGAGAGAATAGAGTGCAAACACTTCCGGTGAGGGTTTGATGCTCAATTACATGTTTTCACCTACAATCATCACTTTTCATGCAAGTTTGTAAAAATATTTAACAGCTCAATTCAATTATGGATTAGACTTGCTAGTCCTTAGCCCTTGTGCATATATGCTTCTTAGAAATTGATTTATTTTGACCAAGTAATTGCCTTCATGTAGATAGTTGCATATAGGTAGATTGCATTTAGATTTCATTGAATAAATTTTGATACCCGTTGTTTCCTTCTTGGTTTAAGCATGAGGACATGCTTGGTTTAATTGTGGGGAGGTTGATAAACCCATTTGTAGGGTTTATCTTATGCTTGATTTAGGGGATTTTATGACCTTTTGCCCACATTTATTCAATAAAATAGCATGGTTTCATGATTTTGTCCCAATTTGTGCTTATGTATGAAAACATGCTTTCTAGGTCCTTAAGTGTTGATTTTAATTCACCTTTGATTTCACTAGATGCCTTGATTTGTTTGTTAAGTGATTTCAGGTTAAGAAGGCTAGGAATGGATCAAAGGGGTGAAGAGGAAAGCATGCAAAGTGGAGAACACATGAAAAAGCCAAAGATTTGGATATCTTCATCCACGCGCACGCGCACTGTACGCGCACGCGTGGATCGCAAAAACTTCAAGGGACGCGCATGCGTGCTGTACGCGTACGCGTCGGCGGCCGCACGTGATTTTTAATAGAAAACATGTCTAGCGATTTTTGGGAGCTGTGGGGCCCAGTTTACAACCAACTTTGGCGCCAAAATGCATATAAGGACCAAGGATTGAAGGGGAATCATCATCATACACATCATAATTCATATTCATTCACATTAGGATTAGTTTAGAAGTAGTTTTAGAGAGAGAAGCTAGCTTCTCACTTCTCTCTAGGATTAGGATTAGGATTAGGATTAAGTTTAAATCTAGATCTACTTCTTCTTCTTCTCTCTTAATTTTCCTCTTTCATCGTTAATTGTTCTCTTGTAGTTGTAGCATTCTACTTCTCTTGTAATTCCTTTGTATTGCTAGTTGTAGCTTATGAACTTTCTTTTGTAGATCTACATTTCTTCTTCAATGCAATTGGTAAGTTCTTTATTGTTTCATAATTGTTTTGCCTTTCTATTGTTAATCTCTTGCTTTTGTAGTTGTAGATTCCTTCAATTCTTGCAATTAATAATGTTTGCCTTTATTGCCCTCTATGTGTTTGTTAAAATGCTCCTTTTAGTTGTGAGTTAGATTTTTGTTCCTCTTGACTTGGAAAGGTAACTTAGGAACTCTTGAATTACTAATGTCCAAGTAATTGATGATTGGGAGCCATTAACTCTAGGTCTCACTAATTGAATTGGTGGAGAGCTAGGACTTATGGACTTGGATTGATATAGCTCATTTGACTTTCCTTTACCTAGTTAGAGGATGATTTAATGGGATTGATCCCTGCCAATTCTCATGTTGTGGTTAGTGATAGGGATAGAGATCCTTGACTACCAACCCTTGCCAAGACCTTTGTAGCTATTAGTTTACTTCCTTGTCATTTATCTTTCATGTCTCTTATCTCAAAAACCCCAAAACATACTCCATAACCAATAGTAAGAACACTTTGTTGCAATTCCTAGGGAGAACCACCCGAGGTTTAAATACTTCGGTTTATAGATTTTAGGGATTTGTACTTGTGACAACCAAATTTTTGTATGAAAAGATTATCGATTGGTTTAGAAACTATACTTGCAACGAGATCTCATTATAGAAATTCTATACCATCAAAATTTCATTCATCAGTACGCGAGATACCAATTTTCACACTCCCGTGTACGTGGGCACAGTCTCGTGTACACGAACCCCTATTTGGCAGAAATGTGATTTTTGAAGTTTTACCCAATCCTATATCTTTCTAGGCCCTTTTGCACCTGTTTAAAGTCTATTAGTGAGCCTTAGACCTTAAAAGGAAGGTGATAATGTTAAATAAGAACTAATTGATAAAAATGATGATGATGATGATGATGATGATGATGATGATGATGATGATGATGATGATGATGATAATGAATTGCAATAGAGTTAGAGATGGATTGATGATGATAATGACATTGAGTAGGGAGGATGATTGAATTTGAGTGAATTAAACGATAATGAATGTGATATGTGACCCCCAGGTAGTAGGCAGTGGCGTTGTCCACTTGCTCTAGATATGAGATGAGGAAGAAGAATTATGAAAAATGAGCTCAGTTATGGAATTTTGAATGAATATGAAAGAATTGAAATGATAACGAAAGTGATAGGGAATTTTTGAATGTGAAACCTGGGCAATAGCAAAGATTGTGGTTCGTCCTGCTTGCTCCAGGTCAGTGATTGAGATACCTAGGCAGTAGCAGCAGTAGTGGATTATTCTACTTGCTCCAGGTTGAGCTTTTAAATACCCGCCTGGGTAGTAGCAACAGTAGTGGTTTAATTCCACTTGCTCTGGGTTAAGTGGGTAGTAGCAAGGGAGTTGTAGCTCAGACCCACTTGCTCCACCATGGGTGTTTCTATCCACGGTTAGCTACCAAAACATGTTGGGTTTGGCTATATTACCGACAAATGATATCATCAGCCATAGGGTAGGCATACATCATATGCATATGTTTGTTTTGTTTGATTGTGTACTATTTGGGTTTGCCTATGTGATTTCCCTATGTTTATTTGCTATATGTACTACCTGATGTATTTGCTTTCTACCTGTGTTTTCTTTATCTGCATTGTTTGTCTGTGCAATTGAGAGGCCCCTTTGTCTAGCGGAGGAGTGACTGATGAGCGGATAATTTATACGCTTTTTGGCATTATTTTTAGTATGTTTTTAGTAGGATCTAGTTACTTTTATGGATATTTTTATTAGTTTTTATGTTAAATTTATATTTCTGGACTTTACTATGAGTTTTTGTGTTTTTCTGTGATTTCAGATATTTTCTGGCTGAAATTGAGGGACTTGAGCAAAAAATCAGATTCAGAGGTTGAAGAAGGACTGCTGATACTGTTGGATTCTGACCTCCCTGCGCTCAAAGTGGATTTTCTGGAGTTACAGAACTCAAAATGGCGTGCTTCCAATTGCGTTGGAAAGTAGACATCCAGAGCTTTCCAGCAATATATAATAGTCCATACTTTGAATAAGGATTGACGACGCAAAAGGGCGTTGAACGCCAGTTCTACGCTGCAGTCTGGAGTTAAACGCCAGAAACACGTCACGAACCAGAGTTGAACGCCAAAAACACGTTACAACTTGGCGTTCAACTCCAGAAAGAGCCTCTGCACGTGTAACATTCAAGCTCAGCCCAAGCACACACCAAGTGGGCCCCAGAAGTGGACTTATGCATCAATTACTTATTTCTGTAAACCCTAGTAGCTAGTTTAGTATAAATAGGACTTTTTACTATTGTATCCTCATCTGATGATCTTTGGAACTTTTTTCCTTAGACATGGGGGCTGGCCATTCGGCCATGCCTGGACCATTATCACTTATGTATTTTCAACGGTAGAGTTTTTACACTCCATAGATTAAGGTGTGGAGCTCTGCTGTTCCTCATGATTTAATGCAAAGTACTACTGTTTTTCTATTCAACTCAACTTATTCCGCTTCTAAGATATCCATTCGTTCCCAAGAACATGATGAATGTGATGATTATGTGACGCTCATCATCATTCTCACTTATGAACGCGTGCCTGACAAACACTTCCGTTCTACATGCAAACAAGGCAGAATGAGTATCTCTTAGATATCTAATACAGAGGACCGAGTCCGAGTTATTAGTATCTTCGTGGTATAAGTTAGAACCCATGGATGGCCATTCCTGAGATCCGAAAAGTCTAAACCTTGTCTGTGGTATTCCGAGTAGGATCTGGGAAGGGATGGCTGTAACGAACTTCAAACTCGCGAGTGCTGGGCGTAGTGACAGATGCAAAAGGAAGGTGAATCCTATTCCAGTATGATCGAGAACCTCAGATGATTAGCCATGCCGTGACAGAGCATTTGGACCTTTTTCACAAGAGGATGGGATGTAGCCTTTGACAACGGTGATGCCCTTACAGAAAGCTTGCCATGGAAAGGAGTAAGACTGATTGGATGAAGACAGCGGGAAAGCAGAGAGTCAGAGGAACGAAAGCATCTCTATACGCTTATCTGAAATTCTCACCAATGATTTACATAAGTATTTTTATCTTTATTTTCTGTTTATTTATTATTATTATTCGAAAATACTATAACCATTTGATATCCGCCTGACTGAGATTTATAAGGTGACCATAGCTTGCTTCATACCGACAATCTCCGTGGGATCGACCCTTACTCACGTAAGGTTTTATTACTTGAACGACCCAGTGCACTTGCTGGTTAGTTGTGCGAAGTTGTGAAGTTATATCTGGACTATGGTATTGTGCACCAGTTTTTGGAGCCATTGCCAGAGAGAGAACGAACAACAAATTTTACAACCTCAGAGTAACAATTTCGCATGTATCAAGTTTTTGGCGCCGTTTCCGGGGATTGTTCGAGTTTAGACAACTGACGGTTCATCTTGTTGCTCAGATTAGGTAATTTTCTTTTTGTTTTATTTTCAAAAATTTTTCAAAAATCTTTCAAAAATTTCTCATCTGTTTTCGAAAATTATTCTAAAATTTTTTAAGAATGAATTCTAGTGTTTCATGAAGCATTTTGAAGCCTGACTGGCTGTAAAGCCATGTCTAAATTCATTTGGACTGGGGCTTCCAACCCAACATTATCAAGAGCAAGCTAGTTGTTGCTAATCCACCTGCTGCTGTTCCTGATCCACCTGATTTACATGCTAAAGCTTAACTGGCTATTAAGCCATGTCTAACCCTCAGATTGGAGCTTTAGACTAAGAGTGCAAGATTCCTGGAATTCATATAAAAAAATTTGGAATCCTTATTTTTCTTTTTTTCAAATTAATTTTCGAAAAAATCCAAAAAAGAATATATTTCATGTTTCTTGTTTGAGTCTTGAGTCAATTTTAAGTTTGGTGTCAATTGCATGTTTTAAAGTTTGCATAAAATTTTCGAAAAATTCATGCATTCATAGTGTTCTTCATGATCTTCAAGTTGTTCTTGGTAAGTCTTCTTGTTTGATCTTGATGTTTTCTTGTTTTGTGTCTTTTCTTGTTTTTCATGTGCATTTTTGCATTCATAGTGTCTGAACATGAAAGATTTCTAAGTTTGGTGTCTTGCATGTTTTCTTTGCATATAAAATTTTTCAAAAATATGTTCTTGGTGTTCATCATGATCTTCAAAGTGTTCTTGGTGTTCATCTTGACATTCATAGCATTCTTGCATGCATTCATTGTTTTGATCTAAAATTTCCATCCATTGAACATTTTTAGTGTTTTTCTCTCTCATCATTAAAAATTCAAAAATCAAAAAAATATCTTTCCTTTTTTCTCTCATAAATTTCGAAAATTTGATTGACTTTTTCAAAAAAAAATTTTAAAATCTAGTTGTTTCTTATGAGTCAAATCAAATTTTCAATTTGAAAATCTTATCTTTTTCAAAATCTTTTTCAAAAATCATATCTTTTTCACTTTTCTTATTTATTTTCGAAAATTTTAAAAATATTTTTCAAAAATCTTTTTCTTAAATTTATATCATAATTTTCGAAAATATCATCAACAATTAATGTTTTGATTCAAAAATTTCAAGTTTGCTACTTGCTTGTTAAGAAAGATTCAAACTTTAAGTTCTAGAATCATATCTTGTGATTTCTTGTGAATCAAGTCATTAATTGTGATTTTAAAAATCAAATCTTTTTCAAAACTAATTCAAATCATATCTTCCTATCATATCTTTTTTTTAAATCTTATCTTTTTCAAAAATTTGATTTTTTAGATATCTTTTCTAACTTTTTATCTTCTTATATTTTAAAAATTGATTTTCAAAATTTGTTTCAACTAACTAATTGACTTTTTGTTTGCTTCTTATCTTTTTCAAAACTACCTAACTAACTCTCTCCCTCTAATTTTCGAAAATCTCTTCCCCATTTTTCAAAAATAATTTTCGAAAATCCTCTTTCTCTCATCTCCTTCTATTTATTTATTCATCTACTAACACTTCATCTCACCCAAATTCGAACCCCTCTTCCATCTGTGTTTGAATTTTCTCTTCTTCCCTTCTTTATATTACATTCTTTTCTTCTTCTACTCACAAAGGGGAACCTCTATACCTGGGTAAAAAGGATCCCTATTATTATTTTCCTGTTCCCTTCTCTTTCATATGAGCAGGAGCAAGGACAAGAACATTCTTGTTGAAGCAGACCCTGAACCTGAAAGGACTCTGAAGAGGAAACTAAGAGAAGCTAAATTACAACAATCCAGCAAGCACCTTTCAGAAATTTTCGAACAGAAAGAGGAGATGGCAGCCGAAAATAATAATAATGCAAGGAAGATGCTTGGTGACTTTACTGCACCTAATTCCAATTTACATGGAAGAAGCATCTCCATCCCTACCATTGGAGCAAACAATTTTGAGCTTAAGCCTCAACTAGTTTCTCTGATGCAACAAAACTGCAAGTTTCATGGACTTCCATCTGAAGATCCTTTTCAGTTCTTAACTGAATTCTTGCAGATATGTGATACTGTTAAGACTAATGGAGTAGATCCTGAAGTCTACAGGCTCATGCTTTTCCCATTTGCTGTAAGAGACAGAGCTAGAATCTGGTTGGACTCTCAACCTAAGGATAGCCTGAACTCTTGGGATAAGCTGGTCATGGCTTTCTTATCCAAGTTCTTTCCTCCTCAGAAGCTTAGTAAGCTTAGAGTGGATGTTCAAACCTTCAAACAAAAAGAAGGTGAATCCCTCTATGAAGCTTGGGAGAGATACAAGCAACTGACCAAAAAATGTCCTTCTGACATGCTTTCAGAATGGACCATCCTGGATATATTCTATGATGGTCTGTCTGAATTAGCTAAGATGTCATTGGATACCTCTGTAGGTGGATCCATTCACCTAAAGAAAATGCCTGCAGAAGCTCAGGAACTCATTGACATGGTTGCTAACAACCAATTTATGTACACTTCTGAGAGGAATCCTGTAAGTAATGGGACGCCTCAAAAGAAGGGAGTTCTTGAAATTGATACTCTGAATGCTATATTGGCTCAGAATAAAATATTGACTCAGCAAGTCAATATGATTTCTCAGAGTCTGAATGGAATGCAAGCTGCATCCAACAGTACTCAAGAGGCATCTTCTGAAGAAGAAGCTTATGATCCTGAGAACCCTACAATAGCAGAGGTGAATTACATGGGTGAACCATATGGAAACACCTATAATCCCTCATGGAGAAATCACCCAAATTTCTCATGGAAGGATCAACAAAAGCCTCACCAAGGCTTTAATAATGGTGGAAGAAACAGGTTCAGCAATAGCAAGCCTTTTTCATCATCCACTCAGCAACAGACAGAGAACTCTGAACAAAATACCTCTAATTTAGCAAATTTAGTCTCTGATCTATCTAAGGCCACTCTGAGTTTCATGAATGAAACAAGATCCTCAATTAGAAATTTAGAGGCAAAAGTGGGCCAGCTGAGTAAGAAGATCACTGAAACCCCTCTTAGTGCTCTCCCAAGCAATACAAAAAAAAATCTAAAAGGAGAGTGCAAGGCCATTGACATAGTCAACATGGCTGAACCTAGAGAGGAAGGGGAGGACGTGAATCCCAAGGAGGAAGACCTCCTGGGACGTCCAGTGATCAATAAGGAGTTTCCCTCTGAGGAACTAAAGGAATCTGAGACTCATCTAGAGACCATAGAGATTCCATTGAACCTCCTTATGCCCTTCATGAGCTCTGATGAGTATTCTTCTTCTGAAGAGAATGAGGATGTTACTGAAGATCAAGTTGCCAAGTACCTTAGTGCAATCATGAAGCTGAATGCCAATTTATTTGGTAATGAGACTTGGGGAGATGAACCTCCCCTGTTCACCAATGAACTGAATGCATTGGATCAACTGAGATTGCCTCAGAAGAAACAGGATCCTGGAAAGTTCCTAATACCTTGTACCATAGGCACCATGACCTTTGAGAAGGCTCTATGTGACCTGGGATCAGGAATAAACCTCATGCTACTCTCTGTAATGGAGAAACTTGGAATCTTTGAGGTGCAAGCTGCTAAAATCTCATTAGAGATGGCAGACAATTCCAGAAAATAGGCTTATGGACAAGTAGAGGACATGTTAGTAAAGGTTGAAGGCCTTTACATCCATGCTGATTTCATAATCCTAGATACTGGGAAGGATGAGGATGAATCCATTATCCTTGGAAGACCCTTCCTAGCCACAGCAAGAGCTGTGATTGATGTTAACAGAGGTGAACTAGTCCCTCAATTGAATGAGGACTCCCTTGAGTTTAAAACTCAAGGACATCCTTCTGTAAACATGGAAAAGAGGCACAGTAAGCTTCTCTCAAAACAGAGTCAACCAGAGCCCCCACAGTCAAACTCTAAGTTTGGTGTTGGGAGGCCACAACCAAACTCTAAGTTTGGTATTGAACTCCCATATCCAAACTCTAAGTTTGGTATTGGGAAGTCTCAACAATGTTCTGAACATCTGTGAGGCTCTATGAGAGTCCACTATCAAGCTATTGACATTAAAGAAGCGCTTGTTGGGAGGCAACCCAATTTTTATTTATCTAATTTTAATTTATTTTTATTGTTATTTCATGTTTTATTAGGTTCATGATCATGTGGAGTCACAAAATAAATCAAAAAATTAAAAACAAAATCAAAAACAACAGAAGAAAAATCACACCCTGGAGGAGGATCTTACTGGCGTTTAAACGCCAGTAAAGAGCATCTGGCTGGCATTCAACGCCAGAACAGAGCATGGATCTGGCGTTGAACACCAGAAACAAGCAGCATCCTGGCGTTCAGACGCCAGAAATGCACACTGAGGAAGAGCTGGCGCTGAACGCCAGAAACAAGCATCTGGCTGGCGTTCAACGCCAGAAACATGCTGCATCTGGGAGCTGAACGCCCAGAACAAGCATCAGTTCGGCGTTTAAATGCCAGAATTGCATGCAAAGGCATTTTACATGCCTAATTGGTGCAGGGATGTAAATCCTTGACACCTCAAGATCTGTGGACCTCACAGGATCATCTCAGGATCTGTGAACCCCACAGGATCCCCACCTTCCCTCCTCATAATCCTAGTTTTTTCCACATCTTCTTCTTCATCTATTCTTTCTTCTTTTGCTCGAGGGAGAGCAACATTTTAAGTTTTGTGTTGTAAAAGCATAGCTTTTTTTTAAAGGGAAAACAAAAGCTTCCATCAAGGATCTATAGCTCAGTGGTAGAACATTTGACTGCAAATCAAGAGATCCCTGAGATACCTCAAGGGATACATTTACCTCCACACAATTATTGGGAGCAACTAAGGATAGGAGCACCAAGAGCACTCCATCATCCTTCATGAAATTAGAGAAGATCAAAGAGTAATGAGGGAGGAGCAACAAAGACAAAGAAGAGACATAGAAGATCTCAAGGACATCATTGGTTCCTCAAGAAGGAAGCGCCATCATCACTAAGGTGGACTCATTCCTTGTTCTTAAATTATCTGTTTTTCATTTTCTTTATGTTAAATGTTTATCTATGTTTGTGTCTTTATTACATGATCATTAGTGTCTAAGTGTCTATGCATTAAAGTAGTGAATATGAATCCATCACCTCTCTTAAATGAAAAATGTTTTTAATTCAAAAGAACAAGAAGTACATGAGTTTCGAATTCATCCTTGAACTTAGTTTAATTATATTGATGTGGTGACAATACTTTTTGTTTTCTGAATGAATGCTTGAACAGTGCATATGTCTTTTGAAGTTGTTGTTTATGAATGTTAAATATGTTGGCTCTTGAAAGAATCATGAACAGGAGACATGTTATTTGATAATCTGAAAAATCATAAAAATGATTCTTGAAGCAAGAAAAAGCAGTGAATACAAAAGCTTGCAGAAAAAAAATAGAAAAAGAAAAAACAAGCAGAAAAAGCCAAAAGCTCTTAAAACCAAGAGGCAGGAGCAAAAAGCCAATAACCCTTAAAATCAAAAGGCAAGGGTAAATAAAAAGGATCCCAAGGCTTTGAGCATCAGTGGATAGGAGGGCCTAAAGGAATAAAATCCCGGCCTAAGCGGCTAAACCAAGCTGTCCCTAACCATGTGCTTGTGGCGTGAAGGTGTCAAGTGAAAACTTGAGACTGAGCGGTTAAAGTCAAGATCCAAAGCAAAAGAAGAGTGTGCTTAAGAACCCTGGACACCTCTAATTGGGGACTTTAGCAAAGCTGAGTCACAATCTGAAAAGGTTCACCCAATTATGTGTCTGTAGCATTTATGTATCCGGTGGTAATACTGGAAAACAAAGTGCTTAGGGCCACGGCCAAGACTCATAAAGTAGCTGTGTTCAAGAATCATCATACTGAACTAGGAGAATCAATAACACTATCTGAACTCCGAGTTCCTATAGATGCCAATCATTCTGAACCTCAATGGATAAAGTGAGATGCCAAAACTATTCAAGAGGCAAAAAGCTACAAGTCCCGCTCATCTGATTGGAGCTATGTTTCATTGATAGTTTAGAATTTATAGTATATTCTCTTCTTTTTATCCTATTTGATTTTCAGTTGCTTGGGGACAAGCAACAATTTAAGTTTGGTGTTGTGATGAGCGGATAATTTATACGCTTTTTGGCATTGTTTTTAGTATGTTTTTAGTATGATCTAGTTACTTTTAGGGATGTTTTTATTAGTTTTTATGTTAAATTCACATTTCTGGACTTTACTATGAGTTTGTGTATTTTTCTGTGATTTCAGGTATTTTCTAGCTGAAATTGAGGGACTTGAGCAAAAAATCAGATTCAGAGGTTGAAGAAGGACTGCTGATGTTGTTGGATTCTGACCTCCCTGCACTCAAAGTGGATTTTCTGGAGCTACAGAACTCAAAATGGCGCGCTTCCAATTGCGTTGGAAAGTAGACATCCAGGGCTTTCTAGAAATATATAATAGTCCATACTTTGAATAAGGATTGACGACGCAAAAGGGCGTTGAACGCCAGTTCTACGCTGCAGTCTGGAGTTAAACGCCAGAAACACGTCACGAACCAGAGTTGAATGCCAAAAACACGTTACAACTTGGCGTTCAACTCCAGAAAGAGCCTCTGCACGTGTAACATTCAAGCTCAGCCCAAACACACACCAAGTGGGCCCCAAAAGTGGACTTATGCATCAATTACTTACTTCTGTAAACCCTAGTAGCTAGTTTAGTATAAATAGGACTTTTTGCTATTGTATTTTCATCTGATGATCTTTGGAACGTTTTTCCTTAGACATGGGGGCTGGCCATTCGGCCATTCCTGGACCATTATCACTTATGTATTTTCAACGGTAGAGTTTCTACACTCCATAGATTAAGGTGTGGAGCTCTGCTGTTCCTCATGATTTAATGCAAAGTACTACTGTTTTTCTATTCAACTCAACTTATTCCGCTTCTAAGATATCCATTCGTTCCCAAGAACATGATTAATGTGATGATTATGTGACACTCATCATCATTCTCACTTATGAACGCGTGCCTGACAAACACTTCCGTTCTACATGCAAACAAGGCAGAATGAGTATCTCTTAGATATCTAATACAGAGGACCGAGTCCGAGTTATTAGTGTCTTCGTGGTATAAGTTAGAACCCATGGATGGCCATTCCTGAGATCCGGAAAGTCTAAACCTTGTCTGTGGTATTCCGAGTAGGATCTGGGAAGGGATGGCTGTAACGAACTTCAAACTCGCGAGTGCTGGGCGTAGTGACAGATGCAAAAGGAGGGTGAATCCTATTCCAGTATGATCGAGAACCTCAGATGATTAGTCGTGCCGTGACAAAGCATTTGGACCTTTTTCACAAGAGGATGGGATGTAGCCATTGACAACGGTGATGCCCTTACAGAAAGCTTGCCATGGAAAGGAGTAAGACTGATTGGATGAAGACAGCGGGAAAGTAGA
Source organism: Arachis ipaensis (assembly GCF_059453495.1). Classification (NCBI taxonomy): domain Eukaryota; kingdom Viridiplantae; phylum Streptophyta; class Magnoliopsida; order Fabales; family Fabaceae; genus Arachis; species Arachis ipaensis. The sequence goes on along the minus strand of NC_142444.1, from coordinate 125,900,056 downwards.
GAGTCAGAGGAACGAAAGCATCTCTATACGCTTATCTGAAATTCTCACCAATGATTTACATAAGTATTTTTATCTTTATTTTCTATTTATTTATTATTATTATTCGAAAATACTATAACCATTTGATATCCGCCTGACTGAGATTTACAAGGTGACCATAGCTTGCTTCATATCGACAATCTCCGTGGGATCGACCCTTACTCACGTAAGGTTTTATTACTTGGACGACCCAGTGCACTTGCTGGTTAGTTGTGCGAAGTTGTGAAGTTATGTCTGGACTATGGTATTGTGCACCAGTTTTTGGAGCCATTGCCAGGGAGAGAACGAACAACAAATTTTACAACCTCAGAGTAACAATTTCGCATGTATCAGTGACGAAGACAGTTCCACCAGAGTTTCAAAGGATTGGAGGAATGGGAGAACTTGTGAATGGTTAAGTCAGAAATTGGGTTAGAACCTAAGCGCCCTAGAGAGATTACCCTGTTATGATTTTAAAATTATAATTTTAAGTGTTAACCCTGAGTGTCGGAGTTCTAGGATCGCCTCTGGCTTTTTCAGGACCTTATATATTATGTTTGTGGGCACCATTACTATGATGAGAACCCCTGATTCTCATTCAATACATATGTTGTTATTTTCAGATGCAGGTCGAGAGGCACCTCGCTGAGCGTCTGGAGTTTCTTTTGCAGGCAAATTCGGGTTTATGTTATTATATATATATATATATATATATATATATATATATATATATATGTATTTATTTTTCTTTGTACGTAAGTGTCTGTACGTGAGCGTTGCGCTTTTCTTTTCACGCTTTTGCTTAAACCAACTTTCAAGGCTCCTCGAATATTATATTATTTCAATTATATTATTATTACTATATATATTTTTAATTTTAGAGGTCGTAATACCACACCATCTCTGTTTTATGGCTTAAGCGTAAAGCTCTGTGTAGTAGGGTGTTACACGTACACATCCTTCATGCGTACGAATGACTGTCAGCACGTGATTTACTTAAGTAAACACGTGGGTTGCGATTTTAGGACCCTTTTGGGCCCAATCCAACTCATTTCTGAAGTATTTGATGCAATTCTCAAGGAGGATCAAGGGAGGAGTAATTAGTGTAGTTTAGGAACATATTTTAGGATAGAATTCTAGAGAGAGAAGCTCTCTCTTCTTTCTTAAAATTAGAGTTTTAAGTTTATTTTTTCCCTTAGTTTAGGTTTTAATTCTTGTTTTGATTTAGTTTTATCTACTTGTTATTGTTCTAGCATCTTAATTATTGTAGTTTTACTTGCTATTTCCTTTATTTTGTTACTATCATGTTTATGAACTTTGTTGAATTTTGATTTCCTTTAATGCAATTTATGTTTTCATCTTTTTATTGCTCCTTTTAATTGTTATTGCTTTTTTACATTTGGTAGTTGTACATTTCATTATTCTTGTAAATTTATCATATTTTACTTTTACGCCTTCTAAGTGTTTATGAAAATGCTTCTCTTAGTTCTAGGATAGATTTTTACACTCTTAGCTTGGAATTAAGTAATTGAGGTGACCTTGAGTCACTAATACCCAAATTTATTAATCTCGTTTTCATTAATGAGTAAGACCTATGGATTGAGATTGATTAAGCCCTGTTGACTTATTTCACCATTAGAGATTGACTAATTAGGTTTGCTCTTGTAATTCTCATATCGTGGTTAGTGACATGAGAGTTATTGATGTCCAATATTGATTGGTAATTTAGGGTTGTTAGTTGTTCTTGTATCCATTGACGAGTAAGACCTATGGATTAAGACTAACTATGCCTATTTGATTTTTTTTCGATGTTGGGAATGATGAAATGGGATTAACTCTAGGTAATCGCCATGTTTGTGGTCAACGACTTGGTTAGGAAGCTTTGATTCTCAATTCTTACTAGAAGTGTCTTTTAGCATTTATATCCCTTTAGTTGTTAGCTTTACTTTCTTACAATTTAATTTTTTGCCTTTTTGTCTTCAAAATCCCTGTTTTCTTATAACCGATAATATGCGCACCTCACTGCAATTCTTTTGAGAGACAAATCGAGATCTAATACTCTTTGTTTTTATTGGTTTGTATTCGTGATAAACAAATTAAAGTTTGATTCGAGTGATTTGTTGGTTTGGAACTATACTTGCAACGTGATTCTTTTTGAGAAATTCTAAACTGACATTTGGCCCACATCAGTACTTGTAGCCGCATTCTTCTTAGAACAATCCTCTACCACACGGCTCTTGTTTACTAACTCTATAAAGCTCTTGACCTCAAGAGGCACCACAGCTCGCATAATATCATCCCTCAAACCATTTTGACACTTCATGCACTTCCATTCTTTATACCCTTTAGGGGAACCCTGACAAACCCTAGAAAAGCGGCACAACTCTTCAAACTTGCTCGTATAAGCAGCCACCGTCATGGATCCTTGTCTCAGTTGTAGTAGCTCCAACTCCTTAGCTTGTCTTACAGACTTCGAAAAGTACTTCTTGTATAGTTTCTCTCTGAACACTTCCCAGGTGATCGTCTCATCCCCATTTCCTTGCTGCAGTAGACGATGAGCTCCTTGCCACTAGTGTTGCGCTTCTCCAGCCAGCTGATAAGCAGCAATTAAACCAGCTAACCATCAGATACATGTTGTGCTTGCAATGCCCTTTCCATCGATTGGAACAAATTATCGGCTTTAGTCGGATTAGTTGAACCCTTGAAGATTAGGGGGATTGACCTTCAGAAAAGTTGCCAAAGTCATCAGACCTCCATCAGCTTGATGGTTTCCCAGTCCATTACCATTCGCATTCATCTTTTTTATAGCCTAGTTCGTAGCTGCAGCACTTGCTTGCATCGTGTTGACGAGATTGGTTATAGCCGCTAAGAACTCGGCCTGATTGCCAGAAGGAGCGGGTTTCTCATTTTCTCTCCGTCCTCGTCTACGAGTTGTCATTCGGGTCCTGTCCACACCAAGCAAGCGATATCAAGGTGATCAGCCTCAATATCTCAAGTTAAGTACTTCAAATTCTCAAAGGTATACTCATGAACTTCATGCTAAAGATATCAATTAGAAACCCTAAATAGTACAGGCACAAACTCAAAGTATGCATTGAATCATAAGCAGTTTATCCCTCAGGCTCACGGGGACAAACTGCTCTGATACTATAATGTAACACCCTACCATTCAAATCTTTATGATCAAGTCACACACACACACACACACACACACACACACACACACACACACACACACACAAATATATAGAAGAAATTATTAAACGAAAAGTTTGAAAATAAAATAAAGAAAATCACAAGCGCAAACACACACGTATCGAATATAGCGCGTTCGGAAAAACAGGGTAAAATAAAAACTTAAAGGAAGAATAGAGTAAAGATAGAATTTATATATGTATAATAGGCACTAGTCACGACCTGTGAAGTTTAGGTCAGTTAGGGTTACAACAACAAAAACAGTTGATAACAGCCAAACCCGATATGTCTGGTAGCTAACTCTGGATAGTCCACGTATGCGCACATCTCTCAAGAGGGATTCACATCTCTTGGAGGAATAATATTCAGAAAGGTCTAAATTCCGGCCACATCTTGCGACGGAGGGTCAACATCTGGGAGCAAGCGGGATAAAATCACCATTCTTGTATCTACCTCAGAAGATCAAATACAAACTGGGAGCAAGCGGGACAAAGCCACCATCCTTGCATCTATACCAGAATCTTAAACCATAACTCGGAGCAAGTGGAATAATGCCACTGCATCTTCCTAGACAGGTATATTTCAATCTGAGGTCAATTTCATAATTCATTATCAAATTCCCCTCAATCTCATTTCAATTCATTCAAAATCATAATTAAAATTAATCATCATCATCCTTCATTATCATAATCATCCTCAATCAAAATAAATCATCATTTCTCATTACATTCAATCCATCTTTCTTTACTTCATTGTCTCCGCTCATTAGGTCTCATTCTTAACTCCTCTACCCCTCTATTACACTGGCTTTAGACTCATAACAAGGTTTACAGAGGTTTAGAAGACTAGAAGAATGGTTGAGAACTTAAAAATTTATTTTCAGCAAACAGGGTGGTCATTCGTACACATATCTTCCGCGTACGCGAGGATACTGGACAAAAAAGCTTGCCCGCGTCGCGTGACACTGTCACATACGCGAGAGTACTGACAGAACCATTTAATATTTTGGTAATATTGTATGAGTAATACATTTATTATTAATACTAGTACCTAGTCAAGCATCTAATATCCGTTAAATCACATTTTTATTGATTAATTTTTTATATGATACAAAAAAATTATAACTCAATAGCTAAAAAAATTATAAGAAATATAAATCAAATGAATTAATTTAGAACTTTTACTATTTTTTATTTTGGTATTTGAATTGTCACAAAAATTACGCGAGGGACAAAAAATTTGTGAGAAAAATAAAAATTCAAATCAAAGAACTACAATTCTCTTTATATGTCGGTATAAATGTGGTAAGATAAAATAATATATTTTTTCTATTAAGTAAATATTTCAAATAATTTTTCAATATTTAATTATAAAATTGATATTTTATAATATTATGGTAAAATTTCTTTTCGATAAAAATAATATTATATGTATAAACAAAATTAAATTAAACAAAAGAATAAAAAGTAAATAAATGATATATATTATAAAAAATATTAAATACTACTAATAATCTCATTTTAAAAAGTTAAGCTTGACTTTATATAATTAAATAATTAGAGAATTATTAGTTATTATTTGTTTTAAATTTATATGACATAATAATCTTTATCATTGTATTAGTATCTAATAATATATATATTTTTTACACATAGTTTGTTTTGGAAGTGTGGGGCAAATAAATTATTACAATAAGAGCAATTATCTATACATATATACTTGTTATTGATTTTTTAAAAACTCAATAAGGATAATTGCCCCCCACATAACTACATAAAGGTCCTTGGTTACTTATAGTGTTAGAGTTTAACTACAAGAAATCCGGCAGATAGCGGCAGACATTTAGCAGCGGTTAGCACGATGGATTTAGAAGAGGCTGCTAAAAGCGTAATATTTTGCAGCGGTTTTGCTTTAACCGCCGCAAAATGTCGCCTGGAAAAATATGTTTGATGAGCTTTTTGCAGCGGTTTTCTCTCAACCGCTGCAATATATTTTTAAGTTGAAATTTCTTGTTTAAACATTGCCTTCTTAAGTTTATTCAGGTTCTCGCTAATATTTTTTTTTAAAAAAAACATGTTTCAAACACTGCAACTTAATGCAGTAAAAAAATTTTCAATTTTGTGTTACATAAAAAATAATTCATTAATTAAAAAATATTATAAATCAATAACAAAAAACAAATTTACGAATCAAGTTTTCTCTTATACTATCAGCGCATTTTAAGTTTGTATTCAAGCATAAATGATAACAAAAAAATCAAGTGAACATCTGAATTCATAAAGTCAAAACAAAGTTCAATATAGCATAAAAATCAGAATTAATAAAGTAGACAAACAAGTATTGAGTCAAAAAAATATCACACCACAGTCTATATTATTATGACAAACTAAAAGGTGGATAAAATAAATCAGAAGTTAAAAAAATATCTAAATTCTTACCAATCTTTTTGATAATTTTGAAAGATACTGAAATGTAACTCTGAAAGATGTCTAGAAAAACGAAAGGGTTAGTTACTTAAAAATACGCTTCATCAAAATTTATCTATACAATTAGTACATTTCCATAATAGTTTGAATAACATTTGAAATTTAGTAACACTCTAATTATTAAAAATCTGAATAATTTATCATTAATTTAATATTTCACAAACAAAATCAAAATCCAAAACAAATCCAAAATGGTCAACGACATCAGATATCTATTAAAAATAAATCATTGTCACTTGTATCATAGGACAACAATAATCGTAAAAATCTTTTACAAAACGAAATTACTCTTGTTTAACTTAACAAAGATTAAATTACTTATTAATATTTTTAAATCGTAAAGAAATTTAGTAATGTGAACTTGTGAAGTCCATATCTTAAATACAACATAATAAGTAGTCCAAATTAACGAAATAGTCATGCGTGTAAAAAAATATTAAGCAGAAACAATTTTTTAAACGAGATTCATGAATTCGAAATATGAATAGATGCATATGGTAGAATGAACAAGTATTCACAATTGATAAGGTGATACCTGGATGAATGGTAAATGTGAAAAAAAATAAGAGAAATTTATAAGCACTGATAGCCCATCATATAAAAGAAGAAGAAGACTATCTAGTATGACAATGTTGGTGATTATACGAGAGAGTGCAGATAATTATATAGACTTTTAAGCCAAAAAAATATAACTAACCAGATATCTTTTTTGAAATTTAAATTACAAAAACGTGTTATAAATTTTGGATAAATTTAATCTTATTTTTTAAACATAAGATAATGTAACTTTTAGAATTAATTTTTAAAAAGGAATTAATAATTCATTTGAGAAAACAGGAAGGTAAAATCAAATAATGGCCTAATCAGCGAATTATCTGGTAGAGAATAATATGATAGTAATTAAAAATGTTATCTACTTTTTAGGGGTTAGTTTCACCCACCTCTTTGACCACAGCGCTTCCTTCCCCCAAAAATGCGTAAACCGTATTCCAACTTAAACTAAGCTAACAAAACCTGCTAAACAGCTAAACCTAGCATAAGAGCTCCAACCCTCTTCCTCTTTCAAATCCACATTCACCGCCTGACCACCAGCATTTGTCGTCGCCGCCTGCACCAGTGATCATTGGCCATTGTTACATCTACCCCTATTTGTCGCTTGGTCTTCCTGTATCTGTTGGCGTCGCACCCTCGGTCATATTCGCCAATGCAGTCTCCATTGGCATCAATCTAAGGTCACTCATCCAAGAACAAAAGTAAGTATATGAAACCTCTCCTTCACCGGGCACATGCATTTCTTCCTGTAGCTTCCTCCTTTAATGTTGCTGCTTCAGCTTTAGTTATTTCTATTTACGTGACCGAATAATAAGCTTATGTTGGATCAAGTTTTGTTTTTTTTTTTTTATGTTTAACACAATCTATTTTTCCCATCTAATAACATGTACACCCAGAGTTGCCAGATACATTAGATTTCTGTTTATGCATCTCCTCAGTACTTGATATTGGAATATTAAAATTTGGGCACTACTTGTTGTATTCTATAAATTTTTTCTGTGGTTTTATTTGCGGTTTGGTTTTCCTTTCTACTAATGTATTTGTTAGCCTTTTCTTAGTTCAGTGCGCTTAGTCAAGCTTATTTTGAATAACCCCTGATTGTTGCCAACAGGGGAAAAAAAGGAACTAACTTTGAATAAACATTCTCAGAAGCTATATTTTTGCTTACATATGTTAATACATAATGAAAAATCTGCATATATATATATATAAGTGAACTGTTTTGTCTATATACACCCACCACTTCGAACTCATTTAATTCCTAAAGGATCTATATACACGTTCTTGCAAATGCACTTAATAATGAGTGAACTGTTTTGTCTATGGATTATTAATATGTATGTATATGGACATGGTTCTTTAAGGAAGTGCTATGCTGCAATATTCATTTGTCCCTGTCCTTCCATAGACATGGGTCTTTATTGATTTTTGTTTATCCACCGATCCTTTGTGATGCAAATGAAACCTTTTTTTTGTCTTTGTTGCTAATATGGGCCATGTATTTCTAATCTTTAATTATACTAATACATGGTCCGTGTTTGATTACTTACAAGTGACTAAACTCAACACTACTCAGTAAACTAAATTTATTGCAAGTACGAATAAAAGATGTAGATTCGGTTTCTTTTAATTTTCCAAAATTGCACATACTACAAAGAGCAACATTTTTAGTAAGTTGATAAATTGTAAGAATCTCAATAAAATTACTGATTTTCAATCTTTATAGGTAAAATTACTTATTCTTTTAATTTTATTAAGTATTTTTAAATAACTTAGTCAACATTAATATTTGTCTAATTTCATTTCAGGTTCTGTTTTTAGTATTTGATTACTTCAAAAAATCTTACAACAAATAAATATCTTTCAAAAAAGTTCTTCAATCAGATAACGGTACAGAAGCATAGGTTCCTTAGTAAAAGAGAAAACTTAGCTTATAATTTGCATTTTTTTTTAAAAAATATGTGTGTAACAACTGTCTGTTGGTGAAGGTTTGAGTGTTTTGTACTCTTGATTTTATATTTTGTCCATCTCTTACTAATTGTCTAATGACCTTATGCAGTTTAAAAGATTAATCAAATGCCTAGGAAATTTCGGTACACCGCTAGTAGTGCAGCCCGTACTGTTGCTGCCCCTGAGAATCAAACCCAAGCTACTCTGGTGAGTTAAGCAATGATGGCCTGAGCATCCTAAAGTTCAATTGCATTTTAGGATAGATTTTTATTCAATTTAATTTGTGGGTATACTAAAAAAGGTTGGTTGATGTACTACCTAATTTGTTTTTGTACACAAGGATGGAACGACGTATGCTGGAGCTAACACTTCAAGTGCACAGCGACGTGCTAGAGCGCCTCTACTTCCACATTCCCGCAACAATACTCGACAATCTCATGCTAATGCTGTGCCGTTTCGACCTCCGTGCAATGAAAGACGATTGGCTCCGTCGAGTGACATGGGTGACATTCGAGCTCCTGCAATGCGCACGAAGAGTTGGGATCGCGATGAAGATGCAGATGTCTATTCAGAAGATGAAGACTATGACCCAGAGGCGGATGAGGTCGAGTCATTCGATGATCATGTCGACGACTTGTTTGCCACGCATGAAGCTGAACATCGAGGCAATGCTAACAGCCAAAAAAAGGACACCAATTTTTGAGAAGTTGATGTCATTGGTATTATTTTTTGCTCGTATTTTAAGGATCGTATTTAAACTTTTTCTTGAATTATAATTCTCTCTGTAACTACAATATTGTACACTTGTTTCCTCCATTAGAAAATGGCGTGATAAAAAAGATGGATCTCACGGTTAATGAGGCATTAGCACTTCCTCCTGGAAGGAAAATCGTACTCCACCATAACAAAGAGATGCAACAAGTTGGTCAATCAGCTGGCCTATTAAGCAGGTTCTTGGAGAGTTTAGGGGCTGATTTTCAACAATTACTAATTTATGAAGAAAGTTGGAGGACAATGAACAAAGCTATTAAGGAGCACGTGTTTGACCAGTTTAAGGTAATTTTAGAATTATTTTTGAATAGCAAGGCTTTACTACTGCTTGAAGTTGGATTTACGTCGATCAACTGTAATTCAATTGTAAAATTTTTCATTTTGTTTCTCTTAAATCGATAGAACAAGGGGAAGATTAATACACACACCCATGAATATCAACCTTGCAAATTAGAGGATAATATGTTATATATATATTTAACTTCTATTTAACCCTCTCTAAATTAGAGGATAATTTACCCCTTATAACATATCTTTACATTATTAACGGAAATAAAATTGATTGACTTATCATAATTATTTTTAACACTTAATCTAACTTAAATTTGGTTAATTTAAGTAATTAATCATAATCTAACTTTTTTGTAAATTATAAAAATTAGTAAAAAATTTAAAATTAATAATGATGTAAGTTACCCATCACTGGACTATTTAATTAGTTCATCCTTTCACATCAAAATCTTAATATATGTGATCTTATGATAAGTTATTTTGCTTAGGACTCATCATATTATTAGTTCATCCCTTCACATTTAATAATAATAATAATAATAATAATAATAATAATAATAATAATAAAACTTATAAACCTCAACAAATTTATAAAAAAGTTACTAGCGTAGACAAGTATTCCTTAACTAGCTATTATTTTTTTTTCTTTTTGTTAAATCAAATTGTAAAAAAAAAATATAGTAGTTGCATAAGTGGAATCCGTTACCCAAATATTGAAGTTAACATGTCTCTATATAATTAAATTGTAATTCTTGATGAAGATAATTAACAGTTCAAATTTTATAAATTAACATTTCTCCTTTTATTAATTAAATTAACAGTTAATAGAATTTTATATTAACAATTAACTAATATGGGTGTATATTTATTCGTTGGAGTCCACATGTTTCCATACATACTGTCTAGAACTGTACTTGAAAGGGAAAATTGAATTATTATTTTCTTTCCCAATTTTTATGCAAATGCAAGCAAAAAACTAATTTAAATTTGCTTAAATGTGAAAAGAGAATACAAAAATTTCATTACAGACGTGATTGGTTGATGATTTTGTGATTCAGTCCTCAGTATAGTACAAAAGATCTTCATCATGCATCTTATTATGTTATGTGTTGTACAGGTATTAATTTCCTCACATTAAATAGTAAATTTCAATGTCTCTTTACTATTACTGAATCTAAAGCATTCAGATTAGAGAATATGGTTAACATATATTGAATATATGTTATAATAATATGATGAGTGTCATTACCAGCATCCTTTGTTTAATTTGGAAATTAATTGAGCTTGATAGTTCCACTGTTTTGGGTATGAGCGTTTGATTAGATTAACTAACAACCTATTGTAGGTTATATTTGTTATTTTAAACCATGCTTGTATAAGCTAGAACCTACCAGAAAATGCTTAAAACATAATACACCTTTGCAAGTAATTTATGTATAATCAAATTATATGCAGAAATGTAGTTACTTACTTAGAATCTATAAGCTAAGAAATTCAGGATGAATAGTTATATATAAGATTGAAATACATAGAGGAAAAAGATAGCAAATACGTTATACTTACCGTATACCATCCTTAAGAATTATTGAAGTTGTTTTCTGAATTTACATATTAAAGGGAACATCAAGAAGAGTAGTTTAACGATGGTAAAAATTTTCTAAAGGATTGCATCATCCACGTAAAAAAGATTGCAGAAAAAAATAGAAACCAATAAGAGTTAGATTAATGCGGTCATTTTGGAATTCTACACCATGTGTAAGATTAGTAACATTAATTGATTTTGATTTACTTATTATGTGAAATGTTTGTAGCGAGTCTTTCACTATGAGGACGATGGAGGAAGAAGAATAAAGCGGATAATCATACAAAGGATAGGAAGAAACTGGAAGAACACAAGAAATAATTTGTTCCATAAGTTTTATGATAGTAGAAGGACTTTTGAGCAAGATGCCAACCATAAACCATCAGGAATAGATGCAAATCACTGGAAGTGGTTTCTTGAATATCGGTTGAAGGATTCAACAAAGGTAACAAATATTCAATCGGTATTTCATTCTATTCATTTTAAAACTCTCTGAATTATTGCTAGATATGTTATATTTGTTGTGATAGTAGAAAAATTTCTACCCAAAATACATTTACCTTATGTTTTTTTCCTAAAATTGTTCATGGCTATTTCATAGACCTTAAACATATTAAATTATCCCATTCACATTTATGTTCTTGATTTTTTATTTGTAGGAGAAGTGCAGAAAAAATACCGCAAACTGTTCAAAGCAACGTTACACACATACTGGAGGTTCTAAAACATTGGCCAGGAAAAGACACAAAGAAGTAATCAATAACAGTAATTCAATTTTAGATTTTTGCTTAATTTTTTGTAATATAGAGTTTTTGATTAGGTGAATTTCTGCTTCTAATTTGGCTTGAATTTGGAATTTGATGCTACTGAGGATGTTCTTCTGCTTTTGTGCATCTGCTTCTGGGTGTTCTTCTGCGTTTGAGGAAGAAGATGGGTGTTGAGGAAGAAGAGGGGAGGGAGGGAGGGGTATTTTCGTCCGACGGACGATTTTAAAACAAACTTAAACTTTGGGGACCATTTTGTAGCAAAAAAAAAAGTTAGGGACGAAAATTTTCGACCCCTACGTTAGGGACCAAAATCGAACTTAACCCTATTAGTTATTATAAGACTATAAGTTAATGTTTTATGTTTAAAATGCATAAGATTTTAGACTAATACATAATATTGTGTTATTTATATTGATTTAAATATTTGGTGTTATTAGACAATATTAGTATTTATTATGGTTATGCTTTAATTTTAGAGAAGAGTTGGTTCTTGTTATACTTTTCTAAGTGAATTTTACCATGTCAAATAATGGTTGAAATCTTGAAAATTTGGATATTTTCACATGCTAGCTTATAAGAAGGGTATCAAGGTAATGTAATATTAACAGTCCGGTTTTTACCCAGTATAATCGTGGCCCAAAAGTGTATAGGTTTCATCGGGTCTAGGGCGGGTTCGGGTCTAATAAATAGGCCCGTTATATATTTCGGGTCGGGTCTGGGTCACATCAAACCCGGTTTTTACCCGACCCATGCACACCCCTAATTAGAACAACTGATTTTCAGAAGATGGCATTTTGCAGCGGTTACTAACCGCTGCAATCTCCAAGTACTCTAGTTTACTGTTTAGTAGCGGTTAAAACCGCCGCAAAAACATATCGCGGCAAAATACCATCTAGTAGCGGTTATTCCAGTGGTTATCTATTAACCTCTGCTAACCGTTTAGCCGTACGCTATCTTCTAGCGGATTTACAACCGCTGCTATCTCTTCTGTAGCGGTTAAAAACCGCTGCTAACTGGCTAAATAACCGCTGCTATCTGCCGGTTCTCTTGTAGTTATTGATATAGTATGTTAAATGATATTATAATATATACTTAATTGTCTTAATTGGGTATTAATGTGATAAGTTTATGAAATTAGATCAAATCAATAATAAATTAAGAGATTTGAATGTCTCAAGGTCTTCTTAATTTAAAATTGATTTGATCTAATTATATACAGTTATTATGTTAACAGGTAATTAGAACTATTAAGAATATATTATAGTCTGTGTGTTAATAATGAAAATAACAGAAAGACTAATATGATTAATTTAAAATTGTTGAAGTACGAAATTAAAAAATTTTTTGAAAAAAAGAACGAATGACAAATTTAATCATGAGAAATGTTAGGGGGTTATTATAATTGATTGTTTTTGACAATTATTTAATGAATCATTAATTCAATTTTTTTAGTTTAATTTGTTTTAGTTTAGTAATTTTATAATATACTTTATTTTATATTTTAAACATTAATAACTAATTAATGACCAAATTAATAAAAGTTGTCTAGCATTCCTCTGTAACCATTGGACTAAATATTTTTACAGTTATGCTACACATACAAGTCTTTTTGGCTTACAAGTCTTACAACTTGGGCCAAACTCAACAGAAGCTACGCTCACCCACAAAACTGTGTTAACACGTGCATTACGCTTCCAAAGCGCTCCTTCACCATTATGAATGACTCTTCTTCTTCTTCCTCGATGAAAACCACAACTATTATTTTTTCGCGTTTCCTCTCCTCCTCCTTTTCTTCCTTCTTCTTCTCCTTTTTTCTTTGTGTTTCTCCTCCTTTTTCTTTGCGTGTTTCATCTTCATCGTCATGTTTCTCCTTCTTCTTCTTTTGATTTTATAACATTATATATTTTTTTCTTCTTTTTTGATTTTTTTCTCCCAAAAAGAATTATGAGAATATGAAATAAGAAGATGAAGAAGAAGAAATAGCAGAAGATGGGGAGGAGGAAGATGAAGAGTTCTGAATTATGCAGAACTTATCAGAATAAAAATACACCCAAATTTGTTGCAAATACAAAAATGAGTTATGCTACGTGTACACTAAAATCAGCCACCAAAGTATACTGGAATACAAATATACATTGAAAATAAATTAAAGCACGCATATATTTATACACAAATACATTGGTGGCTGATTTTAGTGGCTGAAGTGTACAAATAGCATTCTTATACAAAAAAATATTTTCTCTAATGCTACATTTTTTCTTCTTCTTCTTTTTCTTATTTCTTTCTTTCTTTTAGTTAAATGAATGTAAGTTCATTCTCTTCCAAGTAATGTTGGAACATTATATGTTTCTTCTTCTTCTTTGTTTGATTTTTTTATTTTTGTTCTTATTAAGAGAGTAAAACAAGAAGAAACTTGACAAGGTAAATGGTACGCGGAATCGTGATTATACTTTAATTATGTAAAATTCATTGCTCTTTCTTTCCCTGGAAATGGCGCCAAAAACATGATGCCAAGACCATGGTTCACAACTCCGTGTAACTAACCAGCAAGTGCACTGGGTCGTCCAAGTAATACCTTACGTGAGTAAGGGTCGAATCCCACGGAGATTGTCGGTATGAAGCAAGCTATGGTCACCTTGTAAATCTCAGTCAGGTGGATATCAAACAGTAATGGGTTTTCGAATAATAAATAATAGAATAGGGATAGAGGTACTTATGTAAATCATTGGTAGGAATTTCAGATAAGCGAATGGAGATGCTTTTCGTTCCTCTGAACCTCTGCTTTCCTGCTATCTTCATCCAATCAGTCTTACTCCTTTCCATGGCTGGCTTTATGTGATACATCACCACTGTCAATGGCTACTTTTGGTCATCTCTCGGAAAAATGATCCAATACCCTGTCATGGCACGGCTAATCGTCTGAAGGCATCACCCTTGTCAATGGCTTCATCTTATTCTCTCAGTGAAAATGGTCAACGCACCCTGTCACAGCACGGCTATTCATCTGTCGGTTCTCGATCATGCTGGAATAGGATTTACTATCCTTTTGCGTCTGTCACTAACGCCCCGCAATCGCGAGTTTGGAGCTCGTCACAGTCATCCAATCATTGAATCCTACTCGGAATACCATAGACAAGGTTTAGACCTTCCGGATTCTCTTGGATGCCGCCATTATTCTAGCTTACGCCACGAAGATTCTGGTTAGGAGATCTAAGAGATACTCATTCAATCTAATGTAGAACGGAAGTGGTTGTCAGGCACGCGTTCATAGGGAATGATGATGATTGTCACGTTCATCACATTCAGGTTGAAGTGCGAATAAATATCTTAGAAGCGAAATAAGATGAATTGAATAGAAAACAGTAGTACTTTGCATTAATCTTTGAGGAACAGCAGAGCTCCACACCTTAATCTATGGAGTGTAGAAACTCTACCGTTAAAAATACATAAGTGAAAGTCCAGGCATGGCCGAGATGGCCAGCCCTCAAAACGTGATCACAGGATCAAATACAATCCAGGATTCAAAGATGGTCGAAAAGACTAGTAAAAGGTCCTATTTATAATAAACTAGCTACTAGGGTTTACATGAGTAAGTAATTGATGCATAAATCCACTTTCGGGGCCCACTTGGTGTGTGCTTGGGCTGAGCTTGAGTGTTGCACGTGTAGAGGTCCTTTCTGGAGTTGAACGCCAGCTTTTGTGCCAGTTTGGGCGTTCAACTCTGGTTTTGGCTCCTTTTCTGGCGCTGGACGCCAGATTTGGGCAGAGAGCTGGCGTTGAACGCCAGTTTGCGTCATTTATTCTTGGCCAAAATATGGACTATTATATATTTCTGGAATGCCCTGGATGTCTACTTTCCAACGCAATTGGAAG
Organism: Arachis ipaensis; assembly: GCF_059453495.1. Taxonomy (NCBI): domain Eukaryota; kingdom Viridiplantae; phylum Streptophyta; class Magnoliopsida; order Fabales; family Fabaceae; genus Arachis; species Arachis ipaensis. Next base: position 125,884,571 of record NC_142444.1, on the reverse strand, counting down.
CGCGCCATTTCGAGTTTTGTAGCTCCAGAAAATCCACTTTGAGTGTAGGGAGGTCAGAATCCAACAGCATCAGCAGTCCTTCTTCAACCTCTGAATCTGATTTCTGCTCAAGTCCCTCAATTTCAGCTAGAAAATACTTGAAATCATAGAAAAACACACGAACTCATAGTAAAGTCCAGAAATGTGAATTTAACATAAAAACTAATGAAAACATCCCTAAAAGTAACTAGATCCTACTAAAAACATACTAAAAGCAATGTCAAAAAGCGTATAAATTATCCGCTCATCAGTAAACAAAAAGAAAAAGATGAATAAGAAAAGAAGAAGAAGAAGATGGTGATGATGATGAAAAAAATAAGAAGCAACAGAAGATGAGGAGGAGAAAGAGGAAGAGTTCTAAATTATGCAAAACTTATCAGAATAAAAATACACCCAAATATCTTCGTGTTACACCCAAATATCTTTGTTTTACATCCAAATTTGCTGTAAATACAGAAATGAGTGATGCTACGTGTACACTAAAATCAGCTACCAAAGTCAGCCACCAGTATAAAATACATACTAGAATACAAATATACATTGAAAATAAATTAAAGCACACATGTATTTATACACAAATACATTGGTAGCTGATTTTAGTAGTTGATTTTAGTGTACAAATAGTATTTTTGTACAAAAAAATATTTTCTCTAATGCTGCATTTTTTTCTTCTTCTTCTTTTCCTTGTTTCTTTCTTTCTTTTAGTTAAATGAATATAATTTCATCCTCTTCCAAGTAATTTTGCAGCATTATGTATTTCTTCTTCTTCTTTGTTTGATATTTTTGTTTTTATCCTTATTAAAAGAGTAAAACAAGAAAAAACTTGACAAGGTAAAACAAAAAGAAAAAGATGAATAAGAAAAAAAGAAGAAGATGATGGTGATGATGATGATGAAAAAAAAAAGAAGCAGCAGCAGAAGATGAGGAGGATGAAGAAGAAGAGTTCTGAATTATGCAGAACTTATTAGAATAAAAATACACCAAAATATATTCGTTTTACACCCAAATATCTTCATATTACACCCAAATTTACTGCAAATACATAAATGAGTTATGCTACGTGTACACTAAAATCAGCCACCAAATCAGCTACCAGTATAAAATACATACTGGAATACAAATATACATTGAAAATAAATTAAAGCACACATGTATTTATACACAAATACATTGGTGGATGATTTTTGTGGTTGATTTTAGTGTACAAATAGCATTTTTGTACAGAAAAATATTTTCTCTAATGCTGCATTTTTTTCTTCTTCTTTTTTCCTTATTTCTTTCTTTCTTTTAGTTAAATGAATGTAAGTTCATCCTCTTCCAAGTAATTTTACAACATTATGTGTTTCTTCTTCTTCTTTGTTTGATTTTTTAGCTTTTATTTTCGTTAAGAGAGTAAAAACATACAAGAAGAAACTTGAGAAGGTAAAACAAAAAGGAAAAGATGAATAAAAGAAAAAAAAGAAGAAGATAGTGATGATGATGAAAAAAAAAAGAAGCAGAAGATGAGGAGGAGGAAGAGGAAGAGTTTTAAGATATGCAGAACTTATCAGAATAAAAATACTCCCAAAATTCTTACAAATACATCCAAATATCTTCGTCTTTCACTCAAATATTTTCGTGTTACACCCAAATTTGCTGCAAATACAGAAAGATGTTTCCTCTAATGCTACATTTTTTTCTTCTGAATTGAACCACACCTCAACCACTTGATTGGATTCAAAACAATAAAAAAGTTTTCGATTTTCCTACTTCAAATCCAGCTGAGGGATTTGTCTTCTCGGTCGGAGATATTTTCAATTTCCATTTTTTCTCTATGCTACATGTAATCAATTGATTCTTAATTTTGTTTATCTTTTTATTTGTGCTCCGAACTCTTGTAGAAAAACCTGCAGCCTTCGCATAATCCTTGTAGAATTTTGCAGCATCTTTAAGGGTGTTAAAGGTCATCCCAACCTTGGATACAAACTGCTCATCAACACCATAGATTTGTTGCAAAATACACCCAAAATACACCATATTAAAACAAGCATAAACTATAGAATACAAATACAACTATAAAACCATCATAAAAAAATAACAAAAATTATATTCATGAATCATCAATAAATAGAAACTAAAACAATTCAACTAAAACAATAAGATAATTCACCCTCAGTGAGATGAAAAGTCATAACTGTAAATACACCCAAACTTTCCTGAAATACACCAAAATATTTTTTATTTACACCCCTGATATAAAATGCAGAAAATTCATCAGAACTAGTACATTAGAATCAATTCAAACAAGGAACAATGAACAGCAAATTTCACAGACAAGGTTCACGCATTATTCAGCTACACAATCATAAACTACTAACTGGATTCAAATTCAGATTCAATTATTAATTGGAATTAAACCACACCTTAGGAACTTCATTGAATTCAAATTCAAAATTCACTTCGCTCTGGTTCAGTTGATAATCTGAAGTTGAATCATCCATTATCTTCAAAACGATTTCAGAGCTTGATTTCAGAAACAATGGAAAACGAGAAAAACGAAGAAAGAGAATAGCGAGAGAAACTTACGTAAACAATGAAGGAGAAGGGAGAGAGAAACGCACAAAAGAGATCGAAGAGAGAAGGGAAGAAAACGCAGAAGGAATTCAAAAAAGGAAACGATATCCTTTCGAAAAAAGAAGTTATATATTCGTGCGTTGATTGATTGGAAAATCTATTAGGGAGGCGCGTGAAATGTACGTGCCATAAGAGGCGCGTTTTAGGGATTAGGAATTTTCAGAACTTATATAACTTGTATAGTAAAAAGACTTGTATGTAGACATTAATTCATATTTTTAAATATTAATAACTAATTGAATAGAAATAATTTGATTGGTGTGTACGCAAAAAGGGGTTGAACAAAATAAACCCAGGATGGCATTGAATTCCCCATAAAATAGGTTTGGATTTTGGAATAAGGGCCAGGTATTTGCATAAATCATGAAATCCAAAGTCCAAACGCACCCAAAAGGCCAAAACCCTAATCTTTTAAAACCCGTTCTCCCCACTCTTCACTCCTCACTCTCTCACTCTCATATCCAAAATGGCAAGGGCTCTTGCCTCACGCCTCTTCGTCATGCGCCTCTTCTCCACCACCGCCGCCGCCGTTCCCAGACCTCCCTCTCTTCTTCCGCGCCGCTCCCTCATTTCTCCTCATACCGCTCGCCCCCTATTCCCGGCGCTCTTTCCCGCCGCCAGATTCGGCGGGATCCGGTGCCGAGTGAACCGCGCCGGCGGAGGTGGAGACTCGGCTTACTCTCCCCTGAACTCTGGGTCGTCGTCGTCGTTCAGCGACCGCCCTCCTACCGAGATGGCGCCTCTGTTCCCGGGATGCGACTACCAGCACTGGCTTATCGTCATGGACAAGCCAGGTGGCGAAGGTGCCACCAAGCAGCAGATGATCGATTGCTATGTCCAAACCCTCGCCAAAGTCCTTGGCAGGTGAACAAAAAAAAAATATTTTTCTTTACTTTTTTTTTATTTGGGGATTTCTGAAGTTCTTTAGAGTCATTTCTGTGTCGGATTTAGTGATATATTGTTGTGACTTTTGTCCAATGAAAATGGGAACTTCTGTTACGCTTTTATTGTTGGGTGTCGGGAGAAGAATGTTTGCCCTTGTGAATTTTTTTTAATTTCTTTTGGAATGACGGTGTCTGTTTCGGTTTCATGACTTGTTTGGTTTATAATGGTAACATTATATGTGATTCACGGACGTTTTATATTTTTGATTTGATTTTCAGCGAAGAGGAAGCGAAGAAGAAGATTTACAACGTCTCGTGTGAGAGGTACTTTGGATTTGGGTGCGAGATTGACGAGGAGACATCTAATAAGCTAGAAGGTTTATAGTTTGTTACTGCAAACATTTGAGTGGCTGAGTTATACTGATTTTTCTTGTAGTGTTACCTTTCGTTATGCTCAATGTTTTCATTTCTATGCTTAGGGGTGACTGGAGTTCTGTTCGTCCTCCCAGATTCGTATGTTGATCCTGAACATAAGGACTATGGTGGTGAGCATCCAATCTAATCCAAACCTCTCTTATTTGATTGTGAAATTGGGTTTCTTCTCATGGAGTAATATAGTGTGATAACTGATGTGTACTTACAACGACTATATATTTTGTTCATTTTTATATTATGCTGCAATGCATATTATACGATTGTGTGCATTTTCATTTGAAAATCTGGCTTTAGCCTTGGTGTTTTCATGTTTCCGATATTAATTTTTCTGAATGATACAAGTCCATTTAAAAAGAAGCTATATTTGCCTTGATACAATATTTAGCTCATTTTGTATTGGACTTAAACCAAATGTCTCTCTTTACTATTCTGTGCTTTTGTATGCTTTGTGGAGATGCAGATCAGTGGAGCTGAAACATATTTCTGAAATCAGATTTTGTGTAGTCTTTATGATATGGTTGAGTGTTTCATAGATGCATAATGCTTTTTTCCCTCTGGAGTTATTGGGTGTTTTCATTTTGCTTTTATTTATTTATTTTTCTTAAATATGCCAGTCCATTTCAAAGAAGCTAGATTGTCTTATAACTTATCTAGCTTATTATATAAATATATATATGGACTTACATCAAATGTCTCTCTTTACTATTCTGCACTTTATATACTCTGGAGATGCAGATCAGTGGAGATGAAACATATTTTTACTATCAGGCTTTGTATAGTCTTTATTATGCCTCTTTATAACTTATCAAAGACTGTTTACCTTATGGAGATGGGTTATGTCTGCACTGAATTATAAAACCAAAAACACTTGTATACTCACATGTGTGATTCTCAGTTTACATGCCTCAAACCATGACTTGATGGTTGCAAATTGATTTTCAAATTCATTTCAGCAAGTTTAGTAAAATCGTGTTTCATGCTATTTTTAGTCTCAAACCATGGTTTGAGCTGATTCTAAATAAGGTTGTATTTCCTCTGCCTTCCTCTCCTTGTGAGTAGACAATTACTCGAATGACCAGGCACACTAATTAATATCTTTCCAAGGACCACTAATCAAAGGCCAAATGTCCTATTAAAGTCCATCTTGGCAAAGTTAATAACTCTATTAATGTCTAGCTTTGAATGCTTTATGGTCTGACATGACAATTTCCCTCCTCCTGTTTTGTTGTTCCATTAAGTTATGCAGTTGTGAAATTGTTGGAGTTGATACTTAATAGTTAAGACTTGGCTCTTCTACTGACTTGTAGTGCTAGCATTCCTTTTCTTCTCCAGACCTGTTCGGAAACTGGTATTCTTACATTTTAAATGCAGTTTGTGTAACACCCCTTTCTTCTACATGTTTCCCTTCATTGGCAGTCCATCTTGGCAAAACTAGTAACTCTCTCCGATTTATGTCTAGTTTTGAATGCTAATGGACTGAGAGAAAACTCACTCTTCCTGTTTTGTTGTTCCGCTACTTTATGGAATTGCATAATCATTGGAGTTGATACACTTAGTAATATAATTGGCTCTTCTCTAGTCCCATAGTGGTATTCCTGTTCTTATTTCAATATGATACTGTTCTGTGTTGTCAATCAGGATTCACTTATGAATGAATCATGCAATTCTCTGTTTCTTATTTCCTGTCTTCTCCAACCCACCTCTCTGATGTGAATCCAACAATCTAACCGGATAGGAGACAATATTTTCCCCTCTCAGCTTTCTCCCTACATTTTTCAACTCATTCTTACAATTGCAATGTTATCTAGCATGTAGATTCCTAACAGAGAGACCACTTACATATTTTTATTGTTTATACTTGAAATGTCTTTACCTAAAGATAATTATAGTATTCTTGTGTGGAGAGACTCATGTAAGCGCATTCCATTAACAAAATGATTATATCAGCAGTCCATCTTGGCAAAGCTAATAGCACTCTGGGCAATGTCTAGCTTTTGAATGCTAATGGACTAACAAAAAATATTGCTCCTTTTCTGTTTTCTAGTTCATGGAATTGCAGAACTGTTGGAGTTTATATACAATAACTTGATCTCTCTCCTATGCCAGTAGTGCTAACATGTTTGAAATTACAAGTAGAGTAATGTTGAATATTGCATGTATTTTATCTTTTTGACTTGAAATATCTTGAATAAAAATGGTTGTGTCTGCAGTCCATCTTGGCAAAGCTAATAGCTCTCTGGGTAATGTCTAGCTTTGAATGCTAATGGACTAACATAAAATATCTCTCCTCCTTCTGTTTTCCTAATTTATGGATTTGCAGAATTATTGGAGTTGATACATATAGAATAACCTGATACGCCCCCCCCCTCTCTCTCTCTCTCTCTCTCTCTCTCTCTCTCTCTCTCTCTCTCTCTCTCTCTCTAGGCCAGCAGTGCCAAGTGGGTTAACGTTGAACCCGTGTATTTATAGTTTCTACTTGAAATGTCATGTAAAAGATAGTGCTTGATAGAATTCTTGCTAGAAACTAGGAGGGAGACATGCAAAGAAAAAAACACACCAATAACGTAGATGGAAAGGAAAAGATATCCTCTTAAAACCAAATGAAAAAAGACGAAAACAAAAACCATAGACTTCAATGGAACATAGCTTTCCAATCTCTAATCATGTCTAAGGAGGAAAGTCCTCTGAAAAGTCCATATGCTTTATACACCGCATAGATGCTAAATGCCTAATTCTATCCCTAACAATAACTTTTCCTGAGGATCTATCACTGGAGGTATGTTGATTGTGTTCTAGCCATATACTCCATATAGTGGCATATATTACACATTGCCACAATGACTTTACCTCTTTCTTTCTCCCAAAACTTGAAACCTCATCAAAAGAAACTGATCTAGTGATGTGGGACACACCCAAGATTCTCCAAAAATGTCGAACGCATAATTGCACAAAGAAATGCCATAGGGCAGCGTAAAAGCAATGTGAGACTGTTTGAGTCTCCCCAAACACAACACATTTGGGGAAATGTCCTTATGTGATCTTCTAGGCCAGTAATGCCAAATTTTTTAAAAATGCTAATTAACATAGAATATCCCTCTTCTACATAAAATGTCTCTTAAAGGTAATGATCATCAAATTACTCTTGCTAAATGGCAGCAGCGAGCAGTCCATCTTGGCAAAGCTAATAACACTCTGAGTAATGTCTAGCTTTGAATGCTAATGGACTAACATAAAATTTCTCTCCTGCTGTTCTGCTTCACAAATTTTATGTAGTTGCAGAATTATATTGGAGTTGATAAACAGCAAAACTTGATATCTTGTTTTTGTTTGGTTGCAATTACGGTTGAATGCCATTATAATAATAAAATATTGAATTCTGTATAGTTTCTTAAGTTCATAGTTCCAGTAAGACGTCTTGATCCTTGTATATCTGTGTTTGCACTAATTTCGAATCTTGCAGTGTCCTTGATTTATATGCAAATGTTGTCCCCTTTTTTTTTTTAAAAAAAAAAATCTGTTTGGGATATCTCTGATCAGTGGTACTAAAATCCACATCAAGCCACTGCAACTGTGAAAATTTCTTAACATTTGTTCATCTTATTGATTTCTGCTATCAAGGTTCTCCACTTTCTCATAATAATGATATCCATAGGTTAATTATTGTATTAAAATTGAGTTGGTGCAGGTGAATTATTTGTGAATGGAGAGATAGTTCAGAGGTCACCTGAAAGACAGAGAAGGGTGGAGCCACAACCACAAAGGCATCAGGATAGGCCAAGATACAATGACAGAACAAGGTATGTTCGCCGAAAAGAAAACACGCGCTAAAGAACAAGAGCCAGTTTGTGATGGGTGTATATATAATATCATGCAATTGCTGCATGCACAAATATTAGTGCTGCATTTGGATGCATAATCAGTTTCAAGCCACTGGACAGTGCTTGTAGTTGAACCTTATCACTCTATCTGTTGTAGCTTTCTATCTTATCAGTTGTTATCAACAGAATCTTGAACATTTAATTAGTCTCTAATGCCATGGCTTTCTTTAGGTTTTGTTTGACAGAGAAAAGTATTCCTGGATATTTATTTTTTTGGTGTTATTCTTCTATTTAATTAACCATTAGTATGCTGAATCCGATCCCATGCACGGGAGAAATTTTAGCAAATAAAATAATTTAATTGAGATTGATTAATCATTAAATAACATCGAATCAATCTCAAACTTTTAAATAAGAATAACATCTCTTAAGAAAAGTTTCGTAGATATTTATTGTTCAATAGTTTTTTTAATACTTATTTTCAACTTTTACATCTAACTGAATAAAAATGGTCTATTTTTTTGAGTTTTTCTTACTTTGCTATTATTTAGAATCGCAATGAAAATTTGGTAGTCGAATAATTCAACACTTATGGATAGATTAATTACAGAAAAGCAGCAGATATCGCAAGATCTCGGATCACATCAGCATCAATACCAAGTACTTTTGTTAAAAGATCTAAAAAATATCATGCTTCGTGTTGTTGTAATATACTTAAATGCCACATTTTTTGTACTGTGCATTTTCTGTATTATATGTAGGCCACTGAGAAACCATCCAGACCCCCCCCCCCCTTCTTTTCTCAAATAAAAAAAGGAACAAAAAATGTGAGACAGAAATGTTCAAGGGTAAAAGTCCTCTATTCCTTTCCCTCTCTTCTTTTCCCACTTCACCTATGAAACAAGACTTAAAAACGAAGGTAATAAATAGTATACCGTATTAACAAACACGGCAAACATAATATCAACACGGTAAAAAAAAAAAAAAAAAAATTAATGTTGGTATCTTTTAAACCCGCTCGAAGTTATTAAATATCGAGCCTAAAAAGAATGCAACTTTTGTTACTTTGGTGTCGGGTATATCTTTAGACAAATTTATTAGCTACATATATCATTCTTCAAAAAACAAAGCTTTACAAGTAGACCTATAACTTATCACACATCTTCAACGACAACAAAATAAATAAATAAATAAATAAAATGAAATAAAAAATTGTGGTGAAGTTGGCTATCTAAAGGGTTCAATGGGAGAAGTTTCTTCAAGATGAGCAGCAGCCTCAAAGCACTCAGCAGCTTCCAATGCAGATGAGCCCAAATCATGTTTGTAGAGCAGTCCAAGATTGTACCAAGCATTTGGGTTTGTTCTGTCAAGCCTTAGTGCATCACTCAGAAGGCTTCTCACAATTGAAGATGATTGGCCACCAAGCTTTCTCAGAACACATGCTGTTGATATCAAACTTGGCACATGGTTTGGTTCGATGTCTAGTGCTTTCCTAAATGCATTCAATGCTTCTTGCTGCTGATCTCTGGCCTTGAAAAGTAAACCTGTTTTGTAACACCCAACTTGTGAGTTTTGGTGCATCAAGATTTAAGAAAAGGATAATTTTGCTCCCATATTTTATGATGTCACTTTACACATAATTTTTTTGTATTATATGTATACATAAATTTGTAAAAAAAGTGACATTATCAAAATAAAAGTGACAATATCCATTCTTCAAGATTTATTGTATAGACACAAGTCTAATATCTTATCTTTAGACACACTTACATAAAAGTCGGTAGGATCCATGAATAATATAATTAATATATTTTGAATAAAGTAGTGTGAAAAATTTTAATTTAGTGTCTAAACTTATGCCTATATAAGAATATCCGAATATCTTAACAAGATGTTGCTAAAGTCTTAGGAAGTAGAAAGTTTGAAATAAAAACGTGTTAAGAACTTCGGCTCCAATAATAAAATTAAGATTGTGCACATAGAAGATTCAAAATTTTCCCAAGAAAGTAGAATGACGCATAGAGAAACTACTAGTTCCTATGATCTATAATGGCTTAAGGAAAACTTGCACCCTATAATCTACATCAAAATTTTTCAGGAACCAAGATTAAAGATTTTCAAAGATAAAAGACCAGAAAAAAACTAAACCCATATAAAGAACCATAGAACTATAGAATAGAAGGATAGCATGAATTTACCTGTGGAGTGCCATCTAGAAGCAGAATAAGGATTAATAGCCTTAGACTTTGCAAGACAAACTTCAGCATCTCGCCATTGTGATAAAGCTATGTACAAGTTGGCCAAATCATGCCATATTTCCATCTCCAGATTTCTGTTGCGGTTTCTCTTACTCTGTACAACACAGAATAAGAGATGCCATAAAATTTTCTGCATATCTCAAATGCTAGAGTGAAACTGAAGATTCAAAACTATGTTTCAAATAAACGAGGAAAATACTATGAAAAACTGGTTTAAAAAAACAAAACCTGGAAGTGAGCACTAAAAATGATATATAAAAAAAAGAAATATTTACTTACAAAAATACCCATAAAAAAAATAATCTTATACTTTGGTAATGACTGAAACCAAATATGAGAGAATTCCTAATGATTGTTCTTTGTGCCTCTTCTTAAAGATGGGAATTAAGGCCAAGCTTACTTTAAATAATTTGAACAATTAAGGAATAAAAGTAATCTTTCAATGTTGTATACCTTCATAACCTTATTTGCAGTGCCCAAACTTTTGTTTTGGACTTGAAGCACAGCAAGGAGGAAAGTATATGTCTCCACTGCACTCCTTAATCTTCCCTGTGCAATCCGGAGTTTCGCTTTGGTTTTCAACAACTCTCCTTGATCCCATTTCCCACTTTGATCTATGGCAGCATCAATAACCAACTCTGCATCCACAAAATTCTTTTGAGCTGATAAAATCCTTGCAAGTAATACATATGCAGCAACACTAGATCCACCCTCAAGCTTAACCAGTTCCTTTGCATGACAAAAAGCAACGCTCAAGTTCCGCTGCTCGGCGTATTCTAGACAAAGATGAAGGACTATGTAAGGATCACTCTCACTCATCGTTCTCTCGGCCGTTTTCAGAGCCCTCAGTGCTTCGGATTGCATTAAAACTTTCTCTGAATCAGAAGCTATCAACCTTGATTTCGATGAGAGCAGAACACCTAGTAAGCAATATGCAATTGCTACCACTTGCATGCACTTTCCATCCAAATGAGAAATTGCTTTGCAAGAATATTTGATTCCATCCTCAACACAAACCATGTTATCTGCACAAATTTTTGAAGCTAGAAGCAGTTCCTGTTCGCACTCCGAGTTCTCTCTATCATTCAAAGAGTTCCTCAAAAGATCCAAAGCAATCATGTGCTCACCTTCACCAAAGTAACAAAGTGCTAGAATATAATGTCTTTCTTTCCTCTCCATGGTTTCCGGAAGCAATTCCTCAACCTGTTGAGCCAGTGTCTTGAACTCCCCGGAAACAGTTAGAGCAAAAGAAAGATGATCAACTACTGAAGGGTCCCATTCAATGCTTCCTATAACAGAATTTCTCAGCAGAATAAGAAGCAAGAGAACAGCCTCTTCTATATTGTTTCGTGGGACAAAGGAACCGTCCAATTGAGAGCGAAGCGAAGGAGGACTCGCTTCACAGCCGCTATACAGAAGAAACATAGCAAATTCCTTTTGAATTCTTGAAGTTGTTTCAATGTCAAGATTCCATGGATAAAGCAAGGCCCTCCTAAATGATGATATGACATGTTGATGAGAGCCGGCAAGGTTCCATAGCTCTGGAAGTAGTTCTACAGCATTTCTTATAGTCTCTTGTAACTTTCTGTCTAAATCAACGTTCTCTGGCCATCCTTCAGGTAATGCAGATTCAACAGTGTCCAAAATAGTCTTGCATGATCTAGCAGCTTCTGCAAAATTCATAAATTCACAAATGAAATCAGAAGTGCAACTTACTTGGTAGTTCAGGTTGCATTCCAGAAAGTAAAGTGCGAAATTTGAATCAATGATGAGAAATTCAACATAATATGTAACTAGCAATATAATATGAATTTGTTGATTTTCTCATTAACTAAGCATAGATGAATCCAAGAATAAAGAGGCACCTTGAAACCTTCCAAGAATCTGCAATGACTTTGCCTTGAGCAAAACAGCTTCAAGAAGTAGACTAACAGCATGAATGGACATAGGAGGCGCTGCATCACTGAGCGAACGGCGTCTATTCATATTCCGTTCACATCTTCTAGATATAGAAATTTTCATCTTTGGAGCAACAGCAGCAATGTCTATTCCTTCAAATACATGAAGTGCAGCTTCAAAATTACCCTTCTGATATTCAAGCCTTCCTAGTAAAGCTCTAGCTTCCTATGACAAAAGGGTCATTTACTCATTTAGTTCCATCTTATAATGAAGAGACATCTCAATCAATGAAATCAAATGACAAATATTGGGACAAGACCTTTTTCCTCATCAAAAGGGGGAAAAATAATAACATACTGCAACAGCCTTAGATGGAAGCAGAAAGGGATAAAAAAGAAAAAGGAAATAAAAGCAGATAAAGGTTTCTAGTGGTACCCTTTTACAGTCTGCTTTGCAGATATATGTTCCATGCAAATTCTATGGAAGAAATTCATAAAATAGGTGGCTACTTCCATGAAGACGTCTTCATATGAATATGACATTGCAAACTGTTAGATGGTTTGATATGTTTGACTGAACTATTTATTGGTTCGCAATACCATCTTTGCATGAAGATGTCTTCATGGAAATAACCACGGAGCCGAAATACTTGCATGTTCCTATAACACACTCAATATGCACAACCAATAAAATTAAAAAAAAAGGACTAATGAAACCTCATAGTTCAAGTAACCACTTTCACGAAGTGTGGACTCTGCTTCTTCAATGTTGCTATTATCCAACTTTGGATCAAATTCAGCAGCACCAGGCCTAGATGAATAGCCACTCGCTGTAGCTGAATAGTCCCTTGTTGCAAGTGACTCTGATGAATAACCACCAATCTCATCAACAGCAACCTGTTCCCCAGAACGCATGCAATTGATCATCTTCTCCAATCTCTCCTCAATCCCAAGGAACTTTCTCTTCTTACTTACAATCCAATTCCTAATAACTCTCATTCTTCCACAACATTGAACTTGATGACTTGGCCCTTTCCTGAAGCATAAATAACCATAGAACACAATCAAGAATCAACACACTTCAAAAGTGTATCTCTGTTTATACCTTATATATATAACCTATGCTTTTGTGTGTCCCTGACATATATACATACATCAAACATTCATGTAAAAAACTGAAAACGACATAACAAGAAAACATGTGCATTTCTGTTTCTGAGTCCAACGATATATCAGCTTTTACCATCACTTTTCGTGCACTTGCCTTGGAGTACATGACAAGGTTTCAGCTTTAAGAATCATAGTTTTTCTTTTTCAACAACTGAGAATTCCTCACACTTTACATGAAGTGACCCCATCCAAAAATTCACTCTTTCACATTACAAATCAACAAAACAAACCAAGAAGCAGAGAATTTATAAGCTTTTAATATACACAACCATATATATAAACTATGAAGTGAATATTGCAATGAAAAATGGTGAAAAAGAAAAAAAGAGTATGATTTACTAACCTAGAGTTGAAGGGAAGAAAACCTTGTTTGTCAGAAACATAGACAGATAGAAAGATTGTAGAACATGAAAAAGAACAACTTGAAGGTAAATGAAAAAAGAAGGGGTAAAAATAGAAAAAGTAGCTTTTCAATAATAGAAAAGGCATAAAATGGAGCCCCCCACCAAGACAAAGAAACAAGTGAGTGCGCTAAAATGGTAATTATCAATTTGGCATGAGAAGAAAAGAAAATTAAAATGTGTCCCCTTTCATGATTTTCACTTGTCAAGCAAGAATCCAAAGCTGCAAGAGAGTACTTTCCACAATGTTTTGTCTGTTTTTTGGTCAAGTTTCAATGTTTGCATCAGTTGTCTGATTGTTCACTTCAATTCAAACACTAGTTCAGTAATATTCATTACGTGACAGTGCATTGAATTATTAATTATTATTTCATGACATGGGTCACCATATTATATATGTTACTATATAAAAAATTGAAAACTCACATACCCCTTGTGAATTTCTTTCTTATTTTGTTTTGTTTGTCCTTTCTTTAATAATTTTTTTTCTCTTGTTTTTCCTTTCACTGTGATTTCTCACATTCCATGTGAATTATTTATTAAGGAGTTGTTTGACAGACATTTCTCTAGAAAAATTAACTCTGAATATTCCACTGAAAGGCACGATTTGCTTCGTTTAAGTAATCATATGACACTTAAATGATTTTTAGGGCTGGCAGTTTTTAATAATTTTGACTAGTATTTAGGGATAATATCAAATTATTTTTAATAAATAAATTTTATTATTTGATATGTATAAATTTTAATAAATATAAATATAAATTATATATTTATATTTATAAACTCTTATAAATGTCTGACTAAAAAAAATTATAAATATAAGTATAAATTATTACTAATCAAATATTGATCCAAATTAATAATATTTATTAATTATCTAGAATTATTGATTAACTATATATATCCCAGGTGTATATTCTCATTACATATATATTTCCTTTCGCCTCTCGAAAGGAAGAAACACAATGAGAATAAGGATGGAAAAGAATTTGTAAATTTCAACTTTTTTTAATTGATTTTTACCATTATATTGATAAAATATTTGTGTGGATCTTATAATTAGTAGATCCCATATTTAGTCCAAACCTTATTGATGAATATAAAAAAAATGTTAAGAAACCAGCTACTTTTATCAAATATTAATTAAAAATAATAACTTTTGTTAGTCACTACTTCTCGTGACAACCAAATTAGCCACATGAACATGAAGAAGCAGATCATCTTTGTCTATTTCCTCTTCACTTTTAAGTTTTAAGAACAAAAAAGAATTTTATAACATAAAGATTAGAATGCAACTGAAAAGGACAATTCACAAGATCTGTTAGCTGGTTACGCAAATAATAAATGTTTTCTTCCTTATTATTATTGTTGAAAGGATAAAATATTGTGCCGTGAAGAATAAAACGATACACAAACTTTTCAAAGCGCGTACTCATTCAATTTTTGCCAAGTAAATCCTACGTACTACTTATTAGAAAATGATCTTTCATACCCATATATTCGACAGTGACGAGCCGTTTTTCTGTTTATCTTTTTAATTATCAGCACAGGGGAAAACCATCATATATCAATTAATTTCATGGTTCATTTATTTTACGATATAATTTTAAATTTTTTTATCATTTTGATCCTACTCCTTGGTTTTGGGATTATATCAAGTGCTGTATTATTACACTCAAATTTATGTTCTCAAGTATTACATTCAAGAATTGTAACTTTGTTGCTTATGTTTGTGATTGAAATTGGAGATGACAGAAAGATTAACTCTCATATATTGGCAACGTAAGACACATAAAAGGGAAGAAAATGTCTAATTCTTTCATTAAACTTTAATATCGGCAAGGAGAAGTACATCAATGAATATTATAACAAAATATTATTAAAGCGTAAATATTTTTCTCATGCATAAACTTTTGACAAAAACCAATTCAGAATTATATTGCAAGTGCAACAAATTAAATAAAATAGTATATATGAGGAACACTATAATATGATTGATATAATAAAGTTTCATGCATTGCATGCAACGTAAAAAGCACTCAGTGGTGAAATCCAATGCCACCACCTCCACCAGCTCCGCCACCGCCGCCAAATCCGCCACCAGCTCCCCCACCAGCTCCTCCACCAAACCCACCTCCTGCTCCTCCGCCAAATCCTCCACCTCCACCTCCACCTCCACCTCCACCTCCACCTCCTCCGAAGCCACCACCAGATCCCCCTCCAATACCACCACCGAAACCTCCACCTTTACCAAATCCTCCTCCAACACCGCCACCTGAGCCTCCTCCAACACCGCCACCAAAACCACCACCTTTGCCAATTCCTCCTCCAAGGCCACCACCCTTTCCAAATCCACCACCAACACCACCACCTAAACCACCACCTTTTCCAAAGCCGCCACCAGCACCGCCACCTAATCCTCCCCCTTTGCCAATTCCACCTCCAAGTCCACCACCCTTTCCAAACCCACCACCGGCACCACCACCAATTCCATGTCCTCCACCAACACCACCGCCAAGTCCTCCACCTTTTCCAAAACCACCACCGGCACCACCACCGGCACCACCACCGTGTCCACCACCAAGACCTCCACCCTTTCCAAATCCGCCACCGGCACCGCCACCGAACCCATGTCCTCCACCAAGACCACCACCTTTTCCAAAGCCGCCACCACCACCAAGTCCTCCACCCTTCCCTATTCCACCACCAATGCCATGTCCTCCACCAAGTCCACCACCGTGTCCACCACCAAGTCCTCCACCGTGTCCACCACCAAATCCTCCACCGGCACCACCACCAATGCCATGTCCTCCACCAAGCCCTCCACCACCGCCAGCACCACCACCATGTCCGCCACCAAGACCTCCACCCTTCCCAAATCCACCACCGGCACCGCCACCAATGCCATGTCCTCCACCAAGCCCTCCACCACCACCAGCACCACCACCAGCACCACCGCCTCCACCAAATCCTCCACCCTTACCTATTCCACCACCAATCCCTCCTCCTTTACCAAACCCACCACCAACACCTCCTCCAAGTCCATGTCCCCCACCGCCACCTGCACCCCCACCAAAGCCTCCTCCACCTCCAGCCCCACCGCCTGCACCACCTCCAAAGCCACCCCCAAAACCACCACCAGCTCCTCCACCACCACCAAACCCTCCTCCAAAACCACCTCCCTTTCCAAATCCGAAGTTCTTCTCCTCATTCACACTCGCCACATTCCTTGCAACCACAACATTGGCCACAAAAGCATTAACACACAGCAACAGCAACACTGCTGCAACTCTTTTGTCAACTCGTACCATTTTTCTTCGATCACTGACACACACACTCTTCAATGTTTGTTCTCCAATCCTCGTTGGGGATGAGAGTAGTGAAGTCTCCTTTAAGCATGAAGAGGATTTTATAAGCGAATACCCCACAGCTTGCATTAATGGAGTCTCAACTGCTAACTGCTTCCAGCATTTAATGAAAATAGCGCTGTTATAATTGTAGCACAATTATTCACGTACCGTTTGGTGCACCTGCTTTTCACACGAAAGGAAAAACTCTCTTCAACATTATTCAAAAACCATGTACTCTGCAATTTGAGACTTCTTCACATGCCTATAGCTACGTTGCTACTTGCCATTTAATTTATACACCATGTTCCCTCTTCTCCAATTGGCCATTGCCCAAGTTAGGCATTGCCACCAAGTTTTGTTCTGCTCTTTTTAAAGTAAAAATTATTTTAAATGTTTTAAAAATATATTAAAATATTTTAAATTTTAAAATTTAAGTGATATCTTTTATATATAAAATATACTTAAAAAAATAACCATCTTACCTATATATAAAATAACAACCACTAATGTACAATATATATTAAAATATAAAATAAAATAAAATATTATTTTAATTATAAATTTTAATTTAATTTTTCACATTTTAAATATTTTATTTATGTTCCAAAAAATTTTAAATATATTCAATGTGATTCTACATTAAATTTGACTAATGGAATTAGTGATATAAATATTAATAACGTTATTAATTAAATTATATATATTTTTTATAAGTGAAAAAAATATAACTAAAACCTTTTTGTAATATTTTTCTTTAATTTTTTTTTTTGTACAAAACTTCAAATTTTAACCAACAATCCTCATTTCTTTAAAATCAAAAGAAATTTTTTTTATATTAGTGATTATTGGTAGATTAATTTTACTTACATACTAAAATCGAATGTTATTATTTTTTCATTATGTGAATTGTTTGAGTCAAAATTAATGATACGACAACATTAAATTCTCTTAAAACTTTTTGAAATTAAAATAAGACATTTAAAAATTTTTAAAATTGAAATAAGACGTTTGAAATGTTAAAAATTAAAGTAGGATTAGACTCCAATATAGATTAAAAATATGTTAAATACTATATGTATTAATACATAATATATAACTAATAATTTAGAAGCTGAATTTTAGAATATGTAAATTATGTTCTAAAAAAATATTGAAATATTTATCATATATATATATATATATATTAAACTAGTTAGCTTTGTTAAAGGAAAAAAAAATGCTAGCTCTTGTCAATTCAACGCAGCTTCTATTACTGTTTCTGTTACCTGCCTCTATGTCGGTGTAAAATTTTATTATTATTATTATTATTATTATTATTTTGTGAGAGGTCTTATATATAATATATTGTAGCATAAATACGGAAAATTTTTTTGAAATAAATTAAAAAATAAATATTTTTTAAAAAAAATTTTATCTTTATTTTTAATTTTTTTTTCTTTTTAAAGTTGAAGTAAGTTCGCCTACTGTTTCAATGAATTTACAGATTTTGTTGAAATTCGTCCACTGCAACGATGAACTTCATTAAAATTAACAAGTTTGTTTATTGGTACGAAAAATTTGTTTCTATTTTCGTACAATTTGAATTATATTAAAATATTTTTATTTTTTAATTTAAAATTTAATTTGATATAATTTAAATAAAAAATTTTATTTAATTTGATAACAATAAACGTAGTCGTATTATTGTACTTATATTATTAATTATGTTTATTCAATATTCAGTTTCAAAAAAATTAACAATTTAAATTCAGTAATTTTAAATTAAAAAAATTAAACGAAGCTCATATTATATGAATGTCCTAAATTATATGAATGTCCTAAATGCAAACAGGTTACTTACATGTTTTGTTTGTATATTTATATAAATCGAATTAAATTCATTCGATTTACACTCTTTTAATGTAAATCGAATCATCAATTGGATTTGAATTAGTAGGTACACTAGTAAATCAAATTTATTAGTTTCGATTTACTATGAAAAGCTATTTTAGTTAAATAGTCCCCAATAAATCAAATCAATGAGCTTTGATTTAAGACCCATGGTAAATCGAATTAAAAGGCTTTGATTTATAGCCCATAGTAAATTAAATTGAGTAGTTTCAATTTATAGGAAACGAAGTGTTAGGTAAATCGAATGAAATAGATTCGATTTACTAGTTGTGTACCTATATATACAATTCGAATTCAATTATTTTGAATTACAATTCACAACTTCTTCCACTCCCAAACTACACCCAAGAGAGAAAAGTTAGGCAATAACACCGCAAAAATTCAAAACTGCAAACATGGAGGGCGATTCAAATCGTATCTATCGATTACATGGAGTTGTCTATATTGCTGGTAGCATTGGTGCGCAGAAATCGTGACGGTTCCATTCCTTGATAACGGCGCTGAAAACTTTATACGCACGTTCATAATCTTAATTCTTTGTCACAACTTCGCACAACTGATCAGCAAGTGTACTGGGTCGTCTAAGTAATAAACCTTACGTGAGTAAGGTTCGATCCCACGGAGATTGTAGGCTTGAAGTAAGCTATGGTCACCTTGTAAATCTCAGTCAGGCGGATTCAAATGTATTAAGAGATTATAGTGTACTAAAAGATAATTAAAATAGGATAGAGATACTTATGTAATTCATTGGTGAGAGTTTCAAATAAGCGTATAGAGATGCTTTCGTTCCTCTGAACCTCTGCTTTCCTGCTGTCTTCATCCAATCATTCCTACTCCTTTCCATGGCAAGCTGTATGTTGGGCATCACCGTTGTCAATGGTTACTTCCCGTCCTCTCAGTGAAAATGGTCCAAGATGCTCTGTCACAGCACGGCTATTCATCTATCGGTTCTCGATCATACTGGAATAGGATCCATTGATCCTTTTGCGTCTGTCATTACGCCCAGCACTCGCGAGTTTGAAGCTCGTCACAGCCATCCCTTCCCAGATCCTACTCGGAATACCACAGACAAGGTTTAGAATTTCCGGATCTCAGGAATGGCCATCCATGGGTTCTAACTTATACCACGAAGATTCTAATATCTCGGACTCGGTCCCCTGTATTAGATATCCAAGAGATACCCATTCAATCTAAGGTAGAACGGAAGTGGTTGTCAGGCACGCGTTTATAAGTTGGGAATGATGATGATTGTCACGATCATCACATTCACATTGAAGTGCGAATGAAGATCTTAGAAGCGGAATAAGTTTGTATTGAATAGAAAAACAGTAGTACTTTGTATTAATCCATGAGGAACAGCAGAGCTCCACACCTTAATCTATGGTGTGTAGAAACTCTACCGTTGAAAATACATAAGTGATAATGGTCCAGGCATGGTCGAATGGCCAGGCCCCATGAAAGTCTAAGATAGCATAAAACTAATCAAAGATGCTCTTACAAAGATAGTAAAAAGTCCTATTTATACTAAACTAGTTACTAGGGTTTACAGAAATGAGTAAATGATGCAGAAATCCACTTCTGGGGCCCACTTGGTGTGTGCTTGGACTGAGCATTGAGCTTTACACGTGTAGAGGTCTTTCTTGGAGTTGAACGCCAGTTTGTAACCTGTTTCTGGCGTTTAACTCTACTTTGCAACCTGTTTCTGGCGTTTGACTCCAGAATGCAGCATGGAATTGGCGTTCAACGCCAGTTTACATCATCTATCCTTAATCAAAGTATGGACTATTATATATTTCTGGAAAGCCCTGGATATCTACTTTCCAACGCAATTAAGAGCGCGCCATTTGGAGTTCTGTAGCTCCAGAAAATCCACTTTGAGTGCAGGGAGGTCAGAATCCAACAGCATCTGCAGTCCTTCTTCAACCTCTGAATCTGATTTTTGCTCAAGTCCCTCAATTTCAGCCAGAAAATACCTGAAATCACAGAAAAACACACAAAATCATAGTAAAGTCCAGAAATGTGAATTTTAATTAAAAACTAATAAAAATATACTAAAAACTAACTAAATCATACTGAAAACTATGTAAAAACAATGCTAAAAAGCGTATAAATTATCCGCTCATCACAACACCAAACTTAAATTGTTGCTTGTCCCCAAGCAACTGAAAATCAAATAGGATAAAAAGAAGAGAATATACTATAAATTCCAAAATATCAATGAAACTTAGCTCCAATCAGATGAGCGGGACTTGTAGCTTTTTGCCTCTTGAATAGTTTTGGCATCTCGCTTTATCCATTGAAGTTCAGAATGATTGGCATCTATAGGAACTCAGAGTTCAGATAGTGTTATTGATTCTCCTAGTTCAGTATGTTGATTCTTGAACACAGCTACTTTATGAGTCTTGGCCGTGGCCCTAAGCACTTTGTTTTCCAGTATTACCACCGGATACATAAATGCCACAGACACATAACTGGGTGAACCTTTTTAGATTGTGACTCAGCTTTGCTAAAGTCCCCAATTAGAGGTGTCCAGGGTTCTTAAGCACACTCTTTTTTTGCTTTGGACCTTGACTTTAACCGCTCAGTCTCAAGTTTTCACTTGACACCTTCACGCCACAAGCACATGGTTAGGGACAGCTTGGTTTAGCCGCTTAGGCTAGGATTTTATTCCTTTAGGCCCTCCTATCTACTGATGCTCAAAGCCTTGGATCCTTTTTATTTACCCTTGCCTTTTGGTTTTAAGGGCTATTGGCTTTTTGCTCTTGCCTTTTGGTTTAAAGAACTTTTGGCTTTTTCTGCTTGCTTTTTCTTTTTCTTTCTCTTTTTTTTTGCCATTTTTTTTCTTTCTTTTCTCTCTTTTTTTTTTCTGCAAGCTTTTGTATTCACTGCTTTTTCTTGCTTCAAGAATCATTTTTATGATTTTTCAGATTATCAAATAACATTTCTCCTTTTCATCATTCTTTCAAGAGCCAACATATTTAACATTCATAAACAACAACTTCAAAAGACATATGCACTGTTTAAGCATACATTCAGAAAACAAAAAGTATTGCCACCACATCAAAATAATTAAACCAGTTTCAAGGATGAATTCGAAATCATGTACTTCTTGTTCTTTTGTAATTAAAACATTTTTCATTCAAGAGAGGTGATGGATTCATATTCATAACTTTAAGGCATAGACACTTAAATACTAATGATCATGTAATAAGACACAAATATAAATAAACATAAAGCTCAAAAATCGAAAAACAGGAAAATAAATAAACAAGGAGATTAAGGAATGAGTCCACCTTAGTGAGGGTGGCGTCTTCCTCTTCTTGAAGAACCAATAGTGCTCTTGAGCTCCTCTATGTCTCTTCCTTGTCTTTCTTGCTCCTCCCTCATAGCTCTTTGATTTTCTCTAATTTCACGGAGGATGATGGAGTGCTCTTGGTGCTCCACCCTTAGTTGTCCCATGTTGGAACTTAATTCTCCTCGGGAAGTGTTGATTTGTTCCCAATAGTTTTGTGGAGGAAAGTGCATCCCTTGAGATATTAGTGGTTATGGAAAAACAAAAAAAAGCACTGCTTTTTCCACACCAAACTTAAAATGTTTGCTCGTCCCCGAGCAAAAGAAAGAAAGTAGTAGTAGAAGAAGAAAATAGATGAGATGGAGAGGTGTGAGTGGTTTGAATTTGAGTGGGTGGGTGTAGGTGGGTTGTATGATGGTTTTGGAAGAGTAATGGAGGTGATTGGTGGAGGTTAATTTGGGGAAGAGAGTTATGAAAAGGTGTGAAGAGGAGAGAATAGGGTTAGGTGGGGATCCTGTGGGGTCCACAGATCCTGAGGTGTCAAGGATTTTTGATCCCTGTACCCTTTAGACGTGAAAAATGACCTATACATGCAATCCTGGCGTTTAACGCCAGACTGCTGCCTGTTTCTGGCGTTAAACGCCACTTCCATGCTCTGTTCTGGTGTTTAACGCCAGGTAGATGCTTGTTTCTGGCGTTAAACGCCAGCTTGGTGCCTGTTTCTAGCGTTAAATGCCAGACAGATGCTTGTTTCTGGCGTTTAAATGCCAGACTATTCTCTTCCAGGGTGTGCTATTTTTCATTCTATTTTTCATTATGTTTTTTATTTTTCAGTAGTTTTTGTGACTTCACATGATCATCAACCTAAAGAAAACATAAAATAACAATAGAAAATAAATAAATATAATTAGATAACATTGGGTTGCCTCCCAACAAGCGCTTCTTTAATGTCAATAGCTTGACGGTGAGCTCTCATGGAGCCTCACAGATGTTCAGAGCATTGTTGGAACCTCCAAACACCAAACTTAGAGTTTGAATGTGGGGGTTCAACACCAAACTTAGAGTTTGGTTGTGGTCTCCCAACACCAAACTTAGAGTTTGACTGTGGGGGCTTTGGTTGACTCTGCAGTGAGAGAAGCTTTTCATGCTTCCTCTCCATGGTTACAGAAGGAGATCCTTGAGTTTTAAACACAAGGTTGTCCTCATTCAGTTGAAGGACTAATTCTCCTCTGTCCACGTCAATAACAGCTCTTGCTGTGGCTAGGAAAGGTCTTCCAAGGATGATGGATTCGTCCTCATCCTTCCCAGTATCCAGGATTATGAAATCAGCAGGGATGTAAAGGCCTTCAACCTTTACTAGCACGTCCTCTACTTGTCCATAAGCTTGTTTTCTAGAGTTTTCTGCCATCTCTAATGAGATTCTGGCAGCTTGCACCTCAAAGATTCCCAGTTTCTCCATTACAGAGAGTGGCATGAGGTTTATCCCTGATCCAAGGTCACATAGAGCCTTCTCAAAGGTCATGGTGCCTATGGTACAAGGTATTAAGAACTTTCCAGGATCCTGTTTCTTCTGAGACAATCTCAGTTGATCCAGATCACTCAGTTCATTGGTGAGCAAGGGGGGTTCATCTTCCCAAGTCTCATTACCAAATAATTTGGCATTCAACTTCATGATTGCACCAAGGTACTTGGCAACTTGCTCTTCAGTAACATCCTCATTCTCTTTAGAAGAAGAATACTCATCAGAGCTCATGAAGGGCATAAGGAGGTTCAATGGAATCTCTATGGTCTCTAGATGAGCCTCAGATTCCTTCAGGTCCTCATTGAGGAACTCTTTATTGATCACTGAATGTCCCAGGAGGTCTTCCTCACTGGGATTCACGTCCTCTCCCTCCCTTGTAGGTTCGGCCATGATGGTTAAATCAATGGCCTTGCACTCTCTTTTTGGATTCTCTTTTGTATTGCTTGAGAGAGTACTAGGAGGGGTTTCAGTGACTCTTTTACTCAGCTGGACCACTTGTGCCTCCAAATTTCTAATGGAGGATCTTGTTTCATTCATGAAACTTAGAGTGGCCTTAGATAGATCAGAGACTATGTTTGCTAAGTTAGATGGATCCTGCTCAGAACTCTCTGTCTTTTGTTGAGTGGATGATGGAAAAGGCTTGCTATTGCTAAACCTGTTTCTTCCACCATTGTTAAAGCCTTGTTGAGGCTTTTGTTGATCCTTCCATGAGAGATTTGGGTGATTTCTTCATGAGGGATTATAGGTGTTTCCATAGGGTTCACCCATGTAATTCACCTCTGCTATTGCAGGGTTCTCAGGATCATAAGCTTCTTCTTCAGAAGATGCCTCTTGAGTACTGTTGGATGCAGCTTGCACTCCATTCAGACTCTGAGAAATCATATTAACTTGCTGAGTCAATATTTTGTTCTGAGCCAATATGGCATTCAGAGTATCAATTTCAAGAACTCCCTTCCTCATAGACGTCCCATTATTCACAGGATTCCTTTCAGAAGTGTACATGAACTGGTTATTTGCAACCATGTCAATGAGCTCTTGAGCTTCTGCAGGCGTTTTCTTTAGGTGAATAGATCCACCTGCAGAATGGTCCAATGACATCTTAGATAGTTCAGACAGACCATCATAGAAGATATCCAGGATGGTCCATTCTGAAAGCATGTCAGAAGGACACCTTTTGGTCAGTTCCTTGTATCTCTCCCAAGCTTCATAGAGGGATTCACCTTCCTTTTGTCTGAAGGTTTGAACATCTACTCTAAGCTTGCTAAGCTTTTGAGGAGGAAAGAACTTGGCTAAGAAAGCTGTGACCAGCTTATCCCAAGAGTTCAGGCTATCTTTAAGTTGAGAGTCCAACCATACTCTAGCTCTGTCTCTTACAGCAAACGGGAAAAGCATAAGCCTGTAGACCTCGGGATCAACCCCATTGGTCTTAACAGTATCACAGATCTACAAGAATTCAATTAAGAACTGAAAAGGATCTTCTAATGGAAGTCCATGAAACTTGCAATTCTGTTGCATCAGAGAAACTAATTGAGACTTAAGCTCAAAATTGTTTGCTCCAATGGCAGGGATTGAGATGCTTCTTCCATGTAAATTGGAATTTGGTGCAGTAAAGTCACCAAGCATCTTCCTTGCATTGTTATTATTTTCGGCCATGTCTCCTTCTTTTTCGAAAATTTTTGTCAGATTTTCTCCCGAGAGTTGTGCTTTGGCTTCCCTTAGTTTTCTCTTCAGAGTCCTTTCAGGTTCAGGATCAACTTCAATAAGAATGTTCTTATCCTTGTTCCTGCTCATATGAAAAAGAAGAAAACAGAGAAAATATAGAATCCTCTATGTCACAGAATAGAGATTCCTTTATGTGATTAGAAGAAGATAGGAATGTAAGAAGGAGAAGAGGAAAAATTTGAACATAGAAAGGAAGATGGGGTTCGAAATTTTTTTAGGTGGAAGAGAAGTGTTAGTAGATGAATAAATAAATAGAAGGAGATGAGAAAGAAAAGAATTCAAAAATTTAATAAAATAAAATAAGAATATGTTAAAATTAAATTGAAAATTCAAAAATTAAAATTAAAATTGAATTAAATTAAAATTAAAAACAATTAGTTAATTAAAATGAAATTTTGAAAAAGGAGGAAAGGGTTTTCAAAAATTAAAGGTAGAGAGTTAGTTAGGCAGTTTTGAAAAAGATAAGAATCAAATAAAAAGTTAAGTGGTTAATTGAAAAAGATTTGAAAATCAAATTTTGAAAAAGATGTGATTGAAATTTAAAAAGATGTGATTGAAACAAAAAGATAGGATTGGTTGAAAAAGATTTGAAAATTAAATTTTGAAAAGATAGGAAGTTAGAAAAGATTTTGAAATTAATTTTGAAAAAGATATGATTTAAACTTAATTTGAAAAAGATTTGAAAAAGAAATTTAAAAAGATTTGATTTTGAAAATTAAAGTTGATTACTTGACTAACAAGAAACAAAAAGATATGATTTAAAAATTAAATATTGAACCTTTCTTAAGAGGCAAGTAACAAACTTTTAAAATTTTTGAATCAATCACATTAATTGTTAGTAAAGATTTTGAAAGTTTAGAACAAAATAAGGAAAAGATTTTGAAAATCAATCATAAAGTTTTCGAAAATATGAAGGAAAAATTGAAAAAGATTTGATTTTTGAAAAAGATTTGAAAAAGATAGAATTTTTAAATTGAAAATTTGATTTGACTCATAAGAAATAACTAAATTTTAAAAAGTTTTGAAAAAGTCAACTCAAATTTTCGAAAATTTATGAGTGAAAAAGGGAAAGATATTTTTTTTATTTTTGAATTTTAATGATGAGTGAGAAAAACATAAAAAAGACTCAATGCATGAAAATTATGAATCAAAACAAGAAAAATATGCAAGAATACTTTGAATATCAAGATGAACACCAAGAACACTTTGAATGTCAAGATGAACACCAAGAACTTATTTTTGAAAAATTTTCAAGAAAAGAAAACATGCAAGACACCAAACTTAAAAATTTTTATTCTTTAGACATTAATGATTCAAGAATGCATATGAAAAACAAGAAAAGATATAAAACAAGAAAATATGAAGATCAAATAAGAAGACTGGCTAAGAACGACTTGAAGATCATGAAGAATGCAATGCATGAAATTTTCGAAAACAATTTTTTTAGAAAATTAAAAAGATGCAATTGACACCAAACTTAAAGCTCAAACAAGAAACACAAAATATTTTTTGGTTTTATGATTTTATTAATTTTTTTTATTTTTCGAAAATTAATTAGGAAAAATGAAAAAGAAGAAATTATTTTTTTGTATTTTTTGAAAATAAAAGAGTAAAAAAAAGGTTAAAATTAAAATAAAATTACCTAATCTGAGCAACAAGATGAACCGTCAGTTGTCCAAACTCGAACAATCCCCGGCAATGGCGCCAAGAACTTGGTGCGCAGAAATCGTGACGGTTTCATTCATTGGTAACGGCGCTGAAAACTTTATACGCATGTTCATAATCTTAATTCTTTGTCACAACTTCGCACAACTGACCAGCAAGTGCACTGGGTCGTCCAAGTAATAAACCTTACGTGAGTAAGGTTCGATCCCACGGAGATTGTCGGCTTGAAGCAAGCTATGGTCACCTTGTAAATCTCAATCAGGCGGATTCAAATGTATTAAGAGATTATAGTGTACTAAAAGATAATTAAAATAGGATAGAGATACTTATGGAATTCATTGGTGAGAGTTTCAGATAAGCGTATAGAGATGCTTTCGTTCCTTTGAACCTTTGTTTTCCTGTTGTCTTCATCCAATCATTCCTACTCCATTCCATGGTAAGCTGTATGTTGGGCATCACCGTTGTCAATGGTTACTTCCCGTCCTCTCAGTGAAAATGGTCCAAGATGCTCTGTCACAGCACGACTATTCATCTGTCGGTTCTCGATCATACTGGAATAGGATCCATTGATCCTTTTGCGTCTGTCATTACGCCCAGCACTCGCGAGTTTGAAGCTCGTCACAGCCATCCCTTCCCAGATCCTACTCGGAATATCACAGACAAGGTTTAGACTTTCCGGATCTCAGGAATGGCCATTCATGGGTTCTAACTTATACCACGAAGATTCTAATATCTCGGACTCGGTCCCCTGTATTAGATATCCAAGAGATACCCATTCAATCTAAGGTAGAACGGAAGTGGTTGTCAGGCACGCGTTCATAAGTTGGGAATGATGATGATTGTCACGATCATCACATTCACATTGAAGTGCGAATGAATATCTTATAAGCGGAATAAGTTTGTATTGAATAGAAAAACAGTAGTACTTTGCATTAATCCATGAGGAACAGCAGAGCTCCACACCTTAATCTATGGTGTGTAGAAACTCTACCGTTGAAAATACATAAGTGATAATGGTCCAGGCATGGCCGAATGGCCAGCCCCCATGAAAGTCTAAGATAGCATAAAACTAATCAAAGATGCTCTTACAAAGATAGTAAAAAGTCCTATTTATACTAAACTAGTTACTAGGGTTTACAGAAATGAGTAAATGATGCAGAAATCCACTTCCGGAGCCCACTTGGTGTGTGCTTGGACTGAGCATTGAGCTTTACACGTGTAGAGGTTTTTTCTTGGAGTTTAACGCCAGTTTGTAACCTGTTTCTGGCGTTTAACTCCACTTTGCAACCTGTTTCTGGCGTTTGACTCCAGAATGCAACATGGAACTGGCGTTCAACGCTAGTTTACGTCATCTATCCTTAATCAAAGTATGGACTATTATATATTTCTGGAAAGTCCTGGATGTCTACTTTCCAACGCAATTAAGAGCGCGCCATTTGGAGTTCTGTAGCTCCAGAAAATCCACTTTGAGTGCAGAGAGGTCAGAATCCAACAACATCTGCAGTCCTTCTTCAACTTCTGAATCTGATTTTTGCTCAAGTCCTTCAATTTCAGCCAGAAAATACCTGAAATCACAGAAAAATACACAAACTCATAGTAAAGTCCAGAAATGTGAATTTTAATTAAAAACTAATAAAAATATACTAAAAACTAACTAAATCATACTGAAAACTATGTAAAAACAATGCCAAAAATCGTATAAATTATCCGCTCATCAAGCATCACTGAAGAGGTTAGTAAATAAAATTTATTTTCTTCAAGATGAATTAGAATTGTTAGTAATATTAAGTCGCTTAGAATATTTCATTATAAGCGTTAGGTGAAATTTTTAAACTACAAATGGTAACGAGTTACAAGTCCCACGACACAGGAGCGGGATTCTCTAAAAAGCCAAGGTCACGGGTGGCCAAGAGGGCCCACTTGGAGACTTGGGATCTCAGCAGGAAATGCGAAGGTTGCTTAAAGTCGGCCGATAGGTGAAAGAGAATCAACTAGTTTAGTTCTGATATGTTAAAATAGTGATTTAGTAGTTTGTTAGAATTTTAAAACTACAACTGCAAGTTAGAGTAGTAATTATAAATAACTGTTAGTTAGAGTAGTGATTAGAGGTTCTGTTAGAATTTGTAATTAGTTTTAGATGTTAGATTAATTAGGGACTAGAATTTTTTAATTAGAATTTAATTTAAGTTAAAAGTGTTAGTGATAATAGTGATTTAGGATTGTAATATATTTTACATGAAATTTTTTTATTAGAATTTTTTGTTTAAGGTGATTTTAGATTTAACTAGCTTGGATTTATTTTTTGAATTTGTTGGGATATGCGTATTGTAAGATTATTTGTTTGGGTTTAAGATATTTTGTCTAAAAGGGCATGCATTATTTAATGTTTATTTAGTGAATTATTTTGTTAATTGCTATGGTTCTTAGAATTTTTTTTTATCGTTATACAGTCTATCCGATGTATCACTAGCATGAGGAGACAGTATAGTATGTCCTTAGACGATAGGATCATTCTGTACTTACAGATGACTAGCTTATACCATCTTGCGAGGCTCAACGACCATTGATTTAGGTTGAATGAGCTGCTAATCAGTACATTTGTGGAGAGATAACGTTCGGAGACGCATACCTTTCATATGTCATTCGGAGAGTGCATGATTACGTTACAAGATGTGGCATACTGCCTCCCGATCGATGAAGAGTACATCAGTGGATGTCTGACAAACTTTAAAAGGTACATTGAGAGGGGCAGACCTACATGGACTTGGTTCGAAGAGCTATTTAAATACGAGTATATTTATTTAAATTTAAAAATTTTAAAATAATAAGAGTTCTTTTATTTTTGATTTAAAAATAATACGAGTTCATTGATTTTTTAATTTAAAATTATCGATTTTAAATAGTTAATTTTTTTTAAAACCTAATAAACATAATTAATCATATGAGTACAATAATATGACTATGTTTATTTTATCAAATTAAATTAAATCATTAATCTAAATATATCTATTTAAATTTTAAACTAAAACTTTTATAATTTAAATTTTTAAATTATGTGAATTAAATAAAAAAAAATAAAAATATACCAATAGAATCCAAATTGTAAATAGGAGCAAGCTCGCCGCACCAATGGACGAACTTGTTAATTTTTTTTTAATTTTTATTTCATCGGGTACCTAATTACCCGAACCGAATCAATTCGTTTTTAATCAGTTTGATTTTGGATTCACACACAAAAATCGTAAAATTGAACCAATTGCAATTTAATTAGTTCGGTTCTCATTTTATCCTAAATTCGAACCAACTTGACCCGTGAACACTTTTAAATGCAGTGGGTGAACTTGCTCCAACTTAAAAAAAAAAAATTTAAAAAATAAATATGGAAAAAAATTTATTTTGAAAAGTATTTATTTTTTTAATTTATTTCAAAAAAATTTTCCATAAATACAAATATAAATTAAATATGTGAGATATCAGTGGCTTGGAGAATAAGAATTAGCAGTGTAGAGAGAGAAAGAGAGAAATTGAGAGATTCAGTGTGTATATTGATATATCTAGATTGATTAGAAGTGATTACAATTGGCTGTAGTACAAGTATTTATATCAAGGAATATAAGTGCAGAGTGTATGTTGGTTAGAAATTGTAACTGACTTGCTGAGTTGGCATAACTGATTCTAACAAAAAATCAGAAAGAAAAAGGGACTATCATCACCTACACTAACATACTCCCTTAAACTAAGGGCCTTCTAAAACTCTACTATCATTATCTACACTAACATGCCCCTTAAACAAAAGGTCTTCTAAGAATCTGCTTCAAACATCCTGAGTAAGTTTCTAGATTTGAAGAATGCTGCTGCTGGAAGAGGTTTGGTAAGTGTACCTGCAAGTTGGTCTTGTGCTGGAATTGTTGAACAAAGATTTCTTCTCTGGTGACAAGGTCTCTCACAAAGGACTGACTAAGAACAAAATGTTTTGACTTGTTATGCAGGATTGGGTTGGAAAAAAGGAGCACGACTCTTAAATTATCACAGTAAACTACAAGCTTGGTGGAGCAGGGTATTCTGATTTCAGTGAGCAAGTTCTACAGCCAAACGATTTTAGTCACTGCATTAGAAATGCCTCTAAATTCTGCTTTTATACTGCTCTTTGAAACTACAATTTTTTTTCTGCTTGCCCAAGACAGTAGATTGAGCCTGGATAGATTTCATACCCATTTGTAGATTTTCTATCATCAACATCACTTGTCTAATCTGAGTCACAAAAATCGTAAATTTTGAAATTTGTGAATTTTTTGAACCTTAAACCATGTTGAGTTGTGCCTGAGAGATACCTTAGAATCTGTTTCACTGCCTTCCAATGAGATTCAAGGGGTGGTGAAGAAACTGTGTAACTTTATTGACTAGTGCACAAAACTGACTCCACACGTTTTGCACAGATAGACCGGCAAGTATACCGGATCGTCTAAGTAATACCTCAGGTGAGTGAGGGTCGATCCCACGGATATTGTTGGTTTGAGCAAGCAGTGGATATCTTGCAGATCTTAGTCAAGCGGATAGAAAATATAGTTGTCACGAGAAAACACATAAAATAGATAAATAAATAAAACGTTACTAGATAGGTGTAAAATCAATAGTATGAGACTGGTTGAGGCTTCTGAGATGCTTCTTCCTTCTGGATCAACTTTTCTCACCATCTATTCCAACTTCTGATTGATTCATTCCATGGCAGGCTGTATATGATTAACGTCGGTCAGCGGTCATTAATCTCCTCTGCTTCAGATCAAAGGCCGGGTCAGCGGTCATTCAATCTGAACGGAGATGAAGCTCTAGCAGTCCATTCCCTTGGTGATCCTACTCAAAGCACCACAAACAAGGTCAAATCTTCCAAATCAAAGAATGCTGCTCCTTTGATTCTAGCCTATACCACAAAGGCCCTAATCGCCCCGACCTCGGCTGAACTGATATCTCGAGAAGTCCCCAACGAAGTCGTGGATTAGCCATCTAAGAGATGTATAATCAAGCTTGTGGTTCAATACTATCCCGTCAATGACTCGTAATAACCCATGTAGAATGAGGATGATTGTCACGGGTCATCCGATTTATAAGGTTGAAGAATGAAGATACATCTTAGAATAGAATCAAGCGTAGATTGAAGTAGAATAGTAATATTATTAATTCATAAGAATCAGCAGAGCTCCTAACCTTAATCTTAGGAGGTTAGTGACTCATACTGTACAGAAAGTAATATTCGAAAATAAGATATGCTGGAGAGAGAGAGAGAGAGAGAGAGAGAGATCCTAAACATGGTTAATCTTCTCCTATATATACTAATATGCTAACTAAGGATTACAGAAATAAGATAAACTAGTCTTGTAGTGCAAAAATCCACTTTTCGGACCCACTTGGTGAGTGTTTGGGCTGAGCTAAGGGGGTCTCCACATGGTAGGACTCCTTAGGAGCGTTGGACGCCAGCCTTGGGCTCCTGTTTGGGCGTTGGACGCCAGCTTCTCCCTTTTGGGCGTCCAACGCTAGGAAGAGGGTGGAGTGCTGGCATTGAACGTCAGTTTTACACCTTCATTTTCAGAGTAAAGTATAGAGTATTGTATATTTCTGGAAAGTCCTGGATGTCAGGTTTCCATAGCCGTTGAGAGCGCGCCATTTGGACTTCTGTAGCTCTAGAAAAGTGCCTTCGAGTGCACGGAGGTCAGATCTTGACAGCATCTGTAGTCCTTTCTCTGTCTCTGAATCAGACTTTTTTCAAAGCTCCTCAATTTCAGCCAGAAAAATACCTGAAATCATCATAAAACACACAAACTCAAAGTAGAATCCAAAAATATGAATTTTGTACCAAAACCTATGAAAACATAATAAAACTTGAATAAAACATAATGAAAACTATATGAAAATGATGCCAAAAAGCATAAAAATATCCGCTCATCATTGACTGAGAAAGAAATTTTGGACCTTGTGACTGTAGCATACTGCAAACTCCCAAAAATTGACCTATAAAGTGTAGGATCATTGAAGATATCATCCCTAAGGGCAGAAAGTTTGAGAGAGGAAATCATAGGGCTGGGTACTAGTTTGGCATTGCTCATTTCAACTCGTTTGAGAAGATCTTGAATATACTTGGTTTTCTTTAAGGCTAAGGTTCCATTGATGCTGTGCTTAACTTCAATCCCAAGAAAGTAATTTATTTCACCTAGTTCTTTTAGAAAGAAGGTGTTGTGCAGCTGAGTGGTGATGGATTTGATTTCTGATTCTGAATTGTCAATTACAAGAATATCATCCATATAGACCAGAATGTATGTAGCTGAGGAAGGAGTGAATTTGGTGAAGAGAGACACGTTTGACTTGGTGCTTGTGAAGCCAAACTGGTGTAGTACTAGTGCTGAACGAACTGAGTTTTGTGAACCAAGCTCGCGGGACCTGCTTCAGGGCATAGAGAGATCTTTATAGCTTGCATACTTGATGAGAGTTTGAGGAGGTGAATCCCTCTGGTTGTTGTATATATATATCTTTATATAGATTATCATTGAGAAAAGTATTGTTGAAGTCGAATTGGTAAACTTTCCACCCTTTTGCAAGGGCCGTGCTGAGCATTTCTCGAATAGTTACAGGTCTGACTACAAAAATGAATATATGGTCATAATTAATCCCCTGCTTTTGATGAAAATCCTTTACTACAAGTCCTGCCTTGTACTTTTGAATTGTGCCATCAGGGTTCTTTTTGACTTAAAACACCCATTTGTAGCCTATGGGTGCTGAGTGTGAAGGTGGATCAACTAATTTCCATGTGTTATTCTTCATCAAAGCTGAATACTCTTCTTCCATAGCCTATCTCCAGTGTGGTACGATAAGGGCCTGAACAATTGATTTTGGAAGACTTGTGGCTGATTCGATATTTGGAGTGAGAGTGGTGGTGAATACTCTAGGCCGGATGATGCCACTTTTGCTCTTAGTTTGCATGGAATGAGTGTTGTGCACAACAGTAGAGATATTGTTAAAGTGAGTGTTGGATTGAGATGACACAGTTACAGGTGTAGTGGTAGTAATGAATTGTACATGTGGTCCAATTTTAATCTACAATGGAATAGTCTCAAAAAAATCTGCATTTTCAATAATATTAGTTCCAGAATCAGTATCTGAGACATGAACATGTGCAGTTTGTAATGAATTAGATATGGAATTGGTACTAGTGGAAGGTGTATCATGAATGACTATGCAAGGTGGTTGAAAAAGGTAGCTATGTGGTGTATGATTTTTGAAGCTCTGGTTTTGTGGATTGTGAGGTATGAGGTGTGGTAAAAAGTGTTGAATAAAAAAATTTCTACTCATCAAAGAAGACATTTTTGGCCATATAGATTCTGCCTGATGGTGCTAGGCACTTGTACCCTTTGTGGTCAGCGTTGTATCCTAAGAAAATGTACTTGGTGGACTTATGGTCAAACTTGTGTTTGTTGTATGGTGTTAACCAAGAATAGCAGGCACAACCAAAGGTTTTTAGTGCACTGTAGTTGGGAATGGTGTTGAATAAGACTTCTAAGGGTGATTTGAGGTTTAAGGTTGGAGTGGATAGCCTATTGATGAGATAAGTGGAGGTTAAGCTAGCTTCATCCCAAAAAGAAAGAGGTAAGGATGCTTGGGATAGAAGGATAAGAGAAATTTCTATTAGGTGCATGTGCTTTTTCTCTACACAACCATTTTGTTGGTGTGTGTGAAGACAGATGAGTCTGTGTTGGATGCCATGATCTTTAAAGTACTGATTGAAGATTTTTGACATGTAATCTCCACCATTGTCAGTTTGAGTGCTAGAATTTTATAGCCAGTTCAATGTTCAAGCATGGTTTTATACTGGCAAAAGGCTGTGAATGTTTGAGCTTTAGTTTGGAGAAAAAAATTGCAGGTATATTTGCTGTATGCATCAATAAAGCATGTATAGTATCTAAATCCAGATTTACTGGGCTATGGTGAGGGCCCCCAAAGGTCAGAGAAGACTAGCTCTAGGAGTTGTGTGTATTGAGTTTGTGAGTGTGGAAAGGAGAGCTGGTGAATTTTGTTTATGGTGCAAGGTTCACAGAAAAAAGAGGTCCTGGTAGCTTGGAAAAAGGGAATATTGGTCTTGTTAAGTACAACTTTGGTGATTTGTTGGAAGGGGTGTCCAAGCCTTTTGTGCCATAGGTCAAAGATAATGGTAATAGCTGTGATGTTGTCTTTAGTGTTGTGGTTTGGTAAGGAACTGCTATCAGGTTTGATGGTTTCAAGGGTGATGGTGTTAGTGATATAGTTTCTAGTGTCATGGTCTGGGACGGAACTGCTGTCAGGTTTGGTGTTTTTGGGAGGGATATGAGAACTGTCACTAGTGAGAGTGGGTAGTGCATTGTAAGTATTGTAAAAGGCATTAGCTGTATCTTCAGAAATAGAGCTATCAAATTTGGTATTTTTAAGGGTAATGGAATTAGCTGTGGTGCAGTTTTAGGTGTCATGGATTAGAAGGGAAGTGCTATTAGGTATGGTGTTTTTGGGAGGGATATGAGGACTGTCAATGGGGAGACTGTGTACTACATTGTAAGTATTATGAGAGGCATTAATTATATCATCAGCAATATAATTTGTGACTATTTCAGTAAATCTATTTGCAGTTGCAAAAAGATGCAATAGAATCATGATCAGTGCCAGAATCTGTGACTAAAACAGCAAATTTATTTGAATTAACACCATCAAGGCACACAATTTTATCAGAATATACTTTTGGACAAGACCTATCATTTTTATTGTAATAAGGTGCTCTTGGTAGTTTTATTGCACAAATTGTTACAAAACTGCTCTTTACTGCACTAGACATACTATTTTTTACTGCACTATTATTACAACCAGACATACTTTTATACAGTAACTTGATTTTTCTATTTCTTTTTTTTTTGCATACTACAGTTGTTTATTTCTTTTTCTTCTCTTGATTCTTCTTTCTCTTTTCTTGATTCTTCTTTTTTCTTTCCTCTTTGCTCACTGCTATTGCTATTGTTATTGCTAGTTTCTTTTTCAATTTTACTTTGTGCCTTATTGATCACATTTGCAACATTGGCATTGATTTGTTTTTTCTTTTCAGCATCAAAAGTTTGTGAAGCATGTGCTTTATCTATCTTCCAGGTTGGTCTTAAAATCTAGATATCATTGAATCTATACAAGCCATTTTTAAGTTGGCCTTGGAACAAAATCTTCTTGGATACCTAGCATTTGACGGCGCACACAAAAGGCTAAAATAAAATTCAAAGAATACACCATTATCTAGTGCAAACTTTGAGACACTCACCAAGGTCTTTGGAATAGTGGGTACATGAAGTAAGTTCTGAAGTTTGAAAATTTTATTTGACATAGATGCATGCATGATAGACTTTTCAATATTAGCAATACTCATACTTTTTCTATTATCTTTAAACACTTGTTCAGGCCCCTCATATTCTGAGCTGTCAATTAAGTTCATCTAGTCAAACATGTTGTGATGAGATACTCCTAAGTCCAGATACCACCCCTTATCAATGTTGTTGGTGGTGAGCAAAGCTTGAGGAAGACTCTGATGAACTGCGCTTTGCTGGTAGGAATGTTGAGTAAGCTGAGATTGTTGATGGAAAGCACCATGTGATGGTGGAGGACCTCCATTGAGGTGATGGAGTTGAGAATTTTGATAGTTTTAGTTGAATCTGTGAAAACATTGTCAGACTGTGCGTCAAATCCTTCCACATAGCTGACATTGGGGCCTGCTTCCTTGCCAACATAATCTGCCTCCTTTGAAGTATCTTCCTCTGCCTCTTCTTCCTGGTTGTTGTCCTATGGCATAATAGTTGTCATAAGATTCCTCTACTTGTACCAGCTCACTGCTTGCTTTGTCCGAACCTGCCTCTTTGTGAGCTAAATTGGCATGAACTATAATAAAATCTATCTTTCTGAACCTATCATTCACCTCTTGTGCAAGAAGTTGTGATTCAAGTTCACTAACAGTCATAGAATCAATTCTTGAATTTACTATAGTGATGAAAGCAATGAATTCTTCATCTAATCCTCCTAATGCACAATCAAAGTATTCTTCCTTTGAAAGTGGAGCACCAGGAGCAGATAGAGCGTTAGCTACCTTTTTAATTCTAGTTACATATTCATTAATCACTGTTGTGCTGTGTTTCTTGATCCCTTTCAATTGTACCTTTAGTATTCTTATCTTTGATTTGAGCCTTGCCGTAAAATATTCCTCCAGCGACTCCCAAATTTCATGTGCATACTTATATTCAAACTACCTTATTGACGAAAACTTCACTCATCACAGAAAGCATCCATGCAACTAAACACTCATCCCGTTGTTCCCACGCTTCAAATTTTCGTGACACTTTTCCTTCAGCTTGATCTTGATCAGAATAGAACTTTCTTGGAATTGAAAATGTAGTGATGTGATTCTGCAATTTGTTTGCTTTTATACAAGCAAGAGCTTGCCGCTTCCATGCCTTGAAGTTATCTTTATTGAGTTTGATTATAGCTGAAAAATTTACAATCGCCAACATTGATGCTTGTGAAGCCATCACTAGTGTTGCGAAAGAAACGTCGTAGTTCATAGATCAAAATTTGCTTCGATAGCATGTGAGATATCAGTGGCTTGGAAAAGAAGAATTATCAATATAGAGAAGTGAGAGAAAAAGAGAGAAATTAAGAGATTCAATGTGTGTATTGATAAACTGAGATTGATCAGAAGTGATCACAATTGACTGTAGTACAAGTATTTATATTAAGGAATGTAAGTGCAGAATATGTGCTGGTTAGAAATTATATCTGATTTGCTAAGTTGACATAACTGATTCTACCAGAAAATCAGAAAGAGAAACAGACTATCATCACCTACACTAACAAAATATCACATAATCGCTGCACTATACTTACCATAAAAGTATATTTTATTAATTATATTCAAAAAACATGTATTATTATTATTATTATTATTATTATTATTATTATTATTATTATTATTATTATTATTATTATTATTTAAAATATTAATTAATATTAATAAAAATATTAGTCTCTAATACTTCTTTTAGTATTTGTGATTTATGTTTATTTTACATGTGATGAATGTCTGAAGTATTAAACTTGAGTCTCTAATACTTCTTTTAGTATTTGTATAAGAATTTTTATCTTTTTCTAGTTATTAGTATTCATCATGCGTTCAGTTCGATGAATTCATCACACACACACACATATATGTATATATTAACGACGCCAATTGAAACAAGAAAAAACTAAAAAAATTATTGCATGACTATTTCTTTGGTTTCTACATCATTAGATTAGATTAAGTAAAATGTACATATATATGATAATCTATGCCATGTGCATAATCTGATCACTCATATGTTGTTAATTATTTTTCGAATCAAATAATATATAACTAGCTTGTTTATTTATTGTTTTCGTATATGAAAATATTTGATAAAAAAATTAATTAAAAATGATCAAAAATTATTTTATTTAATATTTATTAATGGTTACAATAATTAATAAATGTTAAATAAAATAAAATTTAATTATTTTTTATTTTTCTAATATTACTGTTTTAGCAATTAATTGCATCTCAGCCGTGTGTGTGAAATGCTGAAAAATTGCGGTTTTGACTTTTGACAACGATTGGAAAGTATCTTAAAAAAGATTGTATATATGGGTGTTAAACTATTAATTGAAATTGACAATATAAAACCAATAATTTAGAGCCTATGAATAATAGATCGATTCAATTTTAGGAAAACATTCCTTTTTATACGAAACACTTTTTGCTAAAACTTTAATCATAATTCATTTGTTGTTTAAAAAGCTTAAGTAATTAATTTCATTATGAGCTTAACTAATCAGTCTAATCTAGCGCAGGCAAGTTATAGAATAAATTAAATCATGGGGCCAACCACTCCGAGACATAATATTAAGTGCTATAGAAAGGATTCATGAAAGTGTTGAAAGAAAGCTGGGGCTTAATAAGCCAATGCATGTGCTTGGTAGATGAAGAATTTATTGCTTGATTCAAATTTTGTTTTGTTTTCCAAATCTAAGGCTGGCATCCATATCCCAACCCATTAAGTAATCTAATAATGGAAATGGAAAGAAAGTCCACAGTTTCTATAGTATATATTAGTTGGTGTTTAATTTTTAGTTAACTTATTTTTTTATATTAAATTTTAAATATTTAAAATAATTTATTTTTATAATTTTTAAATTAAATATTAATTATTAATTATTTTTTTGATAAATTAGACACTTTTTTAAACACCACAACAATGACCATATTTCATACATAGCCTTTAATTAAGTTGTTTTTTTTTTTCTGTTTGTTTTTGTTTTACTTTCGTATTTTAAGTTCTGTATTACAATATCATAAATGGGAAAACCAATATCATTATTTCCCTTAGCTAGCTAGAACGTTTCAGTGAGATTAGTATTGATAAATTTACCAAAATCACAGCATATCTCTAACCTCTTTAAACATTTTATTTTATTTATAGAACTATAATATATATAATCAACTAAATGACACTGTCATACGCCGAACTTGATCCTTCTTGCTTCCCATATTTTTCCTTGCATAACTTGCATCATTAAATAATTTCTGTTATAGGATTCATCAAATTCTCTCATGATGCCATGTGTGTGGGTCCTATAACAAGAGAAAATCACATATAAGATAGAACTTTGCGTTGAAGAGGGAAAAACGGATAGGAGATATTAATTATTTATAAATGTATGTGACGTATACCAGACTTTTTTACTAATATATCACTTTTTTTAATTATTATTAAAAAGCTATTATTTTAAAATTAATTATTCAAATACTGTTTTTCGTAGTGTTATAAACAATCATAATTAAAAATAAAATAACAAATCAGTTGTTTCTTTGGTAAAATAGTGGCATATGAATAAATAATTTCAAATTACCATGACTATTATCATAATAATTCCGGTATTTATGTACAACAACAATATTAAATTTAGATTTTTATATTTTAATAATATTTTTATTTATTTTTATTTTAAAATTTAAAAATATTATTAAAAAAATAAACATTATATATATATATATATATATATATATATATATATATATATATATATATATATATATATTCAATAAAATTTATCATTTCTGATTTTAACATTTTTTAATGAGACAATTTTTCACTATATTCTTGGTTGTTGGAACATTTCTTTCCTTCCTCGTTGGTAGGCATGCGTAAGTATAAACGGCAAAAGAGGTAAATTAATGTAAAACTCAGGAAAAATTAAATGTGAAATTAAAAAATCATAGGATGATTTTGTACGGATTCATTTTATTTTCAAGTCTCCAGATGTGGCTAAGCTATCCGAATGTTGAAGGCTCCAAGCACCATCCAATTTGGAAAATGTACTGTTTTGCTTTTATTGTTGTATGAGTAATGATACGCAATCAAAATCTTAAAACAATAAACAAAAACTAAAATATTTGGTAAACAAAAATATTAATTAAAAATAAAAATATATGATTAATAATATTTTTATTTATAAAAAAGTATAAGTTATCCTTTTAATTTAATTGAATTAACATAATTAATTTTTTTGTAATTATATTTTTTTATTTAATTTATTATTTATTATTTATTATCTATTATATTATTATATATTGTATAAAAATTAAATTTCAACGCTTAATGATAAAACTGACTTGATGTACTTTTAAAAATATTTTTAATTTATTTTTTAATTTATTAATTATAATTTATTATGATAAATTAATTATATCAACTAATTTATTATTTAATTAAGTATTTAAATATAATATAATTTATTATAATTTATATCAATTTATTAATTATATGCAATTCATTATATTAGTTATTTTAATTTATTAATATATAAAATATATAATAAAATAAATATTTTATTATTTATTTTAATAATTAAATATAATAAATACAAATTAATTTATTGTTTTATTTTATGTCTAATTGATCTATTTTTTCTAGGCATATCAATGATAATATCTAAAAGTACTTTTTATTTTGATACAAATAGAACATGGCTCCGATATACAAGTCAATAAGTATGGATATATATTATTAGCATATCAAAGATCGATATGTATTACTTTATATTTTATACATTGTTTACCCTTGATTAATCCATGTCACTAGGATATCAATTATCTATTATATCATATTAAAATCAAGTTAACACTTAATGTTAAAATTTACGTGATATATTTTTAAAAATATTTTTAATTTTTTTTAAATTATTAAACTAAATAAATTATAACTAATTAATTATATTAAATAATTAATTTAATTAAACATTTAAATATCTCATAATTTAATAAAATTTAATTTATATAGATATTTAACTTTTATTATTTATGTAATGAATTCTAAAAACATTTTTTGTAAGTTATAATTTATTTTTTTATTTGTATATTTAATTTTTAATAATAATTTTTTATTTATGAATATATTATTTTCTACTTTAACATACATATTATGAATATTTAATTTTATAAATTTGGATTATTCAATAAATAAAATTAATATAATCTTATTTCTATCATTTAACCACCAATAATGATCTTATGAATATTTTTTTACATTACTTACTTTCACAAAAAATAATAAGATTTTATTTATGAAATTTTAAACTTTAGAGTTGACTATGATTAAGCTCAAGTTTTAATTTATTTTGTCAAATTATATAAATATTAATTAGATTATAGACAAATTTAAAAAAAAAAATCTTATGGATTAACATTTAAATTTTTAATATTTTTTTTAAAAATTGTCTAGACTTATCAAAATTTAAATTATCTATACATTATTTTTTAAAATATTATGATTTCACAACTTATAATATCTAATATTAGTTATTGTTATATATATATATAAACTGTGACTCTTAACCATTTATCTTTGATTATGATGAATATCAGTGGTTTAGAAAAGGGAGGTTGAATCTAGGTCTCTTTTAACTTTGCTTGACTAATCTTAGAACTGGATGAAACTTTTGGATTCTATAGAGTTGCCTCAGGTGAAAGGTAGGAAATATTTTTATTTTGTCTTTTGTCGAAAGAAGAGTCAAAACTGAATTGTGTGCAAAGTATATAGCTGTGAAGTCTAACTAGATAGAATAAGTAGGAGATTATTTTATTTTAGGTTTAATTACTCTGCAGGTCCTATAGTTTTCGAATTTTCAATTAGGTCCTTATATTTTTTTTCTTTTCAATTGGGTCCTATACATTTTTTTTTTTCAATTTAGTCCTTTTTAACGTTAAACGTCAAAAAAATGTTAGTGCATTGTGAAATTACTTGTATACTCCTAGGGATCCAATTAAAAAGAAAAAAAAATATAGGGACCTAATTGAAAATTTAGTGATATATATATATATATATTCAATGAAAGATATTTCTATAATCCCTATTTAATGATTCTATGACATGAAAGATATTCCTATAATCCTTTTTATTTTGTCACTACCATTCTTTTTTTTATTTATATACAAATTGTACCAAAAATACTTTCTCGTTTTTTTTTTTTACTTTCAAAATACCTTATCTTAAGAATATACCAAAAAAGAGTAATAGATAAAATGAAAGAACTTGCATATCACATATAGTAACAAGAACCATTAATAGAATAATAATTAAAATTGTTTACAAAAATTGATTTAATAAGAGAACTAATTTGACCGACAAAAATCCAAAAGCAAGTATATTAAAGGCATGGATTTTTCCTATGTTCAGGCTAGAACAAGCAATACATATTTTTTCAAGTATCAACAAAAAATAAGAAATATAAGGCAATAGTCCAGAATTTTCTCTGCACATTCTTGTATTAAACCATGTCAAACAGTATCAACAATCACCAATCAACAATTTCTGAGGTTCACTCCTCTTTCCATCAAAAAGAGATCCCTAAAGGCGGCTTGCTCTAGCGTAAACTGATATTCTATCTCCCTTTGATATGATCTTTGCTATTGCAACTGATGTCAAGTGACGCATAGACCGTCGAGCACCAAAAGTGGGCAGAAAATACAATACATCCTCATACCATTTTTGCCACAACAAAATATTTTTCTAAAACATATGATAAATTTTAACATCAGAAAACACACTAAGATTTTTAATAAAAACATAAAAAAGAACTCATTAACTATATAAGAAAATACCTCACTAAATTTCGAAAGCTTTGTTGCTATGGTCGTTGTTTCAAGTAAACCTGCAGTGATTCTTCTACCAAAATACTTATACAATTCTCTTAAGCATTTTGCAACACCTAAAAATTGGTTGAAATAAAATAGTAAAAATAAAACACAACAAAGACTAACACATCTGAATAAATAAATGCAAACAACATTAAAAATATTATTTACAAAATGTCTGCAACATGAAAGGTAGATGTAATACCTAATCATGTTAAGAGATTTTATTCGGTCATAATTTTCTTACCTCTAGATTTGTTTTTAATAGGATTTAGTCCATATAGCTTACCATCAGCATGTGCTAAACATACATAAATATATGAAATCAGACAATTTGTTCACTGGACTCAGGGAGAGAAAGAATATTTTAACCAATAATAATATTTCCAAGAATCTTCTATATCAGTCAGTGTGCTCAAATAATAAATATTGCAGTAATTAATTAGCCATTAAACATTGTTATAATATTGCAGGAAATACAATGAAAATACATATCAACAACAACAAATAATGAATAACACCAAAGCTTAATTGAAAGCCAATTCTCAAAAGCAACAAATTTAACATTAGGTTATTATCTCATGTTATAAAACACACACTGCTATAGTTCTCCTAATTTCGTAGGTATAGTATAATAACTCAGATCAGTTAATTAGATTTAGTTGCAATAGTTTCACCTGTCATACGAGAATCAGAGACATAAAGATGAATTATAGCGCAAGCACTAAAATTCA
The DNA here is from genome assembly GCF_059453495.1 of Arachis ipaensis. NCBI lineage: Eukaryota > Viridiplantae > Streptophyta > Magnoliopsida > Fabales > Fabaceae > Arachis > Arachis ipaensis. The sequence continues at coordinate 125,840,634 of NC_142444.1, read as the reverse complement.
GTGCTATTTTTCTCTCTATAAATTCTCCAAAATTTGAATCCCCCATCACTACATTAAACAAAAGAGAAATAGAATCCTAATAAAGAAGTATCATCACAGCAACAACAATCAACAATAAACAAAATTCATAATCAGTAAAACTAATTTATATGTCAATTCACCAATTAACAAAATCACTGTATATAAATATCCATATTGTAAATTCTAAACCATTATATCAAAACAATTCAGAAATTAATTCAAAAAATAGGTATTCAACCAATGCCATATTAAAAAAAAATTGACATATGCATAAACATGTTACGTCAAGTTTTAAAAACTGAAAAAAATCAATTTTAATGTCACCTCTTTTGAGACAGATCGAGTACAGGCAGATCGAGGAGAGGCACGGCGCGGGGATGGAAGGCCAGGCGTGGCGAGGCGCGGCGCAGCGATGTTAGGCGAGGCAAAGCACGGCGAGGGTTTGGACGGGCAAACAGCGCAGAAGACTGCAGAACAGACCAGCGCAAAGAGAAGGAGGCGACGGGTGGCCGACCACCAATCGTCTGCTGCAGACGACGCCGGAGATGGATGAAGAGGACGGACCGACGCAGGAGAAGGCAATGGACGCGATCTCCAGAGAGCAACTTAGGGCTAGGTAGTTTTTTTTTGGGATAAAATGTCAAGGACTTTTTTGGTATTTTAGAAAAATACATGTATGTTTAACCAGTTACTCTAACCCAATCATAAGAATATTCTTTTTTTAAACAGAATATTCTGTTATCTTAAATGTTATTCTCACGGTAGGGACTTAATTGAAAAAAAAACATATAGGGACCCAATTAAAAAGAAAAAAAGTATAAGGACCTAATTGAAAATTTGGTGAAACTATAAGGACCTGCAGAGTAATTGAACCTTTATTTTATCTCCTAAAGTATAAAACCAGAAACAGAGAAGAGAAGGAGAAGTGACACAACCATATATCCTAGTTCAACTACTTAGTGCAATGTAGCCTACATCCAGTCTCCATCACAACAATGACAAAATTTTATTATCTTTGAATAAGATTATATTCACCAATTTTTCTAGGATTCTACCTAATCCTATCTGGGACAAACCAGCTTCTACCTAACCAGATTTGACTAGAAACTCACCCTAGCTTTTAACAGTAAAGTGCTCACCCAACTTGTAAGGGAATTCCCTCAAGTTCATGAAAACAAAACAGAAATACATACAAAGGATTTCTGAAATAAACATAGGCTTTTTTCCAAATCTAACTCTTTCTGCCTTTTTTTACTTAATAACTTTTTCTTTCAATCCTCACTGTAATGCCTTTCACCATTGAAATAAAAAAAAGATTAGACTGAGAAAACAGAATATTCAATGAGATCAGAACAATGAAGGAGAAGAATGAATAGCTCTATAAGCTATGGGAATCCAAACTTTGTGCTCTCACTCTTTGCTCTAATCATTGGCCATTTACCCTTTTAATAGAGGAGTAAAGTTTTCAAAACTTGAAACTTTACTTTAGCACATTTGAATTCTTATCCCCAAAATTTAGCAGCAACAGCAGCGGCATCACAAAAAAGAGATAGAATAGAAGTAGTGATTGAGTGTCTAAAACAATCTATCAGAGCAAAATAGTTCAAAGTTAAGTGTCTACAACTATTACAGTCATCCAAAATTAAGTAAATAGTATTCAAAAATATCAAAGACCAGTAATTGTAACACCAGAAAACAAGTTCTTAGAAAACAGCAGCATCAAACATGAGTTAGACATTAGATCCCTCATCCTCGGTACTTTAGTAGTACTTCAACCCTGTTTTGAGACTTTCATAATGAATTTTTATTTTGTGTTACAAGTCTCCTAACTTGTTGACTGAAATTAATCATTTGTTTTGTAAGATTGACAAACTCTTGTAACACATCCTTGACAATTCTATTAATCAAATATTTGTTGGAATTTGATGTGCCTGCAGCCGAGGGAGGAGGGATACTCTCATCTTCTTTTTCCTCTATAACCGTGTCTCTAGTGGCCTTAGTTCCTTTTTTTGTCTGTTTGATTGCATCACCATCCTTACGAGATGAAATTCTATTCTCTTGGTGTTCATTGTTCAGATCAATAGCAAAATGCTCAAAAATACAAGTTAAAAATATGCCATATGATAGAGAAATATTTTTGTCACTTTTAATGCAATCATGCATATGGAACATCATCAAGTAAGAAAATGAGATTTCAATTTTGTTGAGAATGGCATAGAGAACTAAGGTATCACAGAGGGTAACTCATTGATATGAACCATTTTGGGGCATGAAAATATGAGTAATGAGACAGTGAAGTTGGACTTTAACAGGACCTAGGGCTCTGTGGTTAGGAGTCATACCATCCATGAGTGAGATGTTCTCACAAATGTTAGCCAACACATCCTTGTGTGATATACCTAGATCATTATCCCATTTTCCTGAGATGTCAGCATTGACACCAACATTGTAATAATCCAGGGCATCACTAAGGGATTCTTTGTTCAAATGTATTTAATTGCCTTTAACATATGAGTGAACACTTTCTTCATGGTCGTACATGTTGACATAGAATTCTCTAACTAGATCAGGGTAGACTGGTTTTCTGATTTCAAAAAGTTTCTCCTAGTCCAAGTAAACAAAATTTTCTTTAAAATCAATCTCTTTTTCAGCCAGAGCATTCAAATCAGCCACATAAGTAGAACACAGAGGTCTTTTAGGAACAATAAATTTATGAAATTCATAGTTTGTACTAGATAAAAAATGATAAGGATCATAATGAAAATAAGGACGGCTACCGAAATGGGATTTATAACCAACAGGATCAAGATTTGTGGGTTCTTTCATTGAGTTGAGAAAATGTCTTCGATTACCTTTGGAGGGGCGACTAAATGGTGCTAAACGTCCTTGAGGACGAGAAGATGAACAAGGAGGTGGAGAAATTGGAAGTTCTTTATCCATCACATGTCTCTTCCCTTTTCCAGCATTTGCCCTAGATGTGTCAGCATATATTAGTGGGTGCAGTAAATGGATGTCGAGAGGAATTTTTGGTTTGTGCCATTGGTTCTGGAATAGGAGAGGATAGTGAGAAAGAATGGAAATGAATGTGGATGTGGGTATGGGCTTGTCCCTTTTATGGTGGGTTTTGTGGAGGACAAAAAATACCAGTGCCTCTTCGAGTTGTAACTTTCTTTTTCATATTTATGAAAGCACAATGAGTGAGAATGAGGGAGTGGTAGAGAAGATGAGAAGTTATCAAGTAATAACTATTATAAATGCTTTGAATTATCCTTTTTGAGAACAAAAATCAATATAAAATGAAAGGTGTTTCAAAGAATTTTAAATTTAAAAATGCAAGCAAGCAGTTTTAAAAAGAAAGTCAAATATAAAATTTTGAACAACTGAATTTGATTTGACTTGTATTGAAACCTTAAAAGCAAATACCTTTTTTTATTTGAATGATCAATGCAAACAATGAGGCCCACATCATAGAATAGAACTTCTTTCTTTTGGACCCAATGGTGGTTTTAAGGAAACACAATAGATCACAAAAGATACAATTTTGACCCATATCACTTAATCTTACCAACACTTAGTCTAATATTTCAGGAATCTAGAGAGAGTCATCATTTGTCCAGTTTTATCTCCTATCAATCTAAGAGACAAAAACAACCAAAAAGAAATTTCATCAATTTAATTTAAGAATTTAGCATCAACAATCCCTAATACAGTTCTCAACTTGTGAAATCTGTCTTCACATAGAGATTTTATAAAAATGTCAGCAAATTGATCATCAGATTTTACATATTGTATGTCAATTGTACCTTTTTGCATATATTCCCTAATCGAGTGAAATCTCACTTCAATGTGCTTAGTTGTTGAGTATAAAACAGAATTTTTGAAAATGTTAATTGCACTCATATTATCACAAAATAAAGGGATACTATTGACTTGCAATTTGTAATCTGCAAGTTGTGTTTTAAGCCATATCAACTGAGAACAACAAGAAGCGGATATATATTCAGCCTCGGCTGTGGATACTACAACTGTAGCATGTTTCTTGCTTGACCACACGTTTAATGATTGTCCAAAGAAGCAACAGATTCCAGACATACTTCTTCTATCAACTCGGTCACCGACAAAATCAGCAGTGCCATTAATGTATCTAATGATCCTTTTTACGGCTGAAAGATGTGATTTTTTTGGATGAGATTAGAATCTAGATCAAACTCCAATACTTTGAACAATATCTGGTCTAGAAGATATTAGATACATAAGAGAACCGATCATTCCTCTATACCTTGTTTCATCCATATTTTTTCCCTTTTCATCCCTTTCAAGTTTAGAATTAGAATGCATTAGTGTACTCATTGGTTTAAAATTTTTTAAACCAAATTTCTTTACCAACTCTTTATCATATTTACCTTGATACACAAAAATTTTACTAGGAGTTTGTTTAATTTGGAGTTGGAGGAAGAATGTAACTTCTCCCATTATACTCATATCAAACTCATTAGTCATTAAGTTTCCAAAATTAGCACACAATGCTTTATTTGTTGATCCAAACACAATGTCATCCACATAAAATTGAATAAGAATGAAATTATCATTAGATTCTTTTATGAAAAAAGTTGTATCCGTAGTACCCCTTTGAAAACTTTTTTTCAATAAGAAAGAGCTAAGTCTTTCATACCAAGCTCTTAGAGCTTGTCTCAAATCATAAAGTGCTTTAAAGAGCTTAATAACATAGTTTGGGAAATCTTTGTTTTTAAAAGCAAAAAGTTGTGCTACGTATACTTTTATATCAATAAATCTATTTAAAAAAGCACATTTAACATCCATTTGAAAAAGTTTGAATCCTTTGTGGGCTGTATATGCAAGCAATAATCTTATTGCTTCCATCCTTAGAATAAGAGCAAATGATTCATCAAAGTCAATGCCTTCCTCTTGGTCATATCCTTGAGCAACTAGTCTAGCTTTGTTTCTAGCAGCATTACCATCCTCATCTAATTTATTTTGAAAGATACATTTGGTACCTGTTATTTTCTTACTATTCGGATTAGGCACCAATGTCCAAACTTCATTCTTCTCAAATCGGACTAGTTCCTCCTCCATTGTCTTAACCCATGAAATATTGTCAAGGGCTTCCTTCATATTTTGAGGTTCCATTTGAGATATGAGAGCAAGATCGTTGAGTTCCATTCTTTTTCTACTTGATGATCTTGTGGTAACTCCTTGAAATGGATTTCCAATTATAAAAGCTTGTGGATAGTTCTTCAAGAACTTCCATTCTGGTGGGTTTGGGTGATGTAGTCTCAGATCTGGTATGATTGAGTTCTGCATTGTTGAGATTTTCAGACTTGTCAGCATCGGTAGAAGACAAAACAGAATTATCTCCTGCATCTTGGTCTGCAGAATCAGGAACAACATGTTCCAATGTGGGTTCCGATTTGTTTTCACTTTGGATCCCTTTTTAGTTTAATACAGTTTCAATTCCTGCATCATTCTCCTCAATAACACTTAAAATTGTGTTAGATTCACAAAAGGTAACATTTATGGATTCTTCAATGATTCTATGTTCCTTGATGTAAATCCTATATACTTTACTAGTGGTTGAATAACCAACAAAAATACCTTCATAATATTTTAGATCAAATTTTTCAAGATTATCTTTAATATTTAAAACAAAATATTTACTTCCAAAAATATGAAAGTACTTAAGGTTAGGAGGAGTTCCTTTTCGAAGCTTATAAGAGCTTTTCTTTAAGACTTTTCAAATGATGGTTCTGTTTAAAATATAACAAGCAGTGTTCACTGCTTTAGCCCAAAAAAATTTTGAAATTTCATTTTTACAAAGCATTGCCCTGGCCATTTCTTGAAGGTTTCTATTTCTCCTTTCAATAATCCCATTTTGTTGAGGTGTTCTAGAACATGAAAAATTGTGAGAAATGCCAAATTCATCACAAAATAATTCAAAATCTTGGTTTTCAAACTTCTTTCCATGATCATTCTTATGGAAACAATTTTTCAATCTTTTTCATTTTGAATCTTTTTGTAAAGAATAAAAAAGGCTGAAAAGCATCATTTTTATGAGCTAAGAAAAGAACTCATCTAAATCTTGTATAATCATCAACTACTACCAAATCATAGTGTTTACCACCGAGACTTTGAGTCCAGTAGGACCAAAAAGATCAATATGTAGTACTTCCAATAGTCTTTTGGTTGAGATGTCATCCTTGGGTTTAAAAGAACTTTTAGTTTGTTTATCCAATTGACAAATGGTGCACGAAATTGTGATGTCCAGGCTCGAACAATCCCTGGCAACGTGAGCAACTTGGTACGCATAATCGTGATTACACTTTAATGATGTAGAATTCATGGCTCTTTCTTCCCCTGGCAATGGCGCCAAGAACATGGTGCCAATACCATGGTTCACAACTTCGATACAACTAACCAGCAAGTGCACTGGGTCGTCCAAGTAATACCTTACGTGAGTAAGGGTCGAATTCCACGGAGATTGTCGGTATGAAGCAAGCTATGGTCACCTTGCAAATCTCAGTCAGGCGGATATAAAGTGATAATGGTGTTTTCGAATATTATATAATAGAATAGGGATAGAGATACTTATGTAATTCATTGGTAGGAATTTCAGATAAGCGAATGGAGATGCTTTCGTTCCTCTGAACCTCTGCTTTCCTGCTATCTTCATCCAGTCAGTCTTACTCCTTTCCATGGCTGGCTTTATGTGATACATCACCACTGTCAATGGCTACTTTCGGTCATCTCTCGGGAAAATGATCCAATGCCCTGTCACGGCACGGCTAATCGTCTGGAGGCATCACCCTTGTCAATGGCTTCATCTTATCCTCTCAGTGAATAATATGCTCATACACCCTGTCACCGCACGGCTATTCATCTGTCGGTTCTCGATCATGCTGGAATAGAATTTACTATCCTTTTGCGTCTGTCACTAACGCCCTGCAATCGCGAGTTAGGAGCTCGTCACAGTCATTCAATCATTGAATCCTACTCGGAATACCACAGACAAGGTTTAGACCTTCCGGATTCTCTTGAATGCCGCCATCATTCTAGCTTACGCCACGAAGATTCTGGTTGGGAGATCTAAGAGATATTCATTCTAGCTTATTTCATGTAGAACGGAAGTGTTTGTCAGGCACACGTTCATAAGGGAGAAGGATGATGAGCGTCACACATAATCATCACCTTCATCACGTTCTTGGGTGCGAATGGATATCTTAGAAGCGAAATAAGAAGAATTGAATAGAAAACAGTAGTACTTTGCATTAATCTTTGAGGAACAGCAGAGCTCCACACCTTAATCTATGGAGTGTAGAAACTCTACCGTTAAAAATACATAAGTGAAAGGTCCAGGCATGGCCGAGATGGCCAGCCCCCTAAAACGTGATCAATAGTCTCCTAAGATGAACAATGGATTAAAACTGAGACCAAAGATGTCTAATACAATAGTAAGAGGTCCTATTTATAATAAACTAGCTACTAGGGTTTACATGAGTAAGTAATTGATGCATAAATCCACTTCCTGGGCCCACTTGGTGTGTGTTTGGGCTGAGCTTAAGTGTTGCACGTGCAGAGGCCTTTTGTGGAGTTGAACGCCAGGTTTTGATCCATTTCTGGCGTTCAACTCTGGTTTTGGATCCTTTTCTGGCGCTGGACGCCAGATTTGGGTAGAAAGCTGGCGTTTAACGCCAGTTTATGTCGTCTATTCTTGGCCAAAGTATGGACTATTATATATTGCCGGAAAGCCCTGGATGTCTACTTTCCAACGCAATTAAAAGCGCGCCATTTCGAGTTTTGTAGCTCCAGAAAATCCACTTTGAGTGCAGGGAGGTCAGAATCCAACAGCATCAGCAGTCCTTCTTCAACCTCTGAATCTGATTTCTGCTCAAGTCCCTCAATTTCAGCCAGAAAATACCTGAAATCACAGAAAAACACACAAACTCATAGTAAAGTCCAGAAATGTGAATTTAACCTAAAAACTAATGAAAACATCCCTAAAAGTAACTAGATCCTACTAAAAACATACTAAAAACAATGTCAAAAAGCGTATAAATTATCCGCTCATCACAACACCAAACTTAAATTGTTGCTTGTCCCCAAGCAACTGAAAATCAAATAGGATAAAAAGAAGAGAATATACTATAAATTCCAAACTATCAATGAAACATAGCTTCAATCATATGAGCGGGACTTATAGCTTTTTGCCTTTTGAATAGTTTTGGCATCTCACTTTATCCATTGAGGTTCAGAATGATTGGCATCTATAGGAACTTTAGATTTCGATTAGTGTTATTGATTCTCCTAGTTCAGTATGATGATTCTTGAACACAGATTTTTTATGAGTCTTGGCCGTGGCCCTAAGCACTTTGTTTTCCAGTATTACCACCGGATACATAAATGCCACAGACACATAATTGGGTGAACCTTTTCAGATTGTGACTCAGCTTTGCTAAAGTCCCCAATTAGAGGTGTCCAGGGTTCTTAAGCACACTCTTTTTTTTGCTTTGGACCTTGACTTTAACCGCTCAGTCTCAAGTTTTCACTTGACACCTACACGCCACAAGCACATAGTTAGGGACAGCTTGGTTTAGCCGCTTAGACCAGGATTTTATTCCTTTAGGCCCTCCTATCCACTGATGCTCAAAGCCTTGGGATCCTTTTTATTTGCCCTTGCCTTTTGGTTTTAAGGGTTATTGGCTTTTTGCTCTTGCCTCTTGGTTTTAAGAGCTTTGGCTTTTTCTGCTTGCTTTTTCTATATATATATATATATTTTTTTTTCTGCAAGCTTTGTTCTTTGCTGCTTTTTCTTGCTTCAAGAATCATTTTTATGATTTTTCAGATTATCAAATAACATGTCTCCTAGTCATCATTCTTTCAAGATCCAACATATTTAACATTCTTAAACAACAACTTCAAAAGACATATGCACTGTTCAAGCATGCATTCAGAAAACAAGAAGCATTGTCACCACATCAATATAATTAAGCTAAGTTCAAGGATAAATTCGAAACTCATGTACTTCTTGTTCTTTTGAATTAAAACAGTTTTTATTTAAGAGAGGTGATGGATTCATAGGACATTCATAACTTTAAGACAAAGTTACTAACTACTAATAATCATGTAATGAAGACACAAACATGGATAAGCACATAACATAGAAAACGAAAAACAGAAGAAATAAGAACAAGGAATGAATCCACCTTAGTGATGGTGGCGTTTCCTTCTTGAGGAACCAATGATGTCCTTTAGCTCTTCTATGTCTCTTCCTTGTCTTTGTTGCTCCTCCCTCATTGCTTTTTGATATTTTCTTATTTTATGAAGCATGATGGAGTGCTCTTGATGTTCCACCCTTAGTTGTCCCATATTGGAACTCAATTCTCCTAGGGAGGTGTTGATTTGCTCCCAATAGTTTTGTGGAGGAAAGTGCATTTGAGGCATCTCCAGGATCTCATGGTGATGAGCTTCATACGCCTCTTGAGCTCCATGAATGGGCTCTCTTGCTTGCTCCATCTTTTTCTTAGTGATGGGCTTGTCCTCTTTAATGAGGATATCTCCCTCTATGTCAATCCTAGCCGAATTGCATAGGTGGCAGATGAGGTGAGGAAAGGCTAACCTTGCCATAGTGGAGGACTTGTCAGCCACCTTGTAGAGTTCTTGAGGTATAATCTCATGAACTTCCACCTCTTCTCCAATCATGATGCTATGGATCATGATGGCCCGGTCTATAGTAACTTCAGACCGGTTGCTAGTGGGAATGATTGAGCATTGAATGAACTCCAACCATCCTCTAGCTACAGGCTTGAGGTCCAATCTTCTTAGTTGAACCGGCTTGCCTTTGGAGTCAACCTTCCATTGAGCTCCTTCTACACATATGTCCATAAGGACTTGGTCCAACCTTTGATCAAAGTTGACTCTCCTTGTGTAGGGGCGTGCGTTCTCTTCCATGTTTGGCAAGTTGAACGCCAACCTCACATTTTCCGGACTAAAATCTAAGTATTTCCCCCAAACCATTGTAACATAGTTCTTTGGATCTGGGTTCTTACTTTGATCATGGTTCTTGGTGATCCATGCATTGGCATAGAATTCTTGAACCATTAGGATGCCGACTTGTTGGATGGGATTTGTTAGAACTTCCCATCCTCTTCTTTGAATTTCATGTCGGATCTCCGGATACTCATTTCTTTTGAGTTTGAAAGGGGCCTCAGGGATCACCTTCTTCTTGGCCACAACATCATAGAAGTGGTCTTGATGGGCTTTGGAGATGAACCTTTCTATCTCCCATGACTCGGATGTGGAAGCTTTTGTCTTCCCTTTCCCTCTTCTAGAGGATTCTCCGGTCTTAGATGCCATCAATGGTAATGGAAAAACAAAAAAGCTATGCTTTTACCACACCAAACTTAGAATATTGCTCGCCCTCGAGCAATAAACAAAAGAATAGAAGAAGAAGAAGAAGAAATATGGAGAGGGAGAGGGAGATGTGGTTTCGGCCAATAAGGGTGTAGAGGGGTGTGTTGTGTGAATTTTGATGAAGAATGGAGGGTTTTATATAGGGAAGGGAGGGGGGTTAAGGTTCGGCCATATGGGTGGGTTTGGGTGGGAAATTGGTTTTGAATTTTGAAGATAGGTGGAGTTTGTGAGGTAGGTTTTTGGGGAAGAGTGGATGGATGTGAGTGGTGAAGAGGTGATGGGGAAGAGAGTTTGAGGTGATTGGTGAAGGGTTTTTGGGGAAGAGTGTTTATGGGGTTGTGTGAAAGAGAGTGGTGAGAAGAAGTGAGTGGAGGTAGGTGGGGATCCTGTGGGGTCCACAGATCCTGAGTGGATCCTGTGGGGTCCACAAATCCTGAGTGGATCCTGTGGGGTCCACAGATCCTGAGGTGTTCAAGGAATTACATCCCTGCACCCATTAGGCATGTAAAAATGCCTTTGTACCCAACTCTGGGCGTTCAGCGCCAGGTTGGTGGCCATTTTGGGCGTTTAGCGCCCATTTGTGTGCCATTTCTGGCGTTGAACGCCAGAACCATGCCTGTTCTGGCGTTTAGCGCCCAGAAGCTGCCCATTTTGGGCGTTCAGCGCCAGAACCATGCTCCGTTCTGGCGCTGAACGCCAGACAGATGCTCCTCCAGGGTGTGATTTTTCTTCTGCTGTTTTTGATTCCATTTTCAATTTTTATATTTATTTTGTGACTCCACATGATCATGAACCTACAAAGACATATAACTAAGAAAAATATAGTTAGATAAATAAAAATTGGGTTGCCTCCCAACAAGCGCTTCTTTAATGTCAATAGCTTGACAGTGGGCTCTCATGGAGCCTCACAGATGTGCAGAGCTTTGTTGAGACTCTCCAACACCAAACTTAGAGTTTGGATATGGGAGTTCAACACCAAACTTAGAGTTTGGTTGTGGCCTCCCAACACCAAACTTAGAGTTTGACTGTGGGGGCTTGGGTTGACTCTGCTTTGAGAGAAGCTTTTCATGCTTCCTCTCCATGGTTGCAAAGGGAGATCCTTGAGTTTTAAGCACAAGGGAGTCCTCATTCCATTGAAGGACTAGTTCACCTCTGTCAACATCAATCACAGCTCTTGCTGTGGCCAGGAAAGGTCTTCCTAGGATGATGGATTCATCCTCTTCCTTTCCAGTATCCAGGACTATGAAATCAGCAGGGATGTAAAGGCCTTTAACCTTTACTAACACGTCCTCTACTTGTCCATAAGCCTATTTTATTGAACTGTCTGCCATCTCTAATGAGATTTTAGCAGCTTGCACCCCATAGATTCCCAGTTTCTCTATTACAGAGAGGGGCATGAGGTTTATTCCTGAACCAAGGTCACACAGAGCTTTAAAGATCATGGTGCCTATGGTACAGGGTATTATGAACTTTCCAGGATCCTGTCTCTTCTGAGGCAATATCAGTTGATCCAGATCACTTAGTTCATTGATGAACAAGGGAGGTTCAACTTCCCAAGTATCAATGCCAAATAATTTGGCATTCAGCTTCATGATTGCACCAAGAAACTTGGCAGTTTGCTCTTCAGTAACATCCTCATTTTCTTCAGAAGAGGAATTCTCATCAGAGCTCATGAAGGGCATAAGGAGGTTCAATGGGATCTCTATGGTCTCTAGATGAGCCTCAGAGTCCTTTGGTTCCTCAGAGGGAAGCTCCTTATTGACCACTGGATGTCCCAGGAGGTCTTCCTCCTTGGGATTCACGTCCTCCTCTCCCTCATTGGGTTCGGCCATTTTGCTTATGTCAATGGCCTTGCACTCTCCTTTTGGGTTCTCTTCTGTATTGCTTGGGAGAGTACTGGGAGGGATTTCAGTGATCCTTTTACTCAGCTGGCCCACTTGTGCTTCCAAATTTCTAATGGAAGACCTGGTTTCATTCATGAAACTCACAGTGGCCTTAGATAGATCAGAGACTAGATTTGCTAAATTAGAAGCATTTTGTTCAGAGTTCTCTGTCTGTTGCTGAGTGGATGATGGAAAAGGTTTATTATTGCTAAACCTGTTTCTTCCACCATTATTAAAGCCTTGTTGAGGCTTTTGATCCTTCCATGAGAAATTTGGATGATTTCTCCATGATGAGTTATAGGTGTTTCCATAAGGTTCACCTAAGTAATTCACCTCTGCTATTGCAGGGTTCTCAGGATCATAAGCTTCTTCTTCATAAGAAGCCTCTTGAGTACTGTTGGATGCAGCTTGCATTCCATGCAGACTCTGAGAGATCATATTGACTTGCTGAGTCAATATTTTATTCTGAGCCAATATGGCATTCAGAGTATCAACTTCAAGAACTCCCTTCTTCATAGGCGTCCCATTACTCATAGGATTCCTTTCAGAAGTGTACATGAACTGGTTATTAGCAACCATGTCAATGAGTTCTTGAGCTTCTGCAGGCGTTTTCTTTAGGTGAATGGATCCACCTGCAGAAGTGTCCAGTGACATCTTTGATAGCTCAGATAAACCATCATAGAATATATCCAGGATGGTCCATTCTGAAAGCATGTCAGAAGGACACTTTTTGGTCAACTGTTTGTATCTTTCCCAAGCTTCATAGAGGGATTCACCTTCTTTCTGTCTGAAGGTTTGAATATCAGCTCTAAGCTTGCTCAGCTTTTGAGGAGGAAAGTACTTGGCTAAGAAAGCCGTGACCAGCTTATCCCAAGAGTTTAGGCTGTCTTTGGGTTGAGAATCCAACCATAATCTAGCTCTGTCTCTTACAGCAAAAGGGAAAAGCATGAGCCTGTAGACTTCAGAATCTACTCCATTAGTCTTAACAGTATCATATATCTGCAAGAATTTAGTTAAGAACTGAAAAGGATCTTCAGATGGAAGTCCATGAAACTTGCAGTTCTGCTGCATCAGAGAAACTAATTGAGGTTTCAGCTCAAAGTTGTTTGCTCCAATGGCAGGAATGGAGATGCTTCTTCCATATAAATTGGAATTAGGTGCAGTAAAGTCACCAAGCATCCTCCTTTCATTATTATTATTTTCGGCTGCCATATCCTTTTCCTGTTCGAAAATTTCTGAAAGGTTTTCTCTGGATTGTTGTAATTTAGCTTCTCTTAATTTTCTCTTCAGAGTCCTTTCAGGTTCTGGATCTGCTTCCACAAGAATGTTCTTATCCTTGCTCCTGCTCATATGACAAAGAAGAAGGCACAGAAAAATAATAATAATAATAATAGAGATCCTTTATACCACAGTATAGGGATCCCTGTGTGAGTGGAAGAAGAGGGGGAGACAAAGAATGTAATATAATGGAAGAAACACAACTGTGAGGATGGCAGAGATGTGAGATGAGATGTTAGGATATGAATGAATAAATAGAATAAGATGGGGGAGGGATAATTTTCGAAAATTATTTTGAAAAAGAGTTAGTGATTTTCGAAAATGGTTTTTTGAAAATTGTTAGTATTTTTTTCGAAATTTTTTTTTAAAATCAAAAATAAAAATAATTAGTTAATAAAAAAGAAATTTTTGAAAAAGAGGGAAGATATTTTCGAAAATGAGAGAGAGTTAGTTAGGTGGTTTTGAAAAAGTTAAGAAACAAACAAAAAGTTAGTTAGTTAGTTGAAACAAATTTTGAAAACCAATTTTTGAAAAGATAAGAAGTTAGGAAGTTAGAGAGGATATTTTGAAATCAAATTTTTGAAAAAGGTAAGAAGATATTTTTGAAAAGAAATGATAGAAATTAGTTTTGAAAAAGATTTGATTTTTAAAATCTCAATTAATGACTTGATTCATAAGAAATCACAAGATATGATTCTAGAACTTAAAGTTTGAATATTTCTTAACAAGCAAGTAACAAACTTCAAATTTTTGAATCAAAACATTAATTGATTATGTTATTTTCGAAAATTTGATATAAAAATAAGAAAAAGATTTTTGAAAAATATTTTTGAAATTTTCGAAAATAACTAAGAAATTTGAAAAAGATTTGATTTTTGAAAAAGATTTTGAAAAAGATAAGATTTTCAAATTGAAAATGTGATTTGACTCATAAGAAACAACTTGATTTTAAAAATTTTTGAAAAAGTCAACTCAAATTTTCGAATTTGATGAGAGAAAAAGGGAAAGATATTTTTTTTGATTTTTGAATTTTTATGATGCAAGAGAAAAACAAGAAAAATGATGCAATGCATGAAATTTTTAGATCAAAACAATGAATGCATGCAAGAATGCTATGAATGTCAAGATGAACACCAAGAACATTATGAATGTCACGATGAATATCAAAGACAAAATTTTAAAAAAAATTTAATGCAAAGAAAACATGCAAGACACCAAACTTAGAATTCTTTAATGCTTACGCACTAAGAATTCAAGAATGCACATGAAAAACATGAAAAGACACAAAACAAAAAATCATCAAGATCAAACAAGAAGACTTACCAAGAACAACTTGAAGATCATGAAGAACACTATGAATGCATGAAATTTTCGAAAAATGCAAGATGCACATGCAAATGACACCAAACTTATGATATGACTCAAGACTCAAACAAGAAACACAAAAATATTTTTGATTTTTATGATTTTCTAATTTTTTTGGTTTTTTTTTTCGAAAATTATATGAAAAAGAAAAAAAATAAGGATTCCAAAATTTTTAACATGAATTCCAGGAATCTTGCATTCTTAGTCTAAAGCTTCAGTCCAGGAATTAGATATGGCTCACTAGCCAGCCAAGCTTTCAATGAAGGCTCCAGTCCAAAACACTAGACATGGCCAATGGCCAGCCAAGCTTCAGCATGTAATTCAGACATGACATGCCTGACATTCCTTACATTCAACAGCCAATTGGCTAAGAAAGATAAAGAAGCTCTTCTCTTGAGTATAAGAATTGAGACATGGCTTTACAGCCAGCCAGGCTTCACATACTTCATGAAACACTAAAATTCATTCTTAAAAATTTTGAATAAAAATATATTTTTGAAAACATTTTTTTTTTCGAAAACAACTGGGAAAATTTTTGAAATTTTTTTTTGAAAACAAAACAAAAAAGAAAATTACCTAATCTGAGCAACAGGATGAACCGTCAGTTGTCCAAACTCGAACAATCCCCGGCAACGGCGCCAAAAACTTGGTGCACGAAATTGTGATGTCCAGGCTCGAACAATCCCTGGCAACGTGAGCAACTTGGTACGCGTAATCGTGATTACACTTTAATGATGTAGAATTCATGGCTCTTTCTTCCCCTGGCAATGGCGCCAAGAACATGGTGCCAATACCATGGTTCACAACTTCGATACAACTAACCAGCAAGTGCACTGGGTCGTCCAAGTAATACCTTACGTGAGTAAGGGTCGAATTCCACGGAGATTGTCGGTATGAAGCAAGCTATGGTCACCTTGCAAATCTCAGTCAGGCGGATATAAAGTGATAATGGTGTTTTCGAATATTATATAATAGAATAGGGATAGAGATACTTATGTAATTCATTGGTAGGAATTTCAGATAAGCGAATGGAGATGCTTTCGTTCCTCTGAACCTCTGCTTTCCTGCTATCTTCATCCAGTCAGTCTTACTCCTTTCCATGGCTGGCTTTATGTGATACATCACCACTGTCAATGGCTACTTTCGGTCATCTCTCGGGAAAATGATCCAATGCCCTGTCACGGCACGGCTAATTGTCTGGAGGCATCACTCTTGTCAATGGCTTCATCTTATCCTCTCAGTGAATAATATGATCACGCACCCTGTCACGGCACGGCTATTCATCTGTCGGTTCTCGATCATGCTGGAATAGGATTTACTATCCTTTTGCGTCTGTCACTAACGTCCTGCAATCGTGAGTTAGGAGCTCGTCACAGTCATTCAATCATTGAATCCTACTCGGAATACCACAGACAAGGTTTAGACCTTCCGGATTCTCTTGAATGCCGCCATCATTCTAGCTTACGCCACGAAGATTCTGGTTGGGAGATCTAAGAGATATTCATTCTAGCTTATTTCATGTAGAACGGAAGTGTTTGTCAGGCACGCGTTCATAAGGGAGAAGGATGATGAGCGTCACACATAATCATCACCTTCATCATGTTCTTGGGTGCGAATGGATATCTTAGAAGTGAAATAAGAAGAATTGAATAGAAAACAGTAGTACTTTGCATTAATCTTTGAGGAACAGCAGAGCTCCACACCTTAATCTATGGAGTGTAGAAACTCTACCGTTAAAAATATATAAGTGAAAGGTCCAGGCATGGCCGAGATGGCCAGCCCCCTAAAACGTGATCAATAGTCTCCTAAGATGAACAATGGATTAAAACTGAGACCAAAGATGTCTAATACAATAGTAAGAGGTCCTATTTATAATAAACTAGCTACTAGGGTTTACATGAGTAAGTAATTGATGCATAAATCCACTTCCTGGGCCCACTTGGTGTGTGTTTGGGCTGAGCTTGAGTGTTGCACGTGCAGAGGCCTTTTGTGGAGTTGAACGCCAGGTTTTGATCCATTTCTGGCGTTCAACTCTGGTTTTGGATCCTTTTCTGGCGCTGGACGCCAGATTTGGGTAGAAAGCTGGCGTTTAACGCCAGTTTATGTCGTCTATTCTTGGCCAAAGTATGGACTATTATATATTGCCGGAAAGCCCTGGATGTCTACTTTCCAACGCAATTGGAAGCGCGCCATTTCGAGTTTTGTAGCTCCAGAAAATCCACTTTGAGTGCAGGGAGGTCAGAATCCAACAGCATCAGCAGTCCTTCTTCAACCTCTGAATCTGATTTCTGCTCAAGTCCCTCAATTTCAGCCAGAAAATACCTGAAATCACAGAAAAACACACAAACTCATAGTAAAGTCTAGAAATGTGAATTTAACCTAAAAACTAATGAAAACATCCCTAAAAGTAACTAGATCCTACTAAAAACATACTAAAAATAATGTCAAAAAGCGTATAAATTATCCGCTCATCAACAAACATCACAAGTGATATCTTTGTCAAATTTATTCTTAGGAAGATCTCTAACCAAATTCTCTTTCACAAGCTTAGAAATTTGAAGCATGCTTGCATGTCCCAATTTCTTATGCCATAACCAATTTTCAGATTCAATGGAAGTAAAACAAGCCGCATTTTGTTCTTTTAGTTCCTCCAAGGTGAGGCCATACACATTATTGCATCTTTTAGCCACAAACAAAGTTTCACCCAAGTTTTTACTAATAACTAAGCATTCCATCCTTTTGAAAATAACCCAATTACCCAAATCACACAAAGCCTCCATCGTACTTGTTGAGCTTGATGAAGAACGTGGACTTTCCGGTCATGTGCCTAGAGCATCCACTATCCAAGTACCACATGTCTTTCTTCTTCTTAGATGCTAGACAAATATGCTTAGTACTCTTAAGTGACCTTAGGTATCCAAATAATTTTGGATCCTTTAATGTTAAACCTTCTTGGTTGCCCAAGAGCATTGTATTTTCCAATCACCTTTTAGACTTTATTACCTATCTTTCTTTCAAATATGAAGCATTGAATAGGTAAATGGCTAAATCGGTTGCATGTATGACAAAATATTTTGCTTGCTGGATTTTCAAAGTCATTTGAGGTTTGAAAGCTTTTATTTTTAGAAGTTGAGGCTTCATTTTCAAAACATGGTTTTTTAAAAATAATTTTAGAATTGTCATGATATCCCAAGCCTGCCTTTTCAAAAGTAGCCTTTGACTAGCCAATAATTTGGCTAAGTTATTAGAACTTTAGGCAAATTTAGCTATGCCTTGATTTAGACCTTTAATCACATTATGCAACCTTTCATTTTTCTCAATGCAGTTCAAGAAGACAGAAACATAATGCTTTTCATTTTGACTTTTAATTTCAGATTTAAGCATTTTATTTTCTTTAACAAGATCAACATAATTTTCGGCTTCTTTTAATTTTTCTTTGAGGTAAGTATTTTTAGACTTCACGATGTTATTTTCAGATTCAAGTTTATGGGATTGATTAAAAAATTTTCTAATTTTCTCAGTGAGATCATCAATCATTTGATGGAGTTCTTCATTAGTGAGTTCAAAATAGGTTACCTCATCATCTTGATTGTGATCGATCATTAAGCATGCTTGAGAGTTGTGGTCTGATTCTTCATCCTCTTCAGAGTTGTTTTCCAGATCTTTCCATAAAGCAATGAGCACCTTCTTCTTGTCCTTCCGAGTCTTGTCTTCTCTTTTGAGTTTGGGGAAATCATATTTGAAATGTCCAACTTCTTTGCAGTTATGGTAGATGACTCTGCCGATGTCTTTCCTTGGTTCCTTTGAGCTGTTGGTGCAGATTTTGAATACCACAAACTTACCGACAGGTGCACTGGGTCGTACCAAGTAATAACTCAGGTGAGTGAGTTATCGATCCCACGAGGATTGATGGATCAAGAAACAATAATTGAATAATTAACTTAGTCAGACAAGCAAAAAGGAGTGTTTTGAGTTCAACTGCATTAAGCAGTAATTCAGAAAATTTAAAAAAATAAACACTAAACAGATTGTGAGAATTATATGAGAAATAGTTATGGTTTTGGAGATGTTCAACTTTCAGGATTAACAATTCTCATTAACTACTTTGATCATGCAAAGGTTCAATTCATAGCAAACTTTAAGTGACTAGATCCTAATTCCTTGGTGATTTAATCCTCCTATAACTCAATTAACCACTAATTCCTTGGTCACTTAATCTAATAAGACGGTTTAAGTTCAAACCCTAGTTTATAAGCCACACAAAATCCTAATAATCCAAAGATGATATGATTATATGTCGCGTATCACATTTAATCCAGATAATTAGAGAGTTATGAGAATTCAGTTTTAAGCTGTTATTCAGGTGAGATAGCTTTTGCAATATTCAACGAGAATTCAAGTTAGAAAAGAGTTATTTTCTAATACACTCTAATCCATAGGATGAAGAACAAAACTAATTCTTAAATGTAAATCAATGCATAAATCAAAAGTAGAAAATAATAGTTATTAATCCATCCAAATAAATAGAGCTCCTAACCTTAACAATGGAGGTTTAGTTGCTCATGGTGCAGAAAAAACTCTAGCAGAGAAAAAGTGTAAAGTGCGGAAGAGGCAAAGCAGAAGCCCAAGGCCAAGATATATTCTTCTTTTATATCTAATCCTAATTAATGTAAAATATTATTTCTAAAACCTAAAAATATTGTTTCTTAATTCAAAACTAATTCTAAAAGCTAAATTAAATCAAACGATGCTATGAAGATCACGTGGAAGCCCTTTGAGATCAGGAGTCTGGCGCCAACTTGAGTTGGATCAAGTTTGACACCACGTTTACGTAACTTGGCACTCATTCCAACGTTTACGACACCAAACGCCAGTGATGCGGCATTTGGTGCTACCATGGCCGAACCAAATTGTGAGTATTTTAGTGATCTTGGCGCCAAACTTGAGCTGGATCAAGTTTGGCGCCACTATGGCCGAACTGAATTGTGGATTTCTTGTGCTCTTGGCACCAAACTTGAATCGGTGAATTTCGGTGCCACCTTCTGCATGTAACTAGCTCATTTTCTTCTTTCTGAACTCTGCCAAATTCGCTCGAACGCTATCTGAAATCAATCAAATTGTAAAACAACTAAAAGTAGCATTCATGGTGGCTTAAAACACCTAAATCTTGATTTAATTCAACAAATTCAAATGCAAATTCACTAAGAAAAGATAAGAAAGATGCTCACGCATCACAACAGCAAACTTGAATTGTTGCTTGTCCTCAAGCAACTGAAAATAATATAAATCTGAGATGTGAATTTGCATGAGAGTTGAAGTTTCAATTAAGCTCCTATCTATCTTCTGAGTGGGGTTAAAAAGACTGTGACCAAGAATAGTTTTGGCATCTCACTATCCTTTGAAGCTCAGGAATGTTAATGTCATTCAGAATTTGAATCCGGATAATATTATGAATGCTCTTATTTTTAACTTCGGATTAATCCTTGAACACAACATTTTCTTTTCTTTGGTACTTTGCACCTTGAGCCTAGCTGTGACTCTAAATGTTTTGTCGCAAACTTTACTTGACACAAGAACACCACAAGAACTTAACTGGAAAACTCCTTGAGTTCTGATTTTTCTTTTGACTTTTCCCAGTCAGTGGTGCTTAGAGCCTTTGACATACTCTTTATTGCACTTGGCTTTGACTCTAAGTATTCTGTCTCAAAAGTTACTTGACACAGTCACATCACAAGCATATGGCTAGGAAAATAACTCTTTTGAGCTTTTGATCATGTTTAACCTTCCTAGCCATTGATGTTCAGTGCCTTGGGCTTTGCTTTTCATTTATTTTCTTTTTCTTTTTGCTGTTTCTTTTGCTTCAAGGATTAATTTCTTGTTTAATTTAGAGAATTCATAATAGTTCTCTAAATTCCTATTCCTCATGCTTCAACATCCTTTGATCCAAATTCAAATATGCACTATTTATATCATGCATTCAAGGTCACAGATAAACACCTCAACATCTAATTAAATAAGACTATTCTTAAACATAAACTCAATTTCTTATGCAATACATCACTTATTTTCTTTTTTTTCCTTTCTAGATTCAACCTCAGTGAGCGGTACATGAGACATCCTTTCAAATGAAAAACAAACAACTAAATTAAACTAAAACCTAAGAAACTCAAAATACTAGAGATCATTCAACAGATAAAGCAAAACAGTAGAAAATAGGAACATAACATATTAAGAACGGAAGGGAAATAGTAAGTGAAAAAGGAACTGAACCACCTCAGTCATTACAGTGGGTGTCTCCTCCATCTGGCTGGGCTCCTCCGTGAAGATGATTCACCTCCCTTTGGTGCCATTGATGATAAGATAAACAGAGAGCGCGCACGCTCTACAACACCAAACTTAAAAGTTTTCTTGTCCGCAAGCAAAGAAAAAAAAACTGAAAACGGGGAGGGACATAAAAAGCGCATGGATGAGTAAAAATAAAAAATATTGCAAAAGAAGAAGGGAATGCTATAAGGGAAAGAAAAGAAAAAAAAGTTTTTTCTTTTATTTTTTCTTTTTGCAAAATGGTGGTGCCAAACACCAGGGTGGCCAAGTTTGGCACCACCCTGGCCAAATGGAACACTAAAATTGCATTGTTGGTGGCGCCAAACTCCAGGTATTCAAGTTTGGCGACACCCCTTCCGAAACAAACTTCCTCCAAAATTGAGTAGCTGGCTCCAAACTTGGGATTCCTAAGTTTGGTGCCACCTATCTAGTGACTAATGCCTTCAATTTCTCATATGTGGTGCCAAACTTGAGCTTCTCAAGTTTGGCCCCACCCTGGCCGAACTGAATCCCTCTAGAGTGATTTGAAATCCCTTCTGATTACACATGTTCCTATTTTAAACACTCTGCATGACCAAAACACACGTAAAATGACGGAAAACTATAAAAAATCAAAACCAACTGAATAAATTCAAAACAAATAAAAAATCTAAGGATACAAAATATTGGGTTGCCTCCCAACAAGCGCTTCTTTAACGTCACTAACTTGACGGTTGATTTTTTGTTAAGATAGGGGTTGATCATAATGCTTCAACTCCTCCCCTCTCACTGTGAATCTTCTCCCTGTGTCCTCATGGATCAGCTCAATATGCTCAAGAGAGAGGATTTTGTTTACAGTATAAGATAACTCTGGATTTTGATTCAATACCACTTTTAACCCTGGTGAGAAACCTTCAATGGGGATCTTTTTGTTTCTCCATCCCCTTGGCACTTCTTCTTGGGAACTATCTCCTTGGTGGATGATGCACACCTAACACCAAACTTAGGTTTGATGTCAGGGGAAATTGTATTGCTTCCCACCAAAGGAGGCTTGAGTTACAAATTTTGTTTTATATCATCAGGGGATTCTTGGAGACTTAGATCAGTGAACTCAGTCTTTATGCAATTGCCTTCTTCACCTGAGTGATATATGGGTTTAAAAACTTTGAAGATCAAATGCTCCTTATGCACCCTTAGCATCAATTCACCTGCTTCCACATCAATCAGAGCTCTTCCAGTGGCTAGGAATGGTCTTCCTAGGATTATAGAGGCGTTTTCATCCTCCCTCATGTCAAGAATGATAAAGTCGGCTGGGAGAAAGAACTTTTCCACTTTGACCAAGATATTCTCCACTATTCTATGTGCATGCTTCAAAGATTTATCTGCCATTTATAGTGCTATCCTTGTTGGTTGCTCTTTTTTGATTTGCAATTTCTTCATCACAGACAAGGGCATTAGATTGATGCTTGCACCCAGATTACATAAGACTTTCTCAAAGGTTGTGCTCCCAATGGTACATGAAATTTGAAAACTTCCTGGATCTGGCATTTTTCTTGGCAAATTACTCTGAATTATGGCACTATATTCCTTGGTCAAGACCACGATCTCATCTCCTTTTAAAATTCTCTTCTTGGAAAGCCACTCTTTCATAAATTTAACATAGAGAGGCAATTGCTCCAAAACCTCAGTAAAAGGAATATTGATTTGTAATTTTCTGAAGACTTCCAAGAACTTTGAAAATATTTTTTCCTTGGTCTCTTTTTGGAGCCTCTAAGGATATGGCATTTTTGGCTTGTACTCAAGCGATGGAGACTTCACTGGGTATTGCTCAAGATCAACCAAAAAGGGGTTATCCAGATGTCTCTCAGGGGCGTGCTTCTCCTTGGCTTATGCCTTCTCTGGAGCTTCTTTTTCAACCGACTCCTCAGTAGATTGTGCTTCCGTACTTGCCACTTGTCCACTTATCAAGGTGATAGCTTTGCACTCCTCTCTTGGATTTAGAATCATGTTACTAGGAAAGGAGTTAGTGGACCTCTGATCAATTTCAGCAACTTTTGTGGCTATTTGACCCATTTAAACCTCCAAGTTCCTAAGTGAAGCTCTGATTTCCTGCATGAAAGTACTCTTGGAGAGATCTACAATTATAAATTCTAACTCAGAAGACTTCTGAGAACTAGATGGTGGTTGTTGAAATTACTCTGATTGAAATTATTCTGATGGCCCTGATTGTTATTGAAATTCTGGTGTCTCTGTGGTTGATTTTCCCATCCAATATTTGGGTGATTTTTCTACCCCAGATTGTATGTCTTAGAGAAAGGATCATTATTGGGGGTCTAGAGGAATCGCCCATGTAATTGACCTGTTCAGGAAAAAATTGACCGTAATCATAGTTCTCACCTTGAGAAAAGCCACCACTCATGTCTTAGGAATTATCTTGTGTATTAATGGTTGAGACTTGCAATCTACTCAAATGTTGAGTAATGGTTCTAATCTGTTGAGACATGGCCGTATTCTGAGGAAGAAGTGTGTCTAAAGCATCCAGTTCCATGACTCCTTTCCTTACAGAGGTCCTGTCAGAAGAATACAGATATTGGTTGTTAGAAACCATCTCAATTAAATCTAGATCCTCCTCAGAGGTCTTTTTCATGTGAAGAGACCCTCCTGTAGAGTTATCTAAAAATATTTTGGCGGCCTCAGTAACTCCGTCATAAAAGATCTGAAACTGTATCCAGTCCAAAAACATGTTGGGAGGACACTTTCTAAACATCAGCTTGTACCTCTCCCAAGCTTCATAGAGAGATTCACCGTCTCTTTGCTTGAAAGTCTGAACTTCTGTCCTCAACTTGGCCAGCCTGTGAGGTAGAAAGAATTTGGTTAGGAATTTTTTGACCAATTTATCCCATGTATCCAAGCTCTCCTTGGGTTGTGTGTCAATCCATTTCTTGGCACTATCCCCTATAGCAAATGAAAAGAGCAACAACCGATAAACATTAGAATGAACTCTATTGGTCTTCATTGTATCACAGATGTGTAGAAAATTTGAGATGAATAAGTTTGTGTCTTTCTGCGGGAGTCCATGAAACTGACAGTTTTATTACACCAAAGTAATGAGCTGAGGTTTCAACTCAAAGTTGTTAGCAGTCACAGGGGGTACAACAATACTACTACCATAGAAGGTGGGACTAAGAGCAGTGTAGGAGTCAAGTGTCCTCCTAGGTTGCTCAAGAGCATTGGGAGCATTAGAAGCATTGGGAATGGCAACATTGTTCTTATTTAGCTCCATAATGATTTTTTCAGCTTCTTTCTCAAAATTATCTGTGAGATTCTCAATAGCTATGTAAGCCTAGCCTGTTGTAGGTGTCTTCTTAGAGTCATCTCAATCTCGGGATCAAAGTCAAGAAGAGGTTCCTTGTCCCTGTTCTTACTCATAAACAAACAGAAAACAAGAAAAAGTGGGAATCTCTATGTCAGAGTGAAGAGAATTCTTAGTGAGGTGACCTGAGTAAAAGAAATAAAAATAAAAAAATAAAAAATATAAATTTTCAAAATCAAAGAAAAATTTAAACCAAATTTTCGAAAAGTAAGAGAAGAAAAATAAGAAAATAAAATGAATAAAATAAAGAAAAAATTACTAGTAATTTTTGAAAATTAAAGGGAACAAATTAAACAAATTAAAGTATTAAAACATCTAATCTAAGTAATCAAACAACGGAAAGTTGTCAATCATAGTCAATCCCCACCAACGGTGCCAAAAACTTGGTGCAAATTTCGAATACCACAAACTTATCGGCAATTGCACTGGGTCGTACCAAGTGATAATCAGGTGAGTGAGTTATCGATCCCACGAGAATTTATGGATCAAGCAATAATAATTGAATGATTAACTTAGTCAAACAAGCAAAAAAGAGTGTTTTAAGTTCAATTGCATCAAACAGTAATTCAGAAAATTTAAGAAAACAAAGAGTAAACGGATTGTGAGAATTATATGAGAAACAGTTAAGGTTTTGGAGATGTTCAAATTTCAGGATTAATAATTCTTATTAACTACTTTTATCATGCAAAGATTCAATTCATAGCAAACTTTAAGTGACTAGACGCCAAATCCTTGGTGATTTAATCCTCCTCTAACTCAATTAACTGCTAATTCCTTGGTCACTGATGCACCACTATTCCGTGGTACATCTTGTGCTTAATTGAGTGGATTTTATCCACTAAACTCACACTTATTCATATAATTCGCATGATTTACATTTTCCTTCATAAACTCTGTGCTTTGATTGAAAATATGCTTCTTTGGTCTTAAATTTGCTATGTTTAATCCTCTCCTTTATACCATTCGATGCCGTGATATGTGTGTTAAGTGATTTCAGGATTTATAGGGCAGGAATTGCTTAGAGGATAGAAAGGAAGCATGCAAAAGTGGAAGGAATACAAGAAACTGAAGGAACTGCTAAAGCTGTCTAGCCTGACCTCCTGGTACTAAATCGATCATAACTTGAGCTACAGAGGTCAAAATGAGGTGGTTCCAGTTGCGTTGGAAAGCCAAATGAGGCGGTTCCAAATGACACGCACGCGTGGATCACGCACACGCGTGACCTGGCAAAAACCCAATCCACGCTCACGCGTGGACGACACTCACGCGTGACCTTGCTACGTGCTAGACGTATCAGAAATCGCTGGGGGCAATTTCTGGGCTATTTTTGACCTAGTTTTTGGCCCAGAAAACACATATTAGAGGCTATAAAGTGGGGCAATCCATTCATTCATTGATACAACTTTCATATTCATAATTTGAGGTTTTAGATGTAGTTTCTAGAGAGAGAGGCTCTCTCCTCTCTCTTAGGTTTTAGGATTTAGGATTTCTCTTAGTTTATGTTTTATTCCTTCTCAATTCCAGGTTCAATATTCCTTAATTTAGTTTCTTTTCTACTTTTAATTGTCTTAGTATTCTACTTTATCTATTTTCCCTTATTGATTACTTATGTTGCCAAATTGGTTTATGGATTCCTATGTTTAATTTGATTTCCTATTTAATACAATTCGAGGTATTTCAGATTTATGGTTGCTTTCTTCTATTGATGATATAAATAATTTAGATTTTTCTCCCTTTGCTTTGGTTGAGTAATTGGTAACACTTGAGTTATCAAACTCAACTGTTGATTGAAAATTAGAATTTGCTGATTGATTTGGATCCCTCTAAAGCTAGTCTTTCCCTGGGAGTTGACTAGGACTTGAGGAATCAAATTGATTAGTCCACTTGACTTTCCTTTATTTAGTAAGGGTTAACTAAGTGGGAGCAATAAACAATTCTCATCACACATGATAAGGATAACTAGGATGGGATTTCCAGTTCTTATACCTTGCCAAGAGTTTTTCTAGTTATTAATTTACTTTCTTGCCAATTTATTTCCTTGTTCCTTATTTCAAAAAACCCCAAAAAGATACTTTTTCATAACCAATAATAAATCATACTTCCCTGCAATTCCTTGAGAGATGACCCGAGGTTTAAATACTTCGGTTATAAATTTTATTGGGTTTGCTTAAGTGACAACTAAAACTTTTGTACGAAAGGATTCTTTGTTGGTTTAGAAACTATACTTACAACGTGATTATTTTCATAAAATTCTAGACCATATAAAAGTCTGATCGTCAAAATGGCGCCATTGCCGGGGAATTGCAAACGTGTGCCTTATTATTGGTTATTGTAAATATTTTATTTTGCTTGTTTATTTGTTTTTATTTTTGTTTTTTTTATTTTTTAATTTTTATTAACTACTATGAGTTCTCACCCCCGTCACTTTGAGTTTGGTTCTAATGTTGTTGTAAGGAATGGAAGCTATAATGAAAATATGCATCAAGGTCAAAACAATCAGAGATGGAAGGAGCCACGAGGATCTGATCAACCCTTTTGGCAACAACACCTTCCCAGATACCATGGACAATGACAATTCCACAATGCATGCCAAGACAATAGTTATGGTGGACCCCCTCGTGACAAACCACCTCCACCAAATTACTATGGTCAAAAGCCATTCCAGGGTGCATACCAAGATGATGAATATGGTGGACCCCCTTGTGGTTACCAACAAGCCCCACCATATGCTTATGAACCACCTCCTCAACATAACTCTGAACCACCATACTCACAAGCCCATTTTCACCATTCACCTCCATATGACCCTAAACCTTATCCACCCCAATTCCAATCCAATTACCCCCAAGAACCACCATTTCCATATGCACCATGTCCATATCCATCGACCCAAGAATCACAAGCTTGCCTCAAGGAAACAGTAGATCAATTTCATGCAACCCTTCATCAACTGGAGCAAGCAATAAATCAATTACCTTCCAGACGTTCGGACACTCAAGGAACCCCCATGGCTTTATGTGGAGAATCTAATAAAGAATGTAGCATGAAGGAGATACTAGAAACTCCAGTGGACAGTAAGGAGCATGACTTTGTACTGGAACAAGTGGAGGAAGCCGGAATTATTGAAGAGGAAGAAGTGGTCGAAGACTTAGGAGATGCGGAACGTCCATGGGAAAGCCCAGTCATAGAACCTCCTTCTAAGGAGTTTGAATTTGATGTTGAGGAGGGTGTACAACCTTCAAGGCATATCATGATTGAAGACTTTGAAGGGGATGATCAAGAGATAGATTCAATCATTGATGAATTCTTATCCACATTTGAATCCTCTCCCATTGGACTTGACATGGAGATTAAAGAAGAAGAAGCACAACCTCCCATGCCCTTGGTGAACAATGAAGAAGAAATTGAATTGGAAGAAAGCTACCAAGAGGAAGAGGTTGATATTGAAGAAGCTTGCAAAGAGGTGGAAGTTGTCAAGGAAGAGCCCAAGGGAATGGAGCTGGAAATCACCTTGCCAAAGTTGTTGGAGACCTCTCCCCCAAAGCCATCACCATCCATTCCTTCATTCAAGTGGGTAAATCTTTCATCTCTAAGCTTAATTAGCCCACTTGAATATGCTTTGTGAGACAGATGGTCAGCTTAGAGCTCTTTGTGGCTATAAGAGTAAGAGGGAGATTGGTTAGTGGTTGGCAACACAATCCTAGGTTCATTGTGGTAGGAAGCTCACGGCTGAATTATCATGGTTGGAGGAATACTAAATTGTATGGGTCTAGGAAGCTGTTTGGATGCCTCAGTGAGAATTCGGATTGCTTACCACCCGGTTGGAATAATGATGATCAACACAAAGACGGGTGCAAAAGCAAGGTTTGGGACCCCGGAATTCAATCTAGCAATCAACACTCTTGGGGCCTTGTCACTTGCTTTAACTTGCTTGAAGGCTTTATGTGCCTAGTTTGGTATCCTGAAGGATATTGGAATTGCAAACATTGGTGGGGATTCCTGGATGAGTTCAAGCACAAGCCACCATAACAGGGAGCTCACCAAACGTCCAACTTAAGGACTTAAACCAAAAGTGCTAGGTGGGAGACAACCCACCATGGTATATTCTTTCTTTTTTGTTCTTAGTTTTATTTTATTTTATTTTTATTCGTGTTCATCCATAAATTTCTGCATAGTCATCTGCATTCTACATTCTTCATTTAAAAAAAGGGGAGAAACGAGCGTCCTACGCGTGCGCGTGAACCACGCACACGCGTCACATGTGACGCTAAACCTTACAGAAAGTCACGCGGGAGCTGTGCAGGAAGGGTGCCTTGCGCACGATCCAACCCACGCGTACGTGTGGGCGACGCGTGCGTGTCACCCATATTTTAGTCACCCCACGCGTAAGCGTCAGCGACGTGTACGCGTGGATCGCCAGATCGGCGTTAACGGGTGATTTGGCCGAGAGTTGTGCTGCCTTGGTGCTGGTATTGTGCGTTTAGCACAACCAGTGGTCACGCATACGCGTGACCGATGCTTGCACGTCGATTGGATTTCTGCTCACTCACGCGTACGCGTGGGCGACGCTTACGCGTCGCTTGGCCAGTTCAATTTTCACGCATACGCGTGATGCGTGCACACGCGTCGCATCCCGTTTTTCATTCCTTTCTCTTTTCTTCTATCTTCTCTCCTTCTTTCTTCTTACTTTCTTACTTTCTTCTTCTTCATCTTTTTAAATTTTCATCCTTCTTCACTTTCATTCTATTTTACTTAATTTATTTGCATACTTTCATTTATTGCATTTTAATTATGCATATTTTTATTTTCTTTTCTAAATTTATTATTTTACCATTGGTGTTAAATTTTTCTATTCAACTGTTGCATCTTTTCTTGCATTACTCTGGTGCTTCATGACTTGTTTTATTATGATCTATAGTGTCTTTCATTACTCACACTCTCTTCTCCATTGTTGCAATTCTTGCACTATTGACATGCCATATGCTTCCACTGTTTTCTCACTACATGTTGTAGCTACCATGTAATTGAGACTCTTATTATTTGGCATTACCCACTCATATTTTATTTGTTTTCTATCATTGTTTTTGGGTTCCTGTTCTTCTTTTTCTCTTCTTTCAGGCTGGCCACCGAAGAAGGAAAAAGGGAGAAACTTCTATATGGGGCAACAGACAAGTCCATCTGCATAATCTCTAGAGAAAAGCATCAGTTGTAGCGGCCCATCCACCTGCACATCTCAGCATGCACCGAGGACGGTGCAATCTTTAAGTGTGGGGAGGTCAATACCGATCTCCATGGGTTAATACCTTCCTGTCTCAACACCAATGTTTAAATTTTCTTTGTTAGTTCATTGTTATATTTGCATGTTTGATTGCATATTTGTTTGATTTTGTGCATATTTTACCACTACTTGGTTGAAGTAATATTTTCTTTTTCAAGAAACTTTTTAGAGTATTTCACTAATTTAAATTAAAACTTTTTATTAAACTTGCTTGAAGAAATT
Organism: Arachis ipaensis; assembly: GCF_059453495.1. Lineage (NCBI taxonomy): Eukaryota > Viridiplantae > Streptophyta > Magnoliopsida > Fabales > Fabaceae > Arachis > Arachis ipaensis. Next base: position 125,810,486 of record NC_142444.1, on the reverse strand, counting down.
TTATACTGGAACATGGTTTAGAGCTCGAACACACAAAACCTGTCAGATTTTTGAGCTTATTTGAATTGGTTGCATTTTATCAACCAATATTTTATTTTTTGTGTGTGTTGTTCTCTCTAAAATTGTGATCTATATCTTGCTTAATTTTATATTTCCATTGTTTGATGTATGCATGCACTTATATGATTGAGGCCTTATTTCACTGAGCTTACATACCCATATGGCCTTACCCTTTCATTATCATTTGCAAACCAATGTTGAGCCTATTATACCCCTTTGTTCTTTACTTTAGCTCATCACTAACTCTAAGCGAAAAACAATAATGTCCTTAATTTGAATCCTTGGTTAGCTTAGACTAGTGAGAGTGCTCATGAATTAAGTGTGGGAAAGTTGGATTTGAAAACATTTGATTTAAGAATTGGGTGTTATATATCTTTATGAAAATGTGAAAGAAATGTTTAGGACATGTTCATGCATTCAAAAATTTAATCATATGCATTGAAAAAAAATTATTATTAAGAAAAGAAAAAAAGAGAAAAAATATAAAAAAAAAAAAAGAAGAAAAAGAGAAAAAGAAAAGAAAAAGAGCAAATAAGTAAAAGGGGACAAAATGCCCCAAAGTAAATGGTGAAAGCAATGCATTTGTACTGTACTCGAAATTAGGATGCATGAATATGTGAAAAACATGGTTAACGGATAGTTAGGTTTTATATTCTTATTACATGGATTGGCCTAAGTTAGGTGGAAGGTTTAGGTTAATTAAGGATTCAGATTTTAGTCCACTTGACCAAATTCAATCCTACCTTGACCCTAACCCCATTACAACCCTTAAAAGACCTCTTGATATGTGTATTTGTGCATCAAATTAGTGTTGATTGGTAGAAGAAGAACAAGCCTTAGAAAGCAAGATTAGTAGAGAATTGAGAGAATCGAACCTTAAACACTTGAGTGATTAGAGTGCATACACTTCTAGTGAGGGTTCGATGCTCGATTCTTTGTTCCCGACTTTCATGAGCTATTTTCTTCTGCAAGTTTACTTGTACTTTATTTTGTGATTTGAATTAGTGAAATCTAGTTCATATTTGTTCTTGAAAGATTTATTTACTTTTAACCAAGTAGGTAAAAGCATTTTGCATATAGCTGCATTCATACAGATAGGTTGCATCTCATACATTCTACCATTCCTCTTCACTCTTATAGTTTCTCTTGAGCTTAGCATGAGGACAGGCTAATATTTAATTGTGGGGAGATTTGATGCACCACTATTCCGTGGTACATCTTGTGCTTAATTGAGTAGATTTTATCCACTAAACTTACACTTATTCATATAATTCGCATGTTTTACATTTTCCTTCCTAAACTCTGTGCTTTGATTGAAAACATGCTTCTTTGGTCTTATATTTGCTATGTTTAATCCTCTCCTTTATACCATTCGATGCCGTGATATGTGTGTTAAGTGATTTCAGGATTTATAGGGCGGGAATGGCTTAGAGGATAGAAAGGAAGCATGCAAAAGTGGAAGGAATACAAGAAACTGAAGGAACTGGTAAAGCTGTCCAGCCTGACCTCCTGGTACTAAGTCGATCATAACTTGAGCTACAAAGGTCCAAATGAGGCAGTTTCAGTTGCGTTGGAATGCTAACATCCGGGGATTCGCAACGTTATATAATTTGCCATAGCTGCTCCGAAGATAGATGACGCACACGCGTGGATCACGCGCACGCATGACCTGGCAAAAACCCAATCCACGCTCACACGTGGACGACGCTCCCGCGTGACCTTGCCGCGTGCTGGACGTATCAGAAATCGCTGGGGGCAATTTTTGGGCTGTTTTTGACACAGTTTTTGGCCCAAAAAATACAGATTAGAGGCTATAAAATGGGAGAATCCATTCATTCATTGATACAACTTTCATATTCATAATTTGAGGTTTTAGATGTAGTTTCTAGAGAGAGAGAGAGGAGCTCCTCTCTCTTAGGTTTTAGGATTTAGGATTTCTCTTAGTTTATGTTTCATTCCTTCTCAATTCTAGGTTCAATATTCCTTAATTTAGTTTCTTTTCTACTTTTAATTGTCTTAGTATTCTACTTTATCTATTTTCCCTTATTGATTACTTATGTTGCCAAATTGGTTTATGGATTCCTATGTTTAATTTGATTTCCTATTTAATACAATTTGAGGTATTTCAGATTTATGGTTGCTTTCTTCTATTAATGATATAAATAATTTAGATTTTTTCCCCTTTGCTTTGGTTGAGTAATTGGTGACACTTGAGTTATCAAACTCAGCTGTTGATTGAAAATTGGAATTTGCTGATTGATTTGGATCCCTCTAAAGCTAGTCTTTCCCTGGGAGTTGACTAGGACTTGAGGAATCAAATTGATTAGTCCACTTGACTTTCCTTTATTTAGTAAGGGTTAACTAAGTGGGAGCAATAAACAATTCTCATCACACCTGATAAGGATAACTAGGATGGGATTTCCAGTTCTTATACCTTGCCAAGAGTTTTTCTAGTTATTAATTTACTTTCTTGCCAATTTATTTCCTTGTTCCTTATTTCAAAAAAACCCCAAAAAGATACTTTTCCATAACCAATAATAAATCATACTTCCCTGCAATTCCTTGAGAGATGACCCGAGGTTTAAATACTTCAGTTATAAATTTTATTGGGTTTGCTTAAGTGACAACTAAAACTTTTGTACGAAAGGATTCTTTGTTGGTTTAGAAACTATAATTACAACGGGAATTTATTTGTGAAAATTCTTTACTAGTAGAAATCCGTTCGTCAGTCACTTAATCTAATTAGAGGGTTTAAGTTCAAACCCTAGTTTATAAGCCACACAAAATTCTAATAATCCAAAGATAATAATGATTATATGTCACGTATCACATTAAATCCAGATAATTAGAGATTTATGAGAATTCAATTTCAAGCTGTTATTCAGGTGAGATAGCTTTTTCAAAATTCAACAAGAATTCAAGTTAGGAAAGAATTATTTTCCAATATACTCTAATCCGTAGGATGAAGACGAAACTAATTCTTAAATGTAAATCAATGCATAAATCCGAAGTAGGAAACAATAGTTATTAATCCATCCAAATAAACAGAGTTCCTAACCTTAACAATGGAGGTTTAGTTGTTCATGGTGCGGAAAAAACCCAAGTAGAGAAAAAGTGTAAAGCGTGGAAGAGGCGAAGCAGAATCCCCAGGCCAAGATATCTTCTCTTTTTATATCTAATTGTAATTAATGTAAAATATTATTTCTAAAACATAAAAATATCTTTTCTTAATTTAAAACTAATTCTAAAAGCTAAATTAAATTAAAAGATTCTATGAAGATCACGCGAAATCCTTTCGAGATCAGGAGTCTGGCGCCAAAATTGAGCTGGATCAAGTTTGGCGCCACGCTCACGTAACTTGGCATTCATTCCAACATTCACGGTGCCAAACGCTAGTGATGCGGCATTTGGCGTCACCATGGCCGAACCAAATTGTGAGTACTATAGGGATCTTGGCACCAAACTTGAGCTGGATCAAGTTTGGCGCCACTATGGCCGAACAGAATTTTGGATTTCTTGTGCTCTTGGTGCCAAACTTGAATGGGTGAAGTTTGGCACCACCTTTTGAATGTAACTGGCTCATTTTCTTCTTTCTGAACTCTGCCAAATTTGTCTGAACGCTACCTGCAATCAATCAAATTGTAAAACAACTCAAAGTAGCATTCATGGTGGCCTAAAACACCTAAATCTTGATTTAATTCAACAAATTCAAATTCAAATTCACTAAGAAAAGATAAAAAAGATGATCATACATCAGTTGTCTCCTTTGCTCCTTCCTTTTTGTCTCATCATCCTTATAAGTTTTCTAGCAAAAATACAATCTCGTCATCTGATAAACATTCACTGGAATCATCTTCCACTGTTTCAACACAAGATTTAAGAGCCACTCCTTTCTTTTTTATATCATTTTTTATGTTAGTGATTTTGTAAGCTAGTAGCTTTTCTCTCAACTCATCACAGGTCATTTGGGTTAGGTTACTGCTTTCAAAGATAACAGTAGACTTTGTTTCTCACTCTTTTGTTAGGCTTCTCAAGACTTTCCTCACCAGTACTTGTTCGGAATGAGTAATCCCTTAGCATCCAATCTATTTATGGTGATAGAGAATTTCTCAAACATTTCATATATTGATTCTCCTTCCTTCATAGTAAACATTTTAAACTCCTTGTTCAAGATGACAATCCTTGTTTCTTTTACTTGCTTGGTGCCCTCATGTGTAACTTGGAGCTGATCTCAAATTTTCTTTGCTGTCTTGTATATAGAAACCTTTTGGTATTTCTCGAAATTGATGGCGTAATTCAGCATATTGACTGCCTTGGCATTGAGTTCTAACTTTTTCTTGTCCTCGTCATTCAATTCTGCTTCTACTTTAGGAGTTACAACTCTTTCAACGCTTATTTTGGTTGGAATTTGAGGGCCATTCATGATTATCTTCCAGAGGTTGTAATCTACTGATTTCACAGATTTTCATTCTTTCTTTCTAGTAGTTATAATTTTTTCTACTGAAAAATGGAGGTCTATTGTTAGATTGTCCTTCTGTCAGAGTGTAAGTCACTGGGTTGGATCCCTTATTGTTGGCCATTTGGATCTTTCCTCCAAGCTGTGAAGCTTGATCTCTTTGATATCAAACTCTGATACCGATTGATAGATATTAGTGGCTTAGATAAGGGGAGTTGAATCTAGGCCTCTTTTAACTTTGCTTGAGTAATCTTAAAATTGGATGGAACTTTTGAATTCTGTAGAGTTGCCTCAGATGAAAGGTAGGAGATATTTTTATTTTGTCTCTTGTCGAAGGAGGAGCCAGAATTGAATTGTGTGCAAGGTATATAGCTGTGAAGTCTAGCTAGATAGAATAAGTAGGAGATTATTTTGTTTTGTCTCCTAAAGTATAAAACCAGAAATAGAGAAGAGAAGGAGAAGTGATACAGCCATATATCTTGATTCAACCACTCAGTACAATATAGCTTACATCCAGTCTCCATCACAATAATAACGAAATTTCACTATCTTTGAACAAGATTACATTCATTAATTTTCCTAGGATTCTACTCAATCTTATCTGGGACAAATCTAGCTTCTACCTAAGCCAGATTTGACTAGGAACTCACCTAGCTTTCAACAGCAAAGTGCTCACCCAACTTGTAAGTGAATCCCCTCAGGTTCATGAAAATAAAATAGAAATATATACAAAAAATTTTTGAAATAAACATAGACATTTTTTACTCAATGACTTTTTTTTATAATCCTCATCGTAATACCTTTTACCATTGAAACAAAGAAACATTAGACTAAGAAAACATAATATTCAATGAGAACCATGAAGAAGAAGAATGAATAGCTCTGTAAGCTACGGGAATCCAAACTTTGTGCTCTCACTCCTTGTTCCAATCCTTGAACCTTTACCATTTTAATAGAGGAGTAAAGCTTCCAAAGCTTGAAACTTTGCTTCAGCACATTTGACTTCTTCTCCCCAAAAATCAATAGCAGTAGCGGCGACATAGAAGAGAGATAGATCGAATAGAAGTAGTGATTGAACTATACGTGCATCCACACTTTCTATCTTCTCTTTCATCATTTTTCAAATTTCTTCTTGAATCTGAGTCCTTTATTTGTGCTTTGGCTCCAAGTTACTTTCTTGTCTGTTGATTCTTTGCAAAGCTTCACAACCTTCAAATCCTTGAGCCTTTCGATTCGGTGTATGCATGCAGAGAGAAGGTTTTCTTCCACAAGCTTCAATGTTGCACAAAGATGGAAATATTTCTCTGATGAGCCTTCGGATGTGACCTTTGCTTTTGCCCTAGCTTATTTGACTTCCTTCTTCTTTGATTGAAATTGGTAACCTACTTTTTGTACTTTGATTTATCCCTAATAAGAACTTCTTCTTTTTCTTGCTTTAATTCTATGATTTCACATGAGTGATGGAAAAAAGAGAAGAGAAAATTTGGTTCAGTGGTATGGTATTTTTATTTTGATGGAATTTGAGTTCCATTGCTTAGTTAGCCACCAATTTAATTGAATAGGTTAAGATCACCAATTGAGCTTATGAAAATAGTGTGAATTATATTCAGTCACTTATTCCTTGAAGCTTATGGTGTTTGTGGGCCTGAGAGTGTGATTTGTCTTCAGCCACTCATTTTCTTGGAGCTTATGAATCTGAACCATTGTCGGACTTTGTTTGCTTGTTATTGGGTCAGTTTGGTTAGTTTAATTTCCTACACAATTAACAAAATAATCACACACATAATTAGACTTTTAACCCAATAATAATATTTAGTCATCATCAATAATATGTTGTTAGTTTCTTCAAACTCAACAGATTAATATTGTACAACAAAGATACATATGACTTTATGAGAATGATATAGCCTGAACTTTGGTTATCTAGGAATTTATTAAGTGGCTGAAGTAGTTTCACATCACGAACCAACAAATACTAACAATAGGATGATTAAAAAACCCGTCGAAATGGGTATTCAAAAAAATTAGTCGCAATTTGAGGCTAGATGGGGCACTACTAGAAAAAAGTTGAATATCGTTAGATTTACCATTGAATTTAGCGTCGGATATTAGCGGCGGGTTTATCGGTGACTTTACCGATGGATTTGGCAATAAATTCGTTAGGCAAAAATATTACCGTCGAATTTGATTTTCTGACGGTAAATTCGCCGATAATAATTGGAGGGGAAAAAAAAGAAAAATTGGCGCTACCATTAGCGACAGATTTATCCGTCGGTAATTCGAATTAGTGCACCGCTACATTTAAGTCATTCGCAAAGTGTTACCATCAGATTTATCTACTGGTAAATCTGACCGTAATTTTGTCTTAAATTTGAATCGCAAACCCTCTCCTCCATTTTTGAACTACTCTCTCAACCTTCTCCCCTCTCTCTCTCTCTCTCTCTCTCCACCCCCACAAACCACTTCCAGTAGCCCCTCCACCAACGTCTACCACCACCAACAGTATTCAAAAACTGCGTGAACTCCTTGCATCGCGTTGGTCGCTCTATCGCCGCTGTTTTCATCGCTCTTGCCACTACTGTCGTCGTTGCTCCCTGTGTCGTCGAACTGCCTCCTTCTTCCCTCTAGATATGTTGTCCTCCTCCTTCTTCCTATTATTTTTTTTAATTTATTTAAAAAAACCTTGATGTAGCTGTGCCGGTTGGTCACCGCCGCTGCCACTTTGCCGTCTGTGCAACCACTACGTCAGAAAAGTCCTTTATATCGCCACTATCTCTTGCTAACTCACTAATTAGTTTTGGGTAGTTAAATCCTAAACCCTAATTCATCTAATTTCAATTTGTTATGTATAAGAAAATTTGCAATTAGAATGTATTGGAAATTTAACTCTTTTTCAGGGTTTGCAATTTAGGATTTTTTAATTCTATTTTGATTTAGAATTTTTTAAGTTCTATTTTGATAATTTAGTATTTGAAATTTTTTTTTATGATTCTGATTTTGAATTTTGTTTTGATAATTATGTGTTTAATATTATGATTTCTGTTTATTATTCTGCAAGCGTAAGATCTCCAACTGCATTGTTCTTATTTCTGTTCTAGTATTGTTTGAGTTAATTATTTTATGAGTTAATTAGCTGATTATTGTTGATTATTTGAGTTAGTCTTAACTTGTTTATTTTGAGTTAATTATTGACTTATTGTTTATTGTAAGACCCAGAATCTTTGAAAAGTCTTATTATGATCAAGTCTCAAATCCTACAATTATTTATAGCCTTAAATTCAGAGACTATTTTATTAAAGATAATTAAGGCAAGTTTTGATTTATTGGATTTGAGATAAGTTATGATTATTATCCAATTTTATAATTATTGGATTATTTTCTATATTTAAAGTATAAGGTTGATAGTTATGAAATAATAAGGATTTTATAAGATTTGGATTAGATAAGTAATATTTTAAATATTACTACTGCTATTTTGAAAAAGAGAGAAATTAATTATATTATTTCTAATTATTTTGATTTGGGCATTTTATTGAAAATAATTTGTGAAATTGATGAGCGAATAGTATTTTCTATGTACAAATAGTGTTGAATTTAATTTGGGTTTCAATTACTATATTATCCCCAATTTTATGTGAAATTACTATAATGCCCCTAACCCTAATTTTGCTAAACCCATTCCCTTCCATCCTTCCTCCACGCTGCGCAGCCCAACCCCTTTCCTCACTGCCTTTGCTGCGCAGCAGCAACAACAACGACACACACAGCTTCCTTTGTTCTCCAAGAAAGAAAGAAACAAAGAGAAAGAAAGATTTGAGGGAGAAGGAAAGGAGATCTGAACGACAAAAGGAGAGGTCGCGAAACAGGGAGAGATGGACCCGCGCCCTGCCATCGACCCACGCGTCGCCGCCGCGCCACCGTCCATGTGCCGCCGTCGTTTGGTCCATCCATGAGCTGCTGTCAGAACCGTGCGAGGAGGAGCGTCGCCGCCATTAACGTCACAAAGGAAGAAGCCCAGAGGGGAGAGAGACACCGCGCGACTCTGAGGGAGGAGGACGCGGCCAGTGACGCGAGGAGCGCGACCCACCGCGTCGGAACCCTTTTCGCGTTGCCAGCGTCGCCGTGGCCTCCAGTCGCGCCGTCGCCAGTCTGGGTTGCTCTGCCGCCGTGAATCTCCTCGCTGTTGGGGTCTCACCGTCGCCGTCCCTGTTGTGGCTGGTGTCGTCACTGAAGACCCACCATTGCTGGAGAAAGGAAGAGAGTCAGAGGAGGAGAGCCACGCCGGAGAAGAACTACCGCGGAGCTGTCCCTGCCGCTGCGCCCAGTAGCTGTCGGGAGCCTTGTCGCCGTTCATGGGGTGTGCCGATAAGCTCATGCCGTCGGAAAACCTCGCTGCCATCACCGAAAAAGCCACTGCCGGTAAGGGTCTTGTCATTAGCCTCTGTCCTTTTGAATTCTGAGAATATTATGGTCACTGCATGTTGGTTTCAGTTGTCGTGATTGGAATTCGTTGCCGCTGCCGCTTGAGGTGGCTGTTGGGGCTACCGCCCAACCGGTTCAGAGGCCGTTGCTGTTCGGTTCAGCCGTTCTTTCTTAGTTTCAGTAAGTATTCCGGTTTCGAGAGCTCTGCGTTAGTGTTCTGTTCTGTGTAATAAAGTAATCGTAATGTTAATGGTTTTAGGAGCTAGAATCCGGTTTGCTTGTGCCGTTTGGGGCTGTTTCTGCTTTTGAGAGAGCGGGCAGAGCCGAGATTTTGATTGCCGGTGATTTCGGGTCGAGATAAAAGGAGTTGGTTAACGAGTTGGGTTGTGGTTCCAATGTTGTGAGGTAGGGGCGCTTTCCAAAAACTATATTTCTATATGTTGGAATTATTACATATGGATACTGATGTGAGAAAATGTGTATTTGGTGATTGTGTCGGTCTTATGTATTATTTGATTGACTCGAATGTTTATGGATGTTGGTTTGGCTGAGTTGTTGTGCGACTTTGTGAAATGTAATGTTTTGAAGCTGATTCTTTAAATATTTGAAATCTGAGTTTAATCCGTTGAGGATTGGTTTGAATTGAGTCAATTGTTTTGATGATGTGAAAGATAGAATACTCTTTGGAATTCAGCCTGGTTTGCTTTCACTGATTTGGTTTTGATAAATGATTTGTTTCTGAACCGATTCTTTAAAGCTTTGGAAATGAGTTAAATTGATTGATATTGAGTTGATTTCTGAAATAGTTTCCTTGAGATATGCCACTGAGGCGACTGTTGGATTTAGTTTGCTTTTGAATTGATTTCTGGTTTTGGGCTGTTAAAAAGGAATGAGAATCGGTTTAGTTGGGACCCGAACCGGGTGGCAAAAGTCCAAGTTTTAGGGGGGGTGCTGCCGAAATTTCTACAAAATCCTACTCTTGTTTGTAAAGTTATTTAAAAAGGGTTGGATTTGAGAAATTGTATTAATTGATTTATTAAGAGAATATTTATGTTTTCAAGCTTAATTTTTTTAATGAACTTTATACGTTGAGTTCGGCTTATTTAGAAACGAACTATTTGTACAGTTTGAATCACTGAAGGAAAGAATGATGCTCTAATATTGATTTCAATATAAAAAGGAGCTTTTAGTGATTTTAAAGGAATTTAGACTTTTGATTGAGTAATCAAGTTTGAGGCATTTTGGAAGAGCTAGAAAAATGGGTTCCAAAAAGAAACCTGAAAGTGGTTTGATTCAAATGAACCGGTTCCGTTTCAAATGAGTTGATTTTTGGACCGGGTTGGAACTTGTGATTTTGTATGATCGGTTTCATAATAAATTCAGTTTTGTTTACTTGAACCGGGAATCTATGATTTTAAAAGTTTCAATGAATTTTAAGGAATTTATATAAGTTGACCTTCCCTAAAGACTTGGGACTCTGGCAAGAAACTTTTGTTATAAAATCCCATTGTTGGATGGGTGATTTTGAATGTTCCCAAGAAGAATCTTTAACTTTCCATGGTTTTGGAAGTTTTGGAAAGGGAATGCCGAGAGTGGCTTTGTTTTAAAAAAGGGAACTCACTTTGAGTAAATTTGGCTTATGAGCCTGAGATGATTTGAGAAATGAGATCTTTAAAGCCAAGGCTAAAAAGAGTTGAAATTTGATTTCAAAGTGAAATGGCTTGAGAAAAGTGATTTATGGCTTAAATGCCGGTTTTATGAATTTGATGATGTTGAATGGTGGAAGTGTTGTTTTGTTGTGAGCCGGAATGGCCGTGTATGCTATTGAACTATGGCTGATTGCCGAATGAGTTGTGAGCCGTATGACTGATTATGAATTATGAACTTAAGCCGAAGGGCTGTATTTATTGATAAATTGGCTGGTTCTGAATTGAACCGTGAGCCGGATGGCTGAGATGGATGGTGATCCATGGTTGAGTATAAATGCATGTATGCAATTGAATGAATTGTGAACTTAAGCCGGATGGCTGAGATGAATGTTGTATGCGAGTATGCTTGTGTTTTCTCTCTGGTTGTAAGGGTGACAGGGCACCGATACCCTCTAATGGCGACAGGGCGCAGATACCCTCTAATGGCGACAGGGCGCAGATACCCTCTAATGATAATAAAGCGCAACAGAGAGACTGTGTCCGGGTTAGCTACCGGATACGTCGGGTTGGCTTGGTAACCGACAGATGATATCATCAGCTACTAGGGACAGGCATGCATCATATGCATTTGTGTGACATTGGTTGGGTGTGCATATTATACTTGGTTTGCCTATGTGATTAATTGCTAACTGTTCTACTTGTAATAACTGTTTGTTTGTGCTTGAACTTCCTATTTGTGTTTGCTACTGGGATTCTGTTGGACTGTGGTGATTGGTTGATTGTTGGATTGTTTGGGCCTAGGGCCGTGGTTGGAATGAGATGAACCGATGGTTGATTTCGGTTTTATATTTCTGATTTGGAATAAAATATGAAAGCCTATTTTGTTTCAGTATAGATAAACCGTTTTGAAAGGCTTTTGAGTTTTTGAGAATTGAATGGTTCCTCTTTCAGAAAAGATTTCCGACTTTACTTCTATTGTAAACCGTTGTTTTTGAAAAGAGGCATAAGACGGTTATGAATCATTGGTGCGGTTATCTTCACGTATCCTATTACAGTAATTCCCAAAAACCCTCTACTGAGAACCCTTTCGAGGATGATGTTCTCACCCCCCCCCCTACATTTTTCCCCTTTCAGGATATGGGCGCAGAAGTTACGAAGAGCTTATTTAATTGTTGTGATGCTCTGTATTGTTTTAGCTATGGTTTATTGTACCCTCGCCTTTATCTTGATATAATCTGTAAGAGGGATAGGAATTGTATTGGATTATGGTTGTAATATTACTTATATATATGTATGTATATATATGGATGTACTCTTTATGAGTTTTGTAAGTTGTATGGTATTTATGGATGTATGATATCGGATGAAAGTATTTTTGGATCGGTATTGCGATTTAAAGTTTTAAACAGGCCCATATTTTAGTATTAAATAATATAAAGTCGTCGTAATGTCCGAACTATCAGAGTCGCGCAGCCAGAAGTGTGAGCTTTGGTAGTTAGGGTGTTACATTTATTGTTGTTAATTTTCTAAGTTTCATTATCTGAGCTAATTATTTTCTGAGTCAATTAGTTGATTGTTGTTAATCATTTGAGTTAATCTTAACTTTTTTATTTTCTGAGTTAATTATTGACTTATTATTTATTTTTGTTAGTTTTCTAAGTTTATTATTATCTAAATTAATTATTTTTTTATTTAATTAGTTGTTATTAATTGTCTGAGCTAAACTTAACTTATTTATTTTCTAAGTTAACTATTTAGTTATTGTTTATTGTTGTTAATTTTTTAAGTTTTTTATTATTATCTAAGTTAATTATTTTCAGAGTTAATTAGTGTTGTATTTTCTCATTTATTAGTTTAGAAATTATTGAATTTAAATATTTAAAATTATATATTAATTTTTAAACAATTTTTAAAAAAAAATTAAAATCTAAGTTTATTATCGAATTTACTATCGATTAAATTCGCAGGTAGTTATTAATTTAATTATTAATTAATAATCTATTACCGTCGGATTTAGTAAGAAAAAAATTTGACGGTAAAAATTACCTGCAAAAATTTTTCGGCGGTAATTAGCAGCAGATAAAAATATTCATCGGTAAATAATTACCGACGAGATTTATACCATCAAATTTATTCCAACCGTAATTCCGACGATAAATATATTACCAGTGAATTTTTTTGATAAATCTAATGGTACTCAACATTTTTCTTGTAATGGAAACCAAGAAAATTCTCACTGGTGCCCACATGAAATGGATAGGGATGGGAACACATGTATTTTTCATGGGACCCGTTAAATCCACGCGAATATGAAATTACTGATTTACCTTCATTTATATATACATAAATTCATTTCTTGAATTTAGTAATCCTAATTCCTGCCTCTAATTCGAATTCCTCTTCTTTCTTTCAAACTCATCCTCAACCTCAATTTCGCGTCTCTCTCTAACTCACTTTCTCTGCCTCTCATGTTTATCATTACACCGCCTCAATCTTGTCCCAAAAAATTATGTTATTTATTATGTTGGAAGATATTTTTATATTTTTTCTCTTTTGAACTATTATTTTTCATAATGAATATGTTACAAACTGTATTGAATTCTATTGAATTAATTATTTTATAATGCTTTTTGTTAATTTTTTTTTCAAAATTTTTTAAAGAATATCCATAGATACCTGTAGGTATATGCGTTCCCTTAGAGGATAATAAACGGAGACTTGCGACAAAAATGAAGAAGGGACAAGGGACATTTATTTAAATAGCAGTGGGGGATGAGAAAGGAACCCACCGTGCCCCCACAAATATCCATTACCATACCTAACTAGCAATAAAAATCTAATTTAAGTCGATTTGAGAAAGAACTCGTTAATTTCATTTGCATTGATCCTTAAGATAGTAAACCTAACTCAGATTTGGACGCTGACAATGAGCCTAGGTTAATCTTACTTGTTTGGGGTCTTATTAGACTCAAATATATCTTAAGTTAATGTTTTGAGTCATTCCTATAATAAATACTATACTATTAAATATTATAACATTTATTATATATAAAAATTGGATATATTTACAAAAAAAATTTTAATTATATTTTCTAATTATCTTTTTCTCTCTTTTAATTTTAAATATTATTTATTAATATAAAAAAATAAAATGACAATAGTTACTCATATAATTAAAATAGATCATCCTAATATATACATGACATTACATATATCAAGGATTATTATATATGATAAATAATTTTTTTTCTAATGACCACATAATTAATTTATGTATAAATAAATTAAGCTTTATAACATATGATTTATTGCATAATTTTCTACTCTTAATATGGATAAATTAATAAATTTAAGATACAAGATATTATTTGTATTATATTTAACATATAATATAAGCAATTTAAGTCATTATTTAGAATAATAAGTATAATAGGATAAATATCTACTTATTTATTAGTATTAAAAAATATAAATAGTATAAAATAATTTTTTGGTTTAGACGTTGTAACACCCTAACGTTTAGTACGTCATGATCGTACTAAAGATAAGGTATTACTAATCTACTTTCCTTGTTTACTATTTAATATTGAGCCTTTAGTTCGATATCGCATTTCAATTTTTAAGAAAATGCCCGAAAATTTTGCTTTTATTAATTAAAATCATATATCAAATATCCTCAAGCAATACTAATCACATAGTTATTAATAATAATAAATATCATACAACAGAATTCAAATAAAACTCAGTTACAACTCCTATCCCTCTATAAAATCTTAAATAACAAGGGCGAGGGAATTCTATGAAAGCAACTCAACACATAAACTTAACTCAAATAAGACTAATATTCGCCCTTAGTTCAAGCTGGATCTTCGAACCTATGTCACTAAAACGGTGGAAGATTTTGGGGTGAGAACAAACCACATGTTCTCAGTAGGGAATGGGAATGCCGAAAGAGTAATGAAATAAAATGCAAATAATTAACTTTACTCAATAAAACTATATTTTTATCAAACCTTTTGAAAATACTTTTTACTATTACTTTATATAATTAATTACCTTCTTTAAATTTTCGAACTTAAGACAAATCTCAATCACAACCTCAGGTCTCAGTCACCTCAATACACAAACTAATAGCATAGGAAACAGATCAACACACAAACAAATAGCAATAAGACAAACAGCACAATCACAGAGAGACAAGATAAGCAAATACAATCAAATGCAAATGTGCAAACAATGATGATGCATGTCTAGTCCTATCGCAGGCCATGAGCTCATGGGCCGGTTGCCTACCCGCTCCCAACATTACCCGGACACAAGTCCCAGATATGACTTTCCAGATGCATACAGTATGCTTATAAGTCGTACGGCTAGGCCGCATACAGACATACAGTGTGACTTTAAGTCGTACGGCTAGACCGCATACAATGTGACTTTTCAAATTAATAAGCGTACATCTGAAAAACAGTTCTCAGTGTGTGGGTGTCCCCACTTTATATTTGGCACTAAGGCCCAAACAATGTCACATCTACTCTCCTGTGGCAGACAGTCCCTTAAAGTTTTCCTTTATCTTTGTTCTCTGTTCTCCTGTGACAGAAATTCCTTTAATTATCTCTCTTTCCTTTACTTTTCGTTCTCCTTCTTCTCTTTCTTATCAAACCAAACTCATATCATAATTTAAAAGAAATCTCTTCTCAAAAGATTGAATTTAAAACATTATTCTTTTCTTGATAAATTGAATTCAAATAGAATAAATCTTTTCTTAACTAAATAAATCTTAAATAATCTAATTTTCCAAAACTAAATCTTTTAAAATAGCATTTCAAACAAAGTCTCAGAGATTATAAAATTTTGGCAGCATGTCCTTTAAAATTTAGACTATGCCACCCTTCCAGGATCTCAACCAAACAATCTCTCAATCATTTTGAATATAAAATCCTTTTCAATAATCAATCCATTTTCAAATATCAAATAATTTTCAAAAATAAAATTATTTTCTTTAAAGCTAAGCCTCTTTTTGTTTCAATAAAATTCAGCTCTCTTTCAAACCTTTTGCTATTAAGACCAAAGGAATAAGCCGCACGTTCATTCAAACTTTACAAAACCTCCCGATCATATTCTTTTTACATTTAACATTAACCAAAACCACCTTTTCATTTATGGTTACAAGAATCCGGACATAACCTCCCTCACTTTCATAACTCCTTAATTCATATGTCATTTAATCAAAGTATAAACGTAACGTATTTTCAGCCACAATTCAAACAATCAAGAATTCAGATACATTCATCAAACTCAATCATTCTCACAGTCAACACTTATTCATCAAATTCAATTAGTCCAGACAAACACAGTTTATTTGCAATTATTCAATAAAGTTTTTGACATTCTTAACTTAAAAACTATTAATTATTTTAAAAAATAAAATCTCCTACCTTTGTACGAAATCAGAATCATCGAAATCTTTGGAGAAGCTTTTTGACTGAGTTGCTGAAAAAGAAAATGTCAGAAGTCGTTTGTGCCTCCTAAAACTCCAATTAGCCGAACTCAAAAAAAAGAGGAGCTAGTCACCATCAATTTCTACCAGACAAAAATAACACCAACATGTAGAGGAGGATGATACGAACACTTTTACCATATTAAATTTTTACTTGAAATTACAAAAAATCTCAAGAAATCAAAGCCGGAATTTTTGGTATGGGTCACGTTTTTCTTCATGCAAGCATTCGGTCTCTCCTTATTTTCTTTCTTCTGAGTTCGGTGATAAAGAAACCAAGGAAATAATTCATTGAATAATAACTCTAGTTAACGTGCCATAGGTTCAATTTGTTTCACATTTTCTTTCTTTAATGGTTCGGCACAATGGAATGAAATTAAGACTAATAAATTTAGCTAATGAGGTGGCTGATGGTGGTTTATAATTAGAGAAGGGGATTTGCTTAGTAATAAGATTAGGTGTCATGGTTTAGTAAAATGAAAGAGAACATGTGTCATCGTCATACATATATACACATGCATTAAGTCATGTTTCTTTTCCTTTTGTTCTCAAATGTTTTCGTTGGAAACTTTCTTATATATATATATATATATATATCCCTAATGTACTACTACTACTACTACTACTACTACTACTACTACTACTAATAATAATAATAATAATAATAATAATAATAATAATAATAATAATAATAAATCAATTTAAATTTTATTTATTAAAATAATTTTTAATAAATAATTCAAATTAATAAAATAAATTATAATTAAATTATATTTTAAAAATCTTAAAATTTTATTTAATTTTTTTTTGTTAAAAATAGATTTTTTAATAACAAAATTTTAATATAATATAATAATTCATAAATAACTAATTATTTAATTTTCAAAAATTCGGAGTGTTACATCCTATCCTATTTATAAAAATTTTCGTTCTCGAAAATTGATATAAGATGGAAAAGATTCATATCAACTCTATTTTCAAAATATCGAAGGAATGGAATAAAAAGGTGTGGCACGTTCAGTTTTGCAAATGAAAAAGAAACCATATCTTATGAATATGACACAGAATGTGTAGTGTACTGCGAAAATTTGGAAGAATTCTTAAGATTAGACTCTAACAAGAATGCACATAATAATGATAGGTAAACAGCAATAAGGATGAATATTATGAAAGGATCAAACAATAACTAAGAGCATACTCAAGTAAGGATATATATGAATGACAAGGTATGGTTAGAAGATATTCAAAACACATCCCAAGATGAAGATTCGAAACAAAGGATTCCACTGCAAGCAATCAAGGAAGAGATTACTTCAAACCTCATTAGCACGAATAAGGATTATACGTTAAAACGGAGCAAACCCCTAAAACTTAACTTCTAATGTTCCTAAATCCCATAATTCGCATTACCTATTACTTCTATTTCGTCCATGATAACCCATTAGTATTCCCATATACATAAGTCATTAGTATTAAGTTGGCCAGACTTAATACCATGAGAAATGCAACGGTCGACTAACAGCATTAATCAATAGACAGTCATGCATCTAAAACTTAAACTCATCATTAGGACAAGTCCTATCGCATGACAGACACTCAGAGTATGCAGTGATGAAGCATATATAGTCAGTCCATTTCCAAGGCTCTAACAGGGACGAACTGCTCTGATACCCTAATGTAACACCCTAACTTTTAGCACGTCATGATCGTACTAAAGATAAGGTATTACTAATCTACTTTCCTTGTTTACTATTTAATATTGAGCCTTTAGTTTGATATCGCGTTTCAATTTTTAAGAAAATGCCTGAAAAGTTTTCTTTTATTAATTAAAATCATATATCAAAGATCCTCAAGTAATACTAATCACATAGTTATTAATAATAATAAATATCATACAACAGAATTCAAATAAAACTCAGTTACAACTCCTATCCCTCTGTATAAAATAAAATCTTAAATAACAAGAGCGAGGAAATTCTATGAAAGCAACTCAACACATAAACTTAACTCAAATAAGACTAATATTCGCCCGCAGTTTCAAGCTGGATCTTTAAAACCTATGTCACTGAAAAGGTGGAAGATTTTGGGGTGAGAACAAACCACACGTTCTTAATAGGGAATGGGAATGCCGAAAGAGTAATGAAATAAAATGCCAATAATTAACTTTACTCAATAAAACCATATTTTTATCAAACCTTTTGAAAATACTTTTTACTATTACTTTATATAATTAATTACCTTCTTTAAATTTTCGAACTTAAAACAGATCTCAATTACAACCTCAGTTCTCAGTCACATCAATACACAAACTAATAGCACAGGAAACAGATCAACACACAAACAAATAGCAATAAGACAAATAGTACAATCACAGAGAGACAAGATAAGCAAACACAATCAAATGCAAATGTGCAAACAATGATGATGCATGTCTAGTCCTATCGCAGGCCATGAGCTCATGTGTCGGTTGCCTACCCACTCCCGACATTACCCGGGCACAAGTCCCAGATATGGCTTTCCAGATGTATACAGTGTGACTTTCCAAATTAATAAGCGTACATCTGGAAAACAGTTCTCAGACATTTGGCACTAAGGCCCAAATAATGTCACATCTGCTCTCCTATGGCAGACAGTCTCTTAAAGTTTTCCTTTATCTTTATTCTCTACTCTCCTGTGGCAGAGATTCCTTTAATTATCTCTCTTTCCTTTACTTTTCGTTCTCCTTCTTCTCTTTCTTATCAAACCAAACTCATATCATAATTTAAACGAAATCTCTTCTCAAAAGATTGGATTTAAAACATTATTCTTTTCTTGATTAATTGAATTCAAATAGAATAAATCTTTTATTAACTAAATAAATCTCAAATAATCTAATTTTCTAAAACCAAATCTTTTAAAATAGCATTTCAAACAAAATCTCAAAGATTATAAAATTTCGGCAGCATATCTTTTAAAATTCAGACTATGTCACCCTTCCAGGGTCCCAACCAAACAATCTCTCAATCATTTTGAATATCAAATCCTTTTCAATAATCAATCCATTTTCAAATATCAAATAATTTTCAAAAATGAAATCGTTTTCTTTAAAGCTAAGCCTCTTTTTATTTCAATAAAATTCAGCTCTCTTTCAAACTTTTTGCTATTAAGACCAAAGGAACAAGCCGCACGTTTATTCAAACAATCAAGAATTTAGATATGTTCATCAAACTCAATCATTCTCATTGTCAACACTTATTCATCAAATTCAATTAGTCCAAACAAACACAATTTATTTGCAATTACTCAATAAACTTTTTCGCATTCTTAACTTAAAAACTATTAATTCTTTTTAAAAAATAAAACCCCCTACTTTTGGACGAGAAAATTTTGGAGAAGCTTTCTGACCGAGCTGCTGAACAAGAAAATGTCAGAAGTCGTCTGTACCCTCTAGAACTCCAATTGGTTAAACTCAAGAGAAAAAAGAACTACGTCACCGTCAATTTCTACCAGACAAAAGTAACACCAACGTATAGAGGAGAAGGATACGAACACTTTTATCAGATTAAATTTTTACTTAGAATTACAAATCTTAAGAAATCAAAGCCGAAATTTTTGGTATGGGTCACGTTTTCTTCATGCAAGCATTCGGTCTCTCCTTATTTTATTTTCCTCTTAGTTCGGTGATAAAGAAACCAAGGATATCATTCATTGAATAATAATTCTAGTTAACGTGCCATAGGTTCAATTTGTTTCACATTTTCTTTCTTTAATGGTTCGGCACAATGGAATGAAATTAAGACTAATAAATTTAGCTAATGAGGTGGCTGATGGTGGTTTATAATTAGAGAAGGGGATTTGCTTAGTAATAAGATTCGATGTCATGGTTTAGTAAAATGAAAGAGAACATGTGTCATCGTCATACATATATACACATGCATTAAGTCATGTTTCTTTTCCTTTTAATTTGTTCTCAAATGTTTTCGTTGGAAACTTTCATATATATATATATATATACCTAATGTAATAATAATAATAATAATAATAATAATAATAATGATGATGATAATAATAATAATAATAATAATAATAATAATAATAATAATAATAATAATAATAATAATAATCAATTTAAATTATACTTATTAAAATAATTTTTAATAAATAAATCATAATTAAATTATACTTCAAAAATATTAAAATTCTATTTAATTTTTTTTGGTTAAAAATAGATTTTTTAATAACAAAATCTCAATATAATATAATAACTCATAAATAAATAATTATTTAATTTTCAAAAATTCGGAGTGTTACAGAAATAAT
Source organism: Arachis ipaensis (assembly GCF_059453495.1). Lineage (NCBI taxonomy): Eukaryota > Viridiplantae > Streptophyta > Magnoliopsida > Fabales > Fabaceae > Arachis > Arachis ipaensis. Next base: position 125,790,103 of record NC_142444.1, on the reverse strand, counting down.
AATAAAGGTTATTAATTAAGTTAATTACATAATAAAAATAAGAGAAAATTTCACTCTCCTCTCCTAAGAGATACTAAAATGACACTCCATCCCCTCTATTTATAAAATATATATTCTCCTCCCTTATAACTTTTAACAAACTTCCTCTTTAATTCATTTAAAATTTTTTGTATTAACTTTATCCATTTTTAAAAAAAATTATTTTTTACAAAAATATCCTTTAACAAAAATTTATTTTTTCTTGAAAAATGGATAAAGTTAACATTAGTTAAAGAGGCCGTTTTTTAAAAGTAAGGAAAGAGAATATATATTTTATAAATAGAAAGGAGTGTCATTTTAATATCTCAGGAGAGAAGAGAGGAATTAAATTTTCTTTAAAAAAAATTATGGATAATTTTTTAAAAAATAAAAAATAAAATGACTATTTTCACATGCTATAATGTTTATAAAACAAATTTTGGATAATAAATTAACTCTTAATAAATTATATATTAGTCTTATAAAAAAATTATATATTATATATTATTATTTACATACTAATATATATATTTTTTCATTTATTAAGTTATAATTAATTTCTAACTCAATTCTTAATAATTAAAATTTAAATGATATAGATCATTAAATATTAAATATTTTACATCTAACTAATTTTGTTTTTGTTATTGAAATTAAAAAATAGTGAATTGTTAATCAATTCAGAATTAAAATTTAAATTTGAATAAAAAATAAAAAAAATATTTTTAATTTTATCTCACTAAATAAAATTAGTTTTAAACAAAAAATTACTTGATACATTATATTATAGGATTATGTGATCATTTGCTTTTTTTTCTAACAACAATTATTGTCAAATAAAATAGTGTACAAAAATTTAAAAAAAAAAAACATATATTTACCAATCTAGGGAATAATAATTTATTTTCTAATGGAATAAATTATTAAATAGTAATTGTTGTATATTGCTTTCGATCCCTTACACAAACTAATACTCAACGATAGTGTTTTAGTAATGTTATCAATGAATATTAACCAATCTAATAGCCTTTGTGACAGTATAAGTCTATAAGTTTAAAAGTTTGAAAATCAAAGTCATAAAATGTGAAGTTTTAACAGATAATAGCATTGATCATATTGTTTTAGTTTCAAGAATTAATACCAACAAATAAACTTATCTCGAGTAAATTTCAACAAAGACAAATATTCATAAGTAGGGGTAGCAAACGGGCCTAAACCCGCCGGACCGGCTAGCGTAACCCGCCAAAAAAGGTGGACCGAATTGAAAAATTGAGACCGTCACACATTAAAAGCCCGCCTAACCCGCACCACTTAAACCGTGGATTTTGGCGGGGCGGGGCAGGCTTCCCCGCACGAGCTCAAGATTTTTTTGAAAATGTTCTAATTTAATGTTTTAGATTATGTTTTACGTTTGATTGATTATGTTTTAAACTTGTAGATATTTAATTATATGTTTTAGACAATATTTATTTTACTTTGGACAATGTTTGTTTTATTATCATGTTTAGAAAAAAATTGGTTTATGATTATGTTTATTACATATTTATAATTATAAAGATTTTAATATTTGTGAATTTAGAAATTATAATTTTTTATATTTTTAGAAATTATAAATTTATTAAAATGGTTATGAAATTATATATATTATTTAATACTTAATAGTATAAAAAATGAGATTTGGCGCGGCGGCTTGGCCCGCCAGCCCACTGTTAGACGGGACAAGGTGAGGTTTCAGGATCGCCTCATTAGATGGGGTGGGGCGGGCCATCCCGCCAAAGGGCAGGCTTTTGGCGGCGCGAAGTGGACTTCCCCACTTGCCACCCCTATTCATAAGTATTGCTATCGATGAGAAATTGATTTACATTAAAGACAAATATTATATATTTTTTCACAATTTTCTAACTCGGCAGATCGAGAGCTAATCTACTGCAGATTGAAATTCTATTTAAGGACTCATTAGCCAATAGGTTGCTACACACATACAAGACGGAATTCAAAGCCTGATACTTACTTAAATAGACAAGTGAAATGATCACTCAATCAACCCAAATTAGTTAAAACAAATACTAATTATTTTTAATGTTTTCAATATCAAAAATGGTTAAATTTTAAAATTTTAATTGTAACTTTGTAAAATATTTATAGTGATTATTATTATATATTTTTTGTTTAATTTTCTTTAATAAAAAATTTTTATATACTTTTATATATTATTCAGTGCAGGCACAAAAACATATGCTAGGTATACCGAAAATCAATTTCACAATGTGAATCAAATTTTAAAAATCTCTCTCATTATTATATTTACAATTCTATCATTTTTTTTCTCAAATAAAAAAAATTCCAAATTCTTATATAGTTAATCCTAAGAAAATCTCAAATTATCTTAACACATTTTATAACAAATCAAAACATCTTAAATTTGATCAATTTTTATTTATTAAAAGTGAAAAATATCTAAAATTATTGGTTTGTGACCCACAAAATAAAATAATAAATAATACATAAGAATAAATTAGCACCAATTTATCGATTATGAATGTTACGTATTTAAAATTATAGATATTATACGTATGAAATTATGGATATTAAATTAAAAAATTTTAACAACTTATATAATACAACTTATATTTTACAAATAGATTATTATAAAATAAAAAAAATAAAATTGTTATGATAAAAGCTTTGATAGAAATAATAAATATTAAGCGTAGTAAATAAATATAGAAGCCTTGATAGATGATATTAATAAATATATATTTACGAAAAGTTACGATACATATAAAAAAGGATATTGTTATGATGATGATGATGATGATGATGATGATGATGATGATGATGATGATGATGATGATGATGCAACACTATTTAACGTAGATTATGAGTTCATTTTCATGGGATAAAATTAATAAATATTCACAGTAACCATAAGTAATTAAATATGTTTGTAATTTATTTAATTTTATGTATAGTTGTAATTAAAAATAACATATATGTTTTTATTATATTTTTGAAATATTTTACACATTTATAATTATTTGTGAGAGGTAAATATTAATATTAAGAGATTAACATTTTTTTTTCATTATCATGCATATACCAAATAAATGATCAATGAATTATAAATTAAGAAAACTTAAAGAATATGTCTTTATTATATTATGGAGATGTTAATACACTAAACATCCCAAACAAATATAGGGGAAAACATCGTTTTAAGAAAAAGAAATTCATTCATCTAATATGCCCCAAGTTTCTTCAACTCCTTTCTCACCAAGGATGCTCAAATGATGCTTTAATTTGTTCATTTTCTATATATATATATATATATATTTGGACTGGAGTTGGTTAATTTTTCAGTTCTTAGTCAATTTGTATTTTCATATTTTTGGGGTCAAACTTTTTCAACCTTTTTGTGTCTTCCCAGTTAATTTTGTATATACTTTTGGATTAATGAAGTAATGGGCTCATATGAGTTAGCGTCACACCCAAACCCATTAAAAGTAGAATAATGTATGTAACAGGAAATGGGTCCATTATTTGCAAATTGAGTAATTCTCCACGTATAAGTGATTTTTAATATAAGTCATATAAGTTATTTATATTCACGTCGTTTTACGTTTTTTTTAGTGCCTCTTTTTCTTTTTCTTTTTCCGTGCTTCCTCTTCCTCTTCCTCTTCTTCTTAGTAATTTTTCTCTCTTGTTATCATCGTCATCAACACCACCTCTTCCTCCCTCTTTTTTTATTGAAATTTCTTTTCCTCTTTTCGTTTTCTCTTTCTCCTTCATCAAAATCACCAGAAAAAACGAAGAAACATTATTCAAGGTACTGTTTTACTGTTCTTCTAGATTTTTTTTCTAGATTGTCTCTGTCATGTGCCTAATCCTTAACCAACAAAACATTAAAAAATTTCAAGAAGAAATATACTATCTCCCCCTATATTGGGTGTATTTCTTAAATTCTTTGAGTGTATTTCTGTAATCCTTTGAGTGCATTTCTGTAATCCTTTGGTTTATTTCTGCAATTGTTTGGGTGTATTTCTGTAATCATTTGGATGTATTTCTGTAATCGTTTGTAGGGGTGTTCGCGGTGCGGTTTGGTTTGGTTATTTGAGAAAAAATCATCCGATCCAATTTTATATTTATTCTTCGGTTTGATTTGGTTCGGTTTTTTTATCAATACCAACCAAACCAAATCAAACCAATTGAAACCAGTTTGGTTCGGTTTGGTTTTTCGGTTTTTCAAATCATTCAAAAAAAAATCCCATTCTAAACTTCTATCCATACCCTAAAATCAAATGCCGAACTCAAATCAAGAACAAATAATAAAAAATCAAAATAACAGATGATCAATGATCACAACTAAAGAAGAAGTAATCAGATCCAAAATCCTAAACAAAACTCATAACAGAACATACAATCAAAATAAAGAAGTAATCAGATCCAAAACCCTAAACAAAACTCACAACCAAGAACAAATAATCAGTAATCAAAGCTAAAAATCAAAATAACAAATCAGAACAACGTATATAAGTATCAGAACGGCAACAACCGGAGACGAAGCCGCCGCAGTCGCCGCCCCTGCCTCGGAATCCTCAACCCTAGGGCGATTTTCTTCAGAAGTCAAAACGACACCATTTTCATCATTTCTTGTTGTCGTTTCTGGGGGTTGTGAAGAGCTGAAATAAACGACGGAATCGGTAGAGGCGCGTTTGGGAGCGTGAGAAGATTGAGGGTTTGAGAATTGGCGAAGCTTGCCGTATACAAGTATCAGATCTGAACCCAAAAACAACATAACAACAAATAGTCAGATCCAACAAATTTAGGACAGCAAATCAGAGATGCGATGGGAGACGGCGGCTGCTGTGCATGGAGGAGACGGCGGCTGCTGTGCGTGGAGGAAGGGCGGCGCCGAGGAGAGGGAATCACGATGAGGAAGGGAAGGAGAGAAAGAGTCGCGCCGAGAAAAGGGAAGCACGACGAGGAAGGCTACCGCGAGGGTGCTGTCCGGCGACGTCAGGGGCTTAAAGGACGATGGCGTGTGAGGGTGGGATGTGGAATTTTTTACAGTGTGGAAAAAGAGAGTGGAGATTGGGGGAGAGGAGAGAGTTAGGGTTGATGAGGGCGGCTGTATCTGACTGGAAGGGGATGGGGGTTTGGATTTTATATAGGTTTTTTTAGTAAACCGGTTCGGTTCGGTTCGGTTAGGGCTTTTCAAATCAAAACCGAAAACCGAACCGAACCGCAAAAAAACTGCAAAATATCATTTTTTCGGTTTTTTCGGTTTTCGGTTTGTTCGGTTATCGGTTTTTCAACTCGGTTGGTCGGTTTTGTTCGGATTGGATCGGTTTTGAACACCCCTAATCGTTTGGGTGTATTTTGTAATCGTTCGGGTGTATTTCTAAAGTTCCATCATCTTCAAAACAATTTCAAAGCTTGATTTCAGAAACCATGAAAATAAAAAAAAAACAGAAGGCGATCGAAGGCAAAGAGAGAACGCTTTTCCATGCAAATCACACAAGTCATTTATATTCACGCCGTTTTCACGTTTTTTTTTTGTGCCTCTTTTTCTTGTTCTTCTTTCTCCGTGCTTCCTCTTCCTCTTCTTCTTCTTCTTCTTTATCTGTGTCTCTTCTTCTTTTTCGTAAAAAAGAAAACGAAGATGAAACACGCGAAGATGGTTCAGTAACGCGCGTGTTAAACCCAACTTATAAGACTTGTAAACAAAAAATGACTTGTATGTATAACACTTCTCTTGTAAATTATAAAAAGAAATATGAAAAATAGTGCCACATCAAAACACGAATTAAAAAAGTTCACCAAAAAGGGAAAAAAAAATCAAAAACAAAAAAGATTGCAATGTTGCACTTGCACGGGATAATCAAACTGATATGTCTTCGATAAACTCAAGGGGGTAAGAAATTGCAGCTAGGTACCACCAATTGTCGCAATGTGATCATTGATCAACTTATTCTCTCCTTTCTCTGTTTTTTTTTTTTTTTCAAAGAAAGGTACCACCAAATAATTGTTGTCAATTCACAAAAAGGACAAGAATAAAACAAGAGCGAGGTAGACGAACAAAACATGACACTATTTTTTGTTTTTCATTTACCTTTTAAGGTTTCTTAAGTAACATTTCTCTTCATAGCTTAGCTTCCCTTGAATTTCAGCTGTTTATTCCATTGTATTATTTATGTTTTCCATGGCAAAGTGTAAGTAAGTAAATAGATTAAACCACTAGAAATGCCCCAAATTATTAAGTTATCGAAAAATGTATTATTTAAATTTATTAACAATAAAAATACTTCCAAAATACTTTCAAACGTCATCAAAGTAGCGTAACGTTGAATTTATATTTTCAAAAAGAATTTAAAAATCAGATTTTGATATAATCTTTTAGAAAAATAAGATGTTTTTATTTTAAAATGAAGTGATTATACGCTAAGTAGATATTTTTGTGTCTTTCATTTTGTAAATGGTTTTTTTTTTTTCTAAAAGAAAAATCTAGAGATTGAATTTTTGGTTTCGCTTTTTGCATATGCTTTTTAAATAATTATTTAAATATTTTTTAAAAAATGAATTGAATGTACAAACAGTTTATTAAATATTAAATAAAGTCATTTGTCACTTTAAAAAATTATATTTTTTCTTATTTTTATTACATTTTAAAAATATTTTTGTCATTAATAAATTTAAAAAGTATTTTTATAAACGATTTAATAATTCAAGAAATTTTTTGTAATTTACTCTAAGTAAATATATCTATTTCTTAAGGATTTTGTGGTGAGTTTATCCTACTAGTGCCCTTCTATACTTATTATTAGGATTAACGAAAGATTGAACTTTATACATTGGAAGGAGAAAAAATAAAAGTGTATTTGGTATGTGTTTTTATTTTGATAACATGAAAACATCAGGTGAAAATAAATAGTAAAAATAATAAAATTTTATTTACTATTTTTTACCTCGTTTTTTTTTACAAAATTTTAAAAATAAAAAATACTAAATAAAAAAACATAAATATGTAAATTATATGAAGCCTAAAATTTTCAAAAATGAAAGGGTAAAAGAACAAGAAAACTAAGATGACAGATAGCAAAACGAAAAATGGGGTATAATAGGCTATTATTAGTAATAATTAATATTCTAAAATTCAGACCAATCAAATGAATCATTGAAGTTAAAAGTTCAAAGGTTTAGAAATTCAATTGAATTTTGACCGATTGAAATAAATATAATAATAAAATAATATATTTATATAAAAATGTATATTTTTAAAAAAATTTATTTATTTTTTAAATTGATTAACTGTTAAAATATCAGGCAAATTGATCACCAATTGACTTATTTTACTCTTTTTTAATTTGTTCAAAATTAAATTTGTTATAAACTGGCCAATCAAATGATCTATCTAGTAAATTTAGTTATGTTTAGTCCGATTTTTAAAACTTCCGTAATAATTGAGTTTGAATTTGTATAGCTTATTAGAGTGAGAAATTTCACACTTGAAGTTTTAAGTTTTTGTTTAATCTTGAACGTAAGATGTATTAAAATTTTACATCATCTAAAAAAAAGTGTTACCTTAATTCAGTGTGCAAATAATTTTTCTTTGTTAAACTAGGTTTGAAATTGAGTTAAACAAGGTGAATTCTACTGATAATTCTACTGATAATGCTTGAAAGCAGAAGTCAATATTGTTGTAAAATAACTAAATAAATAAATAAGAAAAATATAATATAAAATAAAAAAGTGTTAATAAAAGACTCTAACATTAATATAATTAGCTCAATAAAGATGATCATATATTTATATATAGTAACTAAAAGAGAGAGAGAGAAACTATGTATAAAGAGAGAGAATGATATTCTATTGCTTCTGTGTGTAATCAACGGAGGCTTAACCTCCTATTTATACATGTATGAGGTTTCCTTTTTCAAACCCTATTAAATGCATATTTCCTTGAGAATATTCAACTGCCCATCATAAATGGGCATCCACCTAATTGATCTTATCACAACACTCCCCCTTGGATGACCATTTAGGATTATTGCCTCGTTAAAACCTTACTAAAGAAAAACCCAATGGGAAAAAACCTTAGTGAAGGAAAAAGAGTACAATATCCTTTAGTGATGGGGACTGCCTCATTAAAAACCTTGTCAAGAAAAACCTAATGGGAAAAAATCTAACCAAGGAAAAAAGAGTACAGTCTCCCCCTCTTGATGACATCATTTAATATCTCAAAATCGGCGCATCCCAATCTCATGTACCAATCTTTTAAAAGAAGATTTTGGGAGTGACTTTGTGAATAAATTTGCCAGATTATCACTTGAGTGGATCTGTTGGACATCAATTGTCCCTTGATTTTGAAGATCATGAGTGAAGAAGAATTTGGGAGAAATATGCTTTGTTCTATCACCTTTGATGTATCCGCCTTTAAGTTGAGCAATACATGCTGTATTATCTTCAAACAGGACAGTTGGAGCTATCTTCTGATCAATCAGTCCACATGATGACAGAATATATTGGATCACACTCCTCAGCCAAAAACACTCGCGACTAGCTTCATGAATCGCTAGTATTTTGGCATGATTAGAGGATGTTGCAGCAATCGTCTGTTTCGTGGACCTCCATGATATAGCAGTACCACCATATGTGAACAGGTATCCTGTTTGAGATCTCCCTTTATGTGGATCAGAAAAGTATCCAACATCTGCATAGCCAACTAATTGTGACTTGGATCCATAGGGGTAAAATAATTTCATATCAACCGTTCTATGAAGATATCGAAAAATTTGCTTGATTCCACTCCAATGTCTTCTGGTTGGAGAGGAACTATACCTTGGTAGTAAATTCACCGCGAATGATATGTCAGGTCGCGTATTATTAGCAAGATACATTAGCGCTCCAATGGCACTAAGATATGGTACTTCAGGACCAAGGATGTCTTCATTTTCTTCTTTAGGACGGAATTGATCCTTTTTCACATCCAAAGATCTTACAATCATTGGGGTACTTAATGGATATGATTTATCCATATAAAATCTTTTCAAGATCTTTTCTGTGTATGTTGTTTGATGAATAAAGATCCCATTTTTTGTATGCTCGATCTGCAGGCCGAGACAAAATTTAGTCTTTCCAAGATCTTTCATCTCAAACTCTTCTTTTAGAGTTTTTATAATTGTTGGAATCTCTTCAAGAGTTCCAATAATATTTAAATCATCAACGTACACAGCAATTATAATGAACCCAGATGCAGATTTCTTTATGAAAATACATGGGCAGATATCATCATTCTTGAATCCGTTTTTGGCCAGATACTCAGTAAGACAATTATACCACATTCGTCCAGATTGCTTTAGACCATATAAAGATCTTTGCAATTTAATTGAGTATAACCCCTATTAATATTCATTGGATGGTTTAGATATCTTTAGCCCTTCAGGGACTTTCATATAGATATCCCGATCTAATGAGTCGTATAAATAGGCTGTTACCACATTCATTAAATGCATATGCAGTTTATGATATGCAGATAAACTGACCAAATAACGCAATGTTATTGCATCCACTACAGGGAAATACGTTTCTTCATAATCTATACCAAGCCTTTGTGAAAAAACCTTGTGCCACAAGTCAGCCTTTGTAGTGCACAACTTCATTTTTCTTATTTCGTTTTCTCACAAATACCCATCGGTATCCAACAGGTTTTACATCTTCAAGTGTATGGACTACAGGTCCAAAGACTTCACATTTTGCAAGTGAGTCTAATTCAGCCTTCATGGCTACTTTCTATTTTGGCCAATCATTCCTTTGTCGACATTCTTCGACTGATCTTGCCTCAAGATTCTTACTTTCATGCATGATATTTAATGCCACATTATATGCAAATATTTCATTGACAATTGTCTTATTTCGGTCCCATTTCTCTCCTGTAAAGATATAATTTATCGAGATCTCATCATTTTCACAATTTTCAGGTACCTGAACGTCTTCTGGCGTTAAAATTATATCAGAATTTTGGACAACTGCAAGTGTCTTTACTGTGTATTTTTCAACAGGAATAGTATTTACCTCTTTTCTCTTTCGAGGAATTTTATCTTTGGAACCGACAGGCCTGCCACGCTTCTGGCGTGTATTTGCTTCAGTGGCTATTTGTCCTACTGGGACATCAATTCGAATTAGGGCATTTTTCGCCCTGCCACGCTTCTGGCGTGAATTTGCTTCAGTGGCTGCTTGTCCTACTGGGACATCAATTCGAATTGGGGCATTTTCCGCTGGTATATAAGATTTGGTTATCCTCTTTGTATCGAAAAATGTATCAGACAATTCATTTGCTATTCTTTGCAAATGTATAATCTTTTGAACTTCTAGTTCACATTACCTTGATCGAGGATCTAAATGCATCAAAGATGATGCATTCCAATTAAGTTCCTTTTCAAGAAGCTTATTCTCTCCCCCTAATGTTGGAAATTTTGATTCATCAAAATGATAATCCACAAACCGGGCTTTAAATACATCTCCGATTTGTATCTCAAGATACCTCACTATAGAGGGAGAATCATATCCAGCATATATTCCCAATTTTCTTTGGGGTCCCATTTTGGTGCGATTAGGTGATGCAATGGGAACATATATCGCACACCCAAATATTCTTAAATGGGAAACATTTGGCTGCTGGACAAATGCTAATTGCATAGGAGAGAACTGATGGTAACTCGTTGGCCTCAAACGAATAAGTGCTGCGGCATGTAAAATAGCTTGCCCCCAAACTGAGGTTGGGATATTTGTTCTCATAAGTAAGGGTCTAGCAATTAATTGGAGGCGTGTAATAAGTGATTCTGCTAACCCATTTTGTGTGTGAACATAAGCTACTGGATATTCAACACTTATTCCATTAGCCATACAATAAGCATCAAAAGCTTGGGAAGTAAATTCACCACCATTATCAAGACGAATTACTTTGATTAGATTTTCTGAAAATTGTGCTTTTAATCAAATAATTTGAGCTAGTAATCTCGCAAACGCCAGGTTGCGAGAGGACAATAAACACACATGTGACCATCTCGAAGATGCGTCTATCAGAACCATAAAATATCTAAAAGATCCACATGGTGGATGAATAGGTCCACATATATCACCTTGAATCCTTTCTAGAAATTCAGGGCACTCAAATCCAACCTTTATTGGTGATGGCCTTAAAATTAACTTCCCTTGAGAACATGCAGCACAACAAAATTCACTAGTTTTAAGAATCTTCTGGTTCTTTAGTGAATGTCCATGAGAGTTTTCAATAATTCTCCTCATCATGGTTGTTCCCGGATGACCCAATCTATCATGCCAAGTTATGAATTCATTTGGACTAGTAAACTTCTGGTTTACAATGGCATGTGATTCAATTGCACTAATCTTGGTATAATATAACCCAGATGAAAGTGAGGGCAACTTTTCTAATATAACTTTCTTATTTGAATCATGAGTTGTGATACATAAGTACTCATGATTTCCCTCATTCATAGTCTCAATATGATATCCATTTCGGCGAATATCTTTAAAGCTCAACAAGTTTCTTCGAGACTTGGTAGACAATAGTGCATTATTTATTATGAATTTTGTTCCTCTAGGAAACAAAATTATAGCTCTTCCGGAGCCTTCTATTACATTGCCCGAGCCAATAGTAGTATTAACATATTTTTCTTTTGGCACAAGATGGGTAAACTATATATCACTTTTAAGAATAGTGTGCAAACTTGCACTATTCGCAAGGTAAATATCTTCAGAATATGTCCTTGCCATTTTTCTTCAAAGACAAATGATAATAATAATAAAATGAGTAGAAGTACATGCACAGTAAAATTATTCACATGAATACTTAACAAACACATACACATATCAAACTATTTCATCATTGATCAAATAGCCAATATTTCCTTCAGAATCCTTAAAGAAATTAGATACATCATAATGAGTGGTGAAATTTTCATCATTTGAAATAAAATTTGTTTCCTTTCCTTTTTCATCCCTTTTCAAGGATGCTTGATAAAGATCAACTAGGTGCCTTGGGGTACGACAGGTACGTGACCAATGGCCCTTTCCACCACAACGGAAGCATTTATCCTCAATTGATTTACTTTGCTCAGTGTTTCTTTCTTTATCCCACTTCTGGTGAGATTCTTTCTTGTGAACATAATTTCTTTTCCTTCCATAATTAATTTTTTTTGCTACCAAAGTCTTGCCATTTACCTCTTCTGGGGTTATGATTTGCCACATTTGCTTCAGGAAATGGGGCGGCGCCAGCAGGGCGCGCTTCATGATTTCTCAAAAGTAGCTCATTGTTGCGTTTAGCAACAAGAAGGTAAGAAATTAGCTCAAAAAAATTTTTAAATCCTTTTTCTCGATTACTATTGCAGGAGCACATTCGAGGCATGGAAGGTTGAGAAAGTTTTCCTAACATATCGGGTTTGAAGAAGTATCACATGATTGTACATTTCTTCAAGGTCTTTCCACAGATCTGCAGGATCTTTTAATGTGGGATATTCATTTTTCAATCATACGTCAAGATGACGATGAAGGAAAATCATGGCCTTGGCTTTATCCTTCTGGGATGTATTATTTTTAACCTTAATGGTATCTCCAAGATCCATTGAATCAAGATGGATTTTAACATCTAGTATCCATGATAAATAATTATTTTCAGATATATCAAGAGCATTATATTCAAGATGAAAGAGTTTCGACATAATAAAAATTTATTACCTGAAGTCTTCCTAAAACTTCGTTAGAGTTTCGTACTGATAACGTGTTGTAAAATAACTAAATAAATAAATAAGGAAGATATAAAATAAAATAAAGAAGTGTTGATAGAAGACTCTAGCATTAATATAATTAGCTCAATAAAGATGATTCATATATTTATATATAGTAACGAAAAGAGAGAGAGAGAGAGAGAGAGAGAGAGACTATGTATAAAGAGGGAGAATGATATTCTATTGCTTCTGTGTGTAATCAACGGAGGCTTAACCTCCTATTTATATATGTATGAGGTTTCCTTTTTCAAACCCTATTAAATGCATATTTCCTTGAGAATATTCAACTGCCCATCATAAATGGACATCCACCTAATTGATCTTATCACAACAAATATTTCATTATTCCATTATAACAACATTATCATTTTCTTTTATTTGTATCACAAGTCTATATAGTTTATTAGGTCAATAGGAGTCTCATTTTTCTTTCCTTTTTAGACCATAACTTTATCAATTAATAATAGTTACGCTGGGTCTAAAGTATCTACATGTTTCAGCCAAACTAAGACAGAGGATGGAGGGGATACTTACAGAGAATAGAACTCAAAAATTGAAGACAAAATAATAATTTATTTCTGCTATAATTAGAGAAACGATTGAATTGATACTTAGAATTAGTGGTAATGAAACAGTAAATTGACATAGAAAGTAAGAAGAAAAGGTAAAGTATTAGATTAAGAACAAGTAGAGAAAAGTAATAAATTCAGTAAAGTAGTGAACCAAGAAGTAAGTCAAATATTCCAATAAAAAATATCTAGTGAAAAAGAATTAAGAGAAAAAAAAGCAGGATTAGATTTGATAAGAGAAGAATAAGAAATTAGGGAATAATAGAAGGGAGAGAGAAACGAAAAAAAGAGAAAAACAATACCAATTATTTTTGTTAGACGTAGCCTTTTATTTTTCAATTTATAATTTTTTTCTCATGCTTTTTCTATGTCTCTGAATTTTTGGATGGCATGCCACCTGTCCTGACTCTATAACAGAATTTGGTGTTCTTTCTCTATTGTGAATGTATTTCTTATGCACGTTTCCACTCTCATCAGCATTGACTATTTTTTTCTTATATTGCTCCCCCTTTTAACCTCAACCTTGTCCTTAAAGTTGATTATTGGATAAGTATTGAAAAAATTCTCAACAATTTTTCAAGGGGTTTAGTGTGAGATCCTGAATCCCACTGTACTAGCAATTGATGCTCTTATTTGTCATTCTTTAACATTGTTCATGATCCAAAGACTTTTTCTGGTGTCAAAATGGGACCTGTTATACAAGATTGCAGTGGCAGTGACAAGTAATGCTCTTGAGTAGTTTCTCTAAACTTTTTGAGTAATGAAATATGAAACACATTATGGATTTTTGTTTCCTGAGGCAAATCCAATTTATAAGCCACCGAACTCAGTATCTTTAGCACTTTGAAGGGACCAAAGTACCACATCCCGGGTTTCTAAGTGTTTCTCAATGGCATAGAGTGTTGGCGATAAGGTTGGAGCTTTACTAGCACAAAATCATTATCGTCAAACTCCAAATTCCTTATTTTCTTATCAGCATAAGTCTTAATAAATTGCTGAGACTTCACTAGAGTTCCTTTCAGTTGATTAAGCAATTTATCTCAAGCCAGGAGAAGCTCCTGCAACGATTGCTCATTAGTTGGATAAGCATCATAGCGTATCAAGGAAGGGGGCTTCCGCCCATAAAGAGCTCGAAAATGGGGCATTTTAATGCTGCGGTAGAATGTGATGTTATACCAAAATTCAGTCCATGGAAGCATGTTCACCCATAATTTAGGATCGTTAAAACAAAAACACCTGAGGTACTTTTTTAGTGTTTTATTCAGAACCTTACTTTGTCCATCAGATTGAGGGTGATATGTGAAACTCATTGACAAAGTAGTGCCTTAGGCTTTGAATAATCTTTGTCAAAAATTGCTGATAAAAATCCTATCGCGATCAGAGACAATTGATGAATGCTTTAGCTACTATTTTGTTATCAAAGCCTTGCTTTAACGGGATGAAATGGAAAAATTTGGTGAGACGATCAATGATAACCATAATAACTGAAAAGCCTTGAGACGGTGGGAGTGAGGTGATGAAGTCTATACAAACATCTTCCCAAACTTACTGTGATATTAGCAAGGGCTACAACAGGCCAGTAGGGTGAATTGACTCTATTTTTGCTTGTTGACAGACTTTGCAGCATAGTACATATCGCTGGATGTCTCGATGCATGAAGGGCCATTAAAATTGAGAGCAAATTTGCTCTATTGTCTTAGCTATACCAGCACGTCCCCCACTTGGAATCATGAAAAATTTGATGCTTAAAGTGGCTCTTAGTAGGAATAACAATGTGATCCTTCCAAAACAAATTGCCATGCTTTATTGAATAATTAGTATCAGACTGATTATTATTGAGGCAACTTTGCTTGATTATACTAAGTTGAGAATCGGCATCTATCTCGGCCTGTAGTTGTTGCAACCAATCCAAATTAGGACTCGACCAAGCAACATAAAAGCATCTTGATAATGCATCTGTAGCAGCATTTTTCACTCCAGGTTTATAATAGATTTCGAAGTCGTAACCAATCAACTTGTGAAGCCATCTTTGCTGTTCATGGGTATGAGGACTGATCCATTATAGCCTTGATACTTTGTTGATCTGTGTGGATTATGAACTTCTTGCCCAACAAATAATGACAAAATTTGGCCACTACTACCGTGATAGCATAGAATTTACGTATGTACACTAATTTCTTCTGCATAGAGGGGGATAGCTTCTTAGAAAAGAAGGCTATGAGGTGTTTGCCTTTGGACAACACAACCCCCACCCTAATTCCATATGCATCTGTCTCCAATTCAAAAGTCTCATCAAAATTTGGTAAGACCAAGACGGACCTAGAAGTGATAGCTTCTTTAAGCTGTTAAAATGCCTTTTTAGTTGCTTCATTCCATAGAAACGAGTCCTTCTTCAATAAGTCTGTTAGAGGTGCTGTGATAAATGAGTATCCCTTTAAGAATTGATGACAATACCCCGTTAGACCTAAGAACCCTATGAGTTGCTTGACATTGGTAGGGGTTTGCCACTCTAACATTGCTTGAACCTTATCGTGTTTCATATGGACTCCATCGCCTGAAATAGTGTGACCCAAGTAGTCAATTTCTGGCTTTTCAAATAAATATTTGGATAATTTTTCAAAGAGAGATTCACACTGCAAAGTCTGTAAAACCACTTCTAAATGCTATAAGTGAGCTGGCCAAGAACTATAAACTAAAATATCATCGAAGAAAACAAGAACAAACTTTCATAAGTAAGGTTTGAACACATCATTCATTAGGTTCTAAAATATAATAGATGCATTGGTCAGTCCAAATGGCATGACAAGCCATTTGCATAATCCTTAATGTGTTCAAAAATCCATTTTGAATCTATCTTATGACTTAACAAGAATTTTATGATAACCTGATCTTAAATCAATTTTTGAAAAGGCGTATGCACCAAACAACTCATCCAATAATTCATCAACTATTGGGATTGGAAAATTATCTTTTACTGTGATGTCATTAAGAGCTCTATAGTCTGTGCAAAATTTTCATGTACCGTCCTTTTTCTTGACCAACAAAATTGGGAAAGAGAATGGGCTCTTTCTAGGTTGAATAATTCCGTCATCAAGCATCTGTTGGATTATTATTTCAATTTGGGATTTTTAGCGGTGAGGATAATGGTAGGGACAAACTTTAACTGGCACTACTCCTTGAATTAAGGGTATAGCATGGTCATGATCTCACTGTGGGGGATGGCCTTGAGGCTGCTCAAACACTGTAGCATATTTGTGAAACAAGTCGTGCAATTAAGTTGGTAAGTCACTGGGTAAGGACAAAGGTGTTGCTGTAGAGTCGTCTAAATGGTGCAATTGGAGAGTGACGACTTCTGCAATAGCATTAGTATGCACTAACTGACGAATGTGGTAGAATTGAGCAATTTTCGGGGTGGAAAATTTGTTACCATGAATAGTGGCAAATTTACCATTGTGCAAAAATCTGACAAAGGAAGTCTTGTCATAGTCCACGATGTGAGTTCAAAGTTTCTTGAGCCATGTAGTGCTTTGACAGAAGAATTAATATCGGTTTAGAATTTCACAAAAGAATCGCGTTGATAGCATCGTTCCGAACCAACAATTAACTCTCAGTAAAAATACTGAGAGTATTAGATCTCGGGTCGTCTCTCAAAGAAATTGCAGTGAGGTATGTGTGTTATCGGTTATGAGAATATCGGGGGTGAGATAGCAATTGACAAGAATTTAAATAATAAGAAAGTAAAGATAGCAAATACTAAAGAGATATAAATGCTAAAATGACACTCTTAGCAAGGATTAAGAATCAAGGTTATCTATCCTTGTCATTAATCACAACATAACAATTATCAGGAGTAATTCTACTTCGTCATCTCCTACATCAGGAGAAAGTCAAGTAGACATAGTTAATCTTAATCCATAAGTCACATCAATAGAAACAAGATTGACTAACAACCCTAGATTACTAATCCAAATTGGACATTAATGACTCAAAGTCACCTAAATTTTCAATTCCAAGTCAAGAGTGCTCAAAATCTACTCTAAAACCAAGAGAAGCATTTTATCGAACACTTGAAAAGTAAAAAAAAAAATATTAAATTGCAAGAATTAGTAAAATCTAAAGCTCAATTACAAGAAAACAATAATAATAACTTAAGCAAACATCAATAAACATAAAAATACTAAATTGCATTAAAGAAAATCAAAATTCAACAAGAGTTTGGAAACTAAAAAGTAACAAAATAGAGAAATTAACAGGTAAAGCTAGGAGAATTGAGGCAATGGAACATGAAAATATAAACGAAACTACACTAAAACAAGAATTAAAGACTAAAACTAAGGAGAAATTGACCTAAGAATCCTAAATTTTAGAGAGAACAAAGAGCTTCTCTCTCTAGAAAACTATCCTAAAACATGTTCCTAAACTACCTTAATTGCTCTACCCTTATTCCTTCTTGATTTTGGCTTGAAATACTTCAAAAATGAGTTGGATTGGGCCCAAGAAAGCCTTAAAATCGTGACCCACGTGTTCACTTAAGTGAATCACGTGCTGGCAGCATGCGTACGTATGAGGCATGCTTACGCGCAAGTTTGTGAATCCCCAAAACATGCGTACACATGAGGCATGCGTACGCACAACATGAAATTCATGCGTACGCATGACCACGAAATGCTCCAAACTCCATTTCTTTATGAATTCTCTATTTTTGCTTGCTTTTCCTTCATTTCTTCGATCCAATATTTGCCTTCTAAGTCTGAAATCACTCAACAAACACGTCAAGACATCGAATGGAAATAAAGTAAATTAAATTTAGCATTTTATGAGCTTAAAAAGTATGTTTTTACTCTTAAGTACAATTTAGGAAGAAATTTCGAAGCCATGCTATTTTAGTGAACAAGTGAAAGATAAGTTGATAAAATTCACTCATTTCAATATAAGATAAACCATAAAATTATGGTTTATCAACTTCTCCTGCACTTAAACAAAGCATGTCCTTATGCTAAATGTCAAGAAAAATACAAGAAAGGAGCATCAACAATTATTCAATGCAAACTATCCATATGTAATCTATCTAAGTACATGCAACTACTCTACCTAATACTATCTAATTATCTATCTACCTATCTATATATATATATATATATATATATTAGTCAAAATAAATTAATTTTTAAGAATACATATATAAACAACCAAGGGCTAAAAGCATTAACAACCAAGTAAAATCTACAATTGAATTGAGTTATAGAAAAGAATTACAAACTTGAAAAATAGGAAATAATCACTGGTGGAAATATAGAATTGAGCAACCGAATCCCTCACCGGATGTGTATACTCTCTAGCCGCTCAAGTGTATAGGATTGATTCACTCAATTCTTCTCTAATCATACTTTCTACGATTTGTTCTTCATCTAACAATCAATAATTATTCAATGTATGCATAAAATTACCATGAAAACTTTTTCAAAGGTTGTAATAGGGTTAGGGTTAAGGTAAGGACGCATATGGTCAAGTGAGCTAGAATTTGAATCTTTGATTAACTTAAATTCTCACCAAACATATAACAACCTATACAATTCTAAAACACAACCTAGCTACCCACTATTTCATTTTTCACATACTCATGCATTCTTTTCAATTTACATCCCTATACATTGTTATTATTACTTTTCATTGGGGCCTTTGTCTCCTTTTTATTACTTTCTCTTTTTTTCTCTTTTTTTTTTCAAAGAGAAACACATACACAAGTGTCAATGAATATGGTTTACACAATTAATACATGAGCATGTACACAATTTTCAAGATTTTCAATAAAAATATCAACCACACTTCATCAACCCATGTTTCCAAATTTTTTTCCACACTTAGATATTACACAATCTCACTAGCCTAAACTAATCAAAGATCCAAATGAAGTACATTTATTATTTTTCACTTAAGACTAGTAATATGCTAAAATTAAGAACAAAAAGGGAAATTAATAAGGCTCAAAATTAGTTAATAAAGATAGATGAAGGGTAGGCTATTTAGGATAAGTGAACTAATTGAAATGAAGGCCTCAATCATATATATATATATATATATATATATATATATATATATATATATATATATATATATATATATATATATATATATATATATATATATATATATATATATTAAATAATAGATATAAAGAATCAAACAAATCAAAGATTGTAATATATGGTTCAAGAATGAAAATAGTGGTTAATATAATGGAAATAGTGGTTAATATAATGCAACCACACATTGAGGCTCAAAACTTACAAGGTTGTGTGTTTTTGGCTCAAAAATTATGTTCCACAATATATGGTTCAAGCAAGTTTTCATGAAAAATATCAACTCAAATCAATTTTAGAATGTCCTATAAAGAATTTTTTTCTTGAAAATTTCATTATTTTGGCTAAACTTATTCCTTTATATGTATATATAATGTGATTGGATGAAAATGATCAAAAATCCTAAGTTCATTTTCTAATTTCAATCAAACCCATTTATCATGTATATATGAAATTCAACTAGGTTCAAATTATGCGCATTGTCTAATCACAACTAATCAACTACAATTAAACCATGTTTATACACTAGCCAACATAAAAGATGATAAAAAGTATGCAAAACTAAAATAGAAATCTAGATTATGTACAAGCAAAAAGTAGAAAGTGCAATAAACTAAAAAAAAGTGTTCAAAATAACAAACTATATACAAAAGTTCAAAAGCATACTAAAAATTAAAATAAAAGTGTTTGGAATAGAACATTTCACCCAAAATAAGCCGCTTTGGTCGGACGACCTCCCCACACTTAAAATCTAGCACCATCCTCGGTGCTCATGAAGTCATGCAGAGTGGAAGGAGTCGTCATTGTCGTCTCCACCCTCAGCTGGTGGATCCTGCTCCTCCTCCTCACTGTGTCTTAGGGGGTGTTTGGCTCCTCTATCTCCTCGTTCCAAGCCGGATGTTGGCACTTGATATTGTCATAGCGTCTCTTGGAGCGACGCTCCAAACGAGCTATGTCCTCGATGAGCCAGTGGACTAGGCGATAAAGCGGTTGTGAAGCTAATGATCGTGTTGCTGGTGACTGAGCTGGCTACTCTGACGGCCCAGTTGTTGCTGATGAAGTGGCTGTCTGATGGCATGTCATCATGTCATGTTTTTCTATACTTTTTCATACAAGAAATTGATAATTAGTGCTTAAATATTGCATTCTTTTATGCTTAAATGGTATATTTTCTTGATCTTTTGATTTTATAAACTTTGCAGAAAATAAGAAGAAAAAGAAGCAAAAAAAGCACAAAATAAGCTAAAAAGAAGAAAAGAGAAATTTTGGACACACTTTGAATTTGAGGCACACTTTGAAATCTTAGGCCACGCTTTTAAAAGCGTGGTCCATGACCATGGAGCCTTGGCATTAGCATCATGAAGTATCATGCATGAACGGCCGAATGAATGCTTATGCATGCATGCATGAAAATTATTAAAGCCAATGAATTAAATGAATGTATGCTTTAACGTTAATGCATTAAGCATTATTTAAAGCCATACATTTCTAATGCAAATTGACTTTATTAATTAAACTAAATGAATGCATGCAACGTTAATTATCAATGCCATCATGAATTAATGCTAGCATTGCAATGAATGAATGCTTCGGCAAGCTAATGAAAGCATGCATATATTATTAAAGCTAAAGCATTAATAAAGCATGCAAAGCCGTTCATGAATGAATAAAGCCTAGCGTTAAATGAAGCAACGGAGCGCTCATCATAGAAGGTCAACACCAAGGCCAAGGCGCTACGTTTGAAGCACAAACTGAGCGCTCAAGGGAGGCCAAATTAGCAAGGCACCAGCGCTCAAAAGCATAGCGCTCCGTTAAGTGTTTTACCTTTATCGTGGCCTCCCCAAAAGGAAAACAAAGTGTGACATCAAGAAATGGAGCAGCCAAGGTTCGAACTAAGCACATGGAGGAATGAAGAAGCGCTACACCAAGCAAGGAAGCACTCAAATGAGACAGCTATGGTTCGAATTGGGAACAAGAGGAAGCAAAGAAAGGGCGCTCCGTTTGGTTGCTTCACTAAGCGCTACTTTGCTATGCTTCACAAGGAAATTAGCCAAAATGGCTTCACCAGGGATCGAAGAAGAACCTCACTTAAGCAACAAAGGGCGCTACATTGCATGAGTGAACTGAGCGCTACAAATCAAGGCTGGGCACGAGCCTGGGACTAAGCAAAGGGAGCCCTACGTTTCCTTACTTAACCGAGCGCTCTCCTGGAAGTGTCCCATGAACCCATTTTCAACCAAAAGCCAATCCGGATCCACTCTTCTTCAAATCAAAAGCAAGCAAAGCCCATGGACATCACTCAAAGGCACAAGACACAGAGAAGCTAGATTAGAAATTTCATTTTGTAATTTGTTTTTAATTTCATTTTCATTTTTATTTTGTAGAAAGCCTATAAAAAGGCATCAGTTTTATTTTCAAAAAAAAAAGAGGTTGGCTCTGCTAGAGAGCAATAGGAGTCAGATAGAATAGAAAGCTCTCTTTTAATTTTCTTTTGAATTTAGGGATTGAGATCAGATCTGAGTTTACTTTCTGTTATTCATTGTCTCTCATTTGCAAATTTACTTCTCTACTTTTGGTTTTTGAACTCTGATTGAAGAATTCTCTGAAGATCTTCATCTTGGAGTTCCATTTCTTTTCTGTTTTCTGAATCTATGAATTAAAGATCGGATCTCAATTGTTTCTTTCTGATTTATCTTCTTCTGCAAGTTTTCCTTTCTACAATTTTACATGAGTTGTTGTGAGCTTGATTTACATTTCTAAGCAATTTAAATTTTCCTGCACCTCAATTCACTTTTTGGTTGATACAAATTACTTCCCTTATCATTTAAGATTCTGTCATTTGCTCTGAGTTCTGATTTATTGTCTTTTTTAATTTTCCAGCCCCAATTCCCTTTACATTTACTACACTTTACCTTTCTTGTCATTTAAGCTTCTGTCAATTTACATTTCTTGCTCTTTAAGATTCTGCTCATTTACTTTCCGCAACTTTAAATTCACTGCTATTTACATTCTGTTGCTTCAATTTCACTTCAATGTTAGCTTGACTAGACTAATCACTCACTAAAGTTGCTTGACGCATCAATCCCTGTGGGATCGACCTCACTCTAAGTGAGTTTTAGTACTTGATGCGATCCGGTACACTTGCCGGTGAGTTTTGGTGTGGGAATCTGATTTCCACCCATCACTGCCTCTGTGGTGGTGATCGTTCTACGTCCTCGGTGTTTGGTGGATGAATGGAACCACTTGCTGTGTGGGATGATTCTCTTACTACTGGCAATTGTCGGTCTCTCATCTGCATCCTCCCAAACCACCTCAGCTCTCAGACCTAGCTGTGTAATGAAGCATGAGAATACTAGGTTGCCAATGTGGTGTATCCGACTCATGTATTTTTTGATGAGCCTTGGAAGGTACAGTTGGTTCCCTTCCAAGACACACCAGATAAGCACAGCCATGTCTGAAGTGATCTCTGTCTCGTGAGTATTAGGCATCACATAGTTGGTCAGAATTTGATGCCAGAGTCTAGCTTCAATGGTTAGATATCTGATCACTATGCCTCTTGGACTCGGCTTCGACGACCCATAGATCCAAGGACTGTCGGGGTGAATGGCTATCACTCGCAACACTGCATCCCAATCAAACTCCATCATCTGTATGACCTCTTCTGCCTTCTGGAAATCATCTTTCTCAGTAATCTTAGGCTGTAACTGGAGGACTTCTTCAATGGCCTCTTTGGTGGCTAAAATCTGCTTGCCTCGGAGGAGAACTTTCTCAAGGGTCGCTCTGTAATAGTTGTAGTAGAATTCATGGACCTAAGATGCGTTCGCTCCTACTAGGTCCCGATCCAGGAATGTCCATCCCCTCTGAGTGATCTGATGCTCAGTAAATTTTTGGAGCTCAGGGAGAATCTAAAGCTTTCTCTCAACATGGAGGCTCCTCTTATGCTGAAAATCCTGGAACCTTAGCTCCGAGTAAAGACTTGCAAACTTAAACGGGTCAGAGGATCGTGTGTTCTGATTAGCTTTGTCCATCTCACTGATCTATCTCTCTGATAATGGCTCTTTTGTTGTTTATGCGGTCCATGAAGTTCTTTTTCTCTTACTCGGGACAATGGCCTTACCTTTTCCTTTCCTGTCAGTCATCCTGAAAAGGATCAAAGAAAACGGGGATATGAAATGCGATCTAAGGCACACAAGGCAAAAATATAAGCAGGCAGCATAATAAAAACTGAGGCTAATAATCAAGTGCATGTGGAGTGAGAAAATAGAATTAATTAGAAGTTGGATTAAGATTATAAAGCAAAATCAAGAAGGAATTCCAATCAATCAGAATCAACTTAAAGCAACTTAGCTTGCCTGTTTAGAAAAAGGAAAGTAAAGGACAATGTTGATGTGCATTAAGAAAAAGAAAATAGTCGGTTGAAAAAGAAAAAAATTTAATTGAAGAAGAAAAATTAAAGGTTAGGTGCATAGCAAGTATGATCTTTAACTTTGAGAGGTTTCAAAAAGTATAAAACAGACAAGCTTACTTTCAACTTCACAAGTAAAGCAATATGCTAGAAATGACCAATTCAAGTATGTGTAGTGTACATATTCAAGCAATTAAGGCTCATATGTCATTAAAGCATATTCTTGAGTAATTGATGATGAAACAAGCAAGAAAAAGTTGAAAAATGAGGCATATTCATTCATCAATGCATTTAATGACTAAAATTGCAAGATTGGTGAACAAAGAGTAAGATTGATGCTAATGTAACACAAGAATCATTTAAGAGGCAATAGAATAAATGAACGGTTACATAGGTCAAAATGCAATAACTTTGCAAGTATAGTAAAAATGAACCTCAATTAAGCAAAATTCACAAGGTTTGGCCATTTGGAAACTTAAAAGCATTCACTTCAATGTGCTTATGTAAAATGAATTTAAAAAAATTATTAAAGTAAAATCTTTGACAAAAAACTTTCCAATGAAGTCATTGAGGTAATTCAAGGACCAATCGGTGCACAAGGTCTTATTGACATAAAAAGCCGTCAATAAGAACCTTGTATCACCAGTTTATACAACACGGCTTCAAACAAAAATGTAAGCAGCATAACAGCAGTGAATAGGATGTCATGCAACCTGACAATTGGTTAATGGAGCTATACATAGTGTGATAACATTGTTGGCACTAATGCCAAACAAGTTCATTATAAAACTCAGCTCAATCAACAACAATTATCAAGAGCACACAAGTCAACAATCAAACAATTCAGGTAGCATAATTTTAGCAAAAACTACAAGTAACCCACATGGTTCAACAATTCACTGAATTAGAAAAACATAAGGTGAATTCAGCAAATTATCACAAAATTCCAGCAGCAATTTAGTTAGAAATAAAAAAAATTCCATTCAATCAACATTTATCTATACGAATTCAAAAATAATTCAACAAATAAGTTATAGGAATCCAAATGAACAAATGTGACTAAGTAAAGTAGTAAGGTTCATCATATAGCAATAACATTGAACCATCATCATCTAATAAACAGAGATTAATCCAAACCAAACAGCAGAAACTTCCAGACCTAAGATCCTCAACAAACTATGTTCAAACGTACCTAATAACCTAGAAATCTACTAACAACATGCATAATCTAACTAACTAAGCTAAATTAAATAATTAAACAAAACTAATTTAACAAAAATTAAAGAAAATGGAAAATGGAAGAACCTGGAACAGGGTACTAAACAGGGAAGAAAAGGGAAGGGATAGTGGGAGTGGGTGGAGCAGTGGTGTAGCCGCAGTGAAGTGGTCACAAAGGGGAGGGCAGCGCTGACGGTGAACAACTAGTTTGCCGGTGGCAATGGTGTCATGAACAGAGATGAGGGAGAGGCAGATAGGAGGTTGATGGAAGGAGAGAATAAATGGAAGAGAGGGAGAGAGGGGTGTTCAGCAGCGGCAATGGTGGTCGTCGGCGGCACTGGAATGGCGATGATTGATAGGGTGACAAGAATGGAGGTTGGGGCTGTATGGCGAAGAGACATTGGAGATGGAGAAAGAAACATTGGAAGGGGTTTGTGTGAATGTGACTAGGGTATTCGAATAAGAGGGGGTGAAATTCAAATTCATGCGTATGCATCACTTATGCGTACGCTTGACCTCGCCAATTGGGGTGTGGTGCGTACACAAGCATGTGCACGCGACGCGAGCCATATCCACTGTCCCCTCATCTCGCGTATGCGAGACATGTATGCGTGCGGGACTTTGACAAGAATTGGGGGTTGTGCATGTGCATTGGGCATGCATACGCACGACTGGTGCTCTTCTTTTTTTTTTTTCAAAACAGTCATATCAAATACCCAAAAAAGTTACCAAAAATAATGTCAAACCTTATTAAACACACTAAATTACCAATTAAACTAAACAAACCTAACTAAAAATGAAAATTCAACTTATTCACTAAATATATACAAAAGAGAAAATTGAAAGGTCATACCACGGTTGGGTGTCTCTCACCTAGTACTTTTATTTATTGTCCTTAAGTTGGACATTTTGGCGAGTTCCTTGTCATGGTGGCTTATGTTTGAACTCATCCATGAACGTCCACCAATGCTTGGACTTCCAATATGCTCCAAAGTTCCAAGTTAATTGCACCAAGCTTTGATGAAGTTCTGAACGAACTAGAAACTCCCAAAATTGATCTTCATGTATGCCGGAATTCCAAATCTTGTTCTTACACCCATCTTCTAAATGATCATCATGATTTCATCCGGGTGATAAGCACGCAGAATTCTCGTTTAGGCACCAAACTCTCCTAGACCTAATCAATTGAGCACTACTCCAACCCTTGCAATTGAATCTCGAAGATGCCACCACAATGAACCGAGAATGGTATTTTCAACCACTAACCATCTCTCTTTTGCTCTTGAATCCACAAAGAACTCTAAGTTGACCATCCGTCTCAAGTAACCCATATTCAAGTGGAATAATAAAGCTAAAGGATATGAATTTACCCACTTGAATGATATAATGGATGATGGTGACTTAAGAAGAGATGTTTCCAATGGTCTTGCAAGTTCCACTTCCTTGTGCTCTTCTTTGATTACCTCCACCTCTTGGCAAGCGTTTTCCATTTTCGCTTCTCAACAAGGTTCTTCATTCAATTACTTCCTCACCAACTTCTTCTAGCCTTTCCCCATCACTCACATGATACCTCGGAGGTTGCGTAAAATCTACATCAACACCATTTCGAATTCAACGGGGGAAGGCTCAACAAGATCATTGAGAGGATTAGTCAGTGTGGACAAAAAATTATTAATGATAAAATTCACTTCTTGATCAATTTCCCTCAATTCTCTAACCATTTCTTCTGGTTCAATTATCTCAACTTCCTCCTTTTGTTGCGATTCTTGCTTCAACTCTTCTTCTTCTCCTTGAAGCTTCAAGTTCTTTTTCTCACTACTCTCCTCGGTTGAGTCTCCACATTCATCAATGAGAGTGTCTTGATTGCATGAGCGCAATGAAACTAAGTGATTTACAGCTTCGGCCATGGTAGACACCATAGTTTCCAGCCATCTTTGCTCTTCTTCTTGCTTTTAAAGAAAAGAGTAAATATCTCTTTGTTCTTGCATTAAGGGTTGAAGCACTTCATTCAGTGAAGAAGGTGGTTCATATTGGTGAAAGTATTGAGGTGGTGTATGTGGAAGTGGTGGTTCTTGGAGTATTAGTGTTGGAATGGTGGTGGCTCTACGGGTACTTGTTCATAATTATCACAAGGGTGAGGCACATAAGATCGGTGGTACATTGAATATGGGTTATAGGAAGGTGTTTGGTGATAAGATGTGGCTTGTGAGTAAGGTTGATAACAATGTTGAGGAGTTGGTTCATATTTGTGTGCATTATGGCGTGGATTGTAACTATAAGAAACCGGAAGAGGTTGTTGCCAAGAAAGTTGTCTATAAGCATATGGCTTCCCACTCAATTGATTCCACGATCCATGATGCGACCCATCATTGAAATTCTCACTTCCTATAACATAGTTGAAACTAAACTCATAGACAAAATGGTGAGAATTCATAGTGAAAAGGGAAAACAAAAACAAAAACTATTAAGAAACAAAGGGAACAAAATCCTAACTACTAACGCAAATAATCAAACAAACAAAGAGCAAACTATTCACAATATGAACATATTAACAATAACTAATAACAAGCACACATTGCAACTCCCCGACAATGGCGCTAAAAACTTGACAGAAGAATTATCGTCGGTTTAGAATTTCACAAAAGAATCGTGTTAATAGTATAGTTTTGAACCAACAATTAACTCTCAAACAGAGTTTAGTTGTTTGCCATGAATGCAAACCAATAAAAATACCGAGAGTATTAGATCTCGGGTCGTCTCTCAAAGAAATTGCAATGAGGTATGCATGTTATCAGTTATGAGAATATCGGGGGTGAGATAGCAATTGACAAGAATTTAAATAGCAAGAAAGTAAAGATAGTAAATACTAAAGAGATATAAATGCTAAAATGACACTCTTAGCAAGGATTGAGAATTAAGGTTTTCTATCCTTGTCATTAATCTCAACATAACAATTATCAGGAGTAATTCTACTTCGTCATCTCCTATATCGGAAGAAAGTCAAGTAGACATAGTTAACCTTAATCCATAAGTCACATCAATAGAAACAAGATTAACTAACAACCCTAGATTACCAATCCAAATTGGACATTAATGATTTAAGGTCGCCTAAATTCCCAATTCCAAGCCAAGAGTGCTCAAAAGCTACTCTAAAACTAAGAGAAGTATTTTATCAAATATTTGGAAGGTATAAAAGAAAAACATATTAAATTCCAAGAATTAGTAAAATCTAAAGCTACCAATTACAAGAAAACGATAATAATAACTAAAGCAAACATCAATAAACATGATAATACTAAATTGAATTAAAGGAAATCAAAATTCAACAAGAGTTCATGAAACTAAAAAGTAACAAAATAGAGAAATTAACAAATAAATCTAGGAGAATTGAGGCAATGGAATATGAAAATATAAATAAAACTACATTAAAACAAGAATTAAAGACTAAAACTAAGGAGAAATTGACGTAATAAGCCTAAATTCTTGAGAGAAGAGGGAGCTTCTCTCTAAAAACTACCCTAAAACATGTTCCTACGCTACCCTAATTGCTTCCCCTTGTTCATTCTTAAGTTTGGCTTAAAATACTTCAAAAATGAGTTGGATTGGGCCCAAGAAATTATTGAAATCGTGACCAACATGTTCACTTAAGTGAATCACGTGTTGGCAGTCATGCGTATGCATGAGGCATACTTACGCGCAAGTTTGCAAATCCCCAAAACATGCATAGGCGCAACATGAAATTCATGCATACGCATAAGGCGTGCGTACGCATGACCACGAAATGCTCCAAACTCCATTTCTTTATGAATTCTCCATTTTCGCATACTTTTTCTTCACTTCTTCAATCTAATCTTTGTCTTCTAAGCCTAAAATCACTCAACAAACACGTCAAGGCATCGAATAGAATTAAAGTAAATTAAATTTAGCATTTTAAAAGTCTAAAAAGTATCTTTTTATTCTTAAGTACAATTTAGGAAGAAATCACGAAACCATGCTATTTCAGTGAATAAGTTTAAGATAAGTTGATAAAATCCACTCATTTCAATACAAAATAAATCATAAAATTGTGGTTTCATGCCTATAACCATATCACCCCCTGCTACATTAATCACATATACCTCAGGAATGGTTACTTTACATCCTGGAAAAGAGATTTCCACAGCAGGTATACAACCCTCCACTTCCATAATATCAAAATTTTCCACAATAACCTTGACATAGGTGCTGGCTCAATAGGGAGGTTCAAAAACTTTGCAATTCTGGGCTGAATAAAGCAATCTGAGCTGCGACTATCAATTATAATTTGAACCTCTAGCTCACCAATGTGGCCCTTAACTCTAATTGTTGCAGGACTTGATGTACCATGCATCGCATTATACGATAAGTGGTGCTCCACTACTTACTGGTCCAATCGGGCTAGTAAATTATCCTCCATGATAGCCACTTCTGGATTCATGTCTTTAGCAGTATCCTCTGATTCCTCTAACTGCAGCAACATAAATTGCTTATTCTGGCAACGATGGGTAGCTGAGAATTTTTCATCACACCAATAACAAAGTCCTTTTTCATGACGGCTCTGTATCTCCACCGGGGAGAGGCGCTTAACTGAACTGCATGGTATAGTGATGATAGCCTTCGAAGTAGGAGTGGGTAGCAATGGTGGCAGCATAGAATGGGTTGGAATCTTTAAGGTAGTAGTGTCAGTCTGGTTCTGAAAAAAAAGAATGATAGTTGGAGGGTCCAGTCGTGTGCCTGCATGAGACAGTAAATTTATCTTCAAACAGCTTTGCTAAACTCACAGCCCAAAATAGATACGTTGGGCATTGCGCTTTAACCTTGCGACGTAGATCCTGCTTTAGACCGTTGATAAAATAGTCACGAAGTGCATCCGAAGGGTCAATGTTCATCCGATTTGCTAGGACCATAAACTCAGAATAGTAATCACTGACAGTTCCATGTTGCTGTAATTTGAACAGAAGCTCCCTTGGAGACTCAAACAGTGACGGGCCAAACTCAAGCTCCACTGCTCTCTTCAATTGGTTCCAAGAACGGAAGGGAGCTAAACGTTGCGACATTTGTAACCAAGGAATTGCCATCTCCATCATGTGAAATGCAGCAACACTAACTTGATCTTCCTCAGGTACCTTGAAAAATCAAAGTACTGGGTCCAACGAAAAAATCTAATTTAGTGCATCAGTTCCATCAAATTAAGGTAGGTCAAAATTCACCCTTTGGTACTGGGGCCCTTGACGCCATATAGAATCGCCAGATGAGTTCGAACCATGGCGTGGCTTGTGAGAAGCTAAGTGAGAGTGTTGCCGTTCAAGCATGAGCTGAGAAATGGAGGCTTGGAGTGCATCCATTTTCAGGTCAGTCGATTCCTTCAATCGAGCACACTCGGCTCTGTTCTCCTCCATCATCGATTCCATCATCTGGAATAGTTTCTTCACATCAGTTTCTAAACCCTTCATCCTAGTGTTATCAACGATGGCCATGCCAATGAAAGCACCAAATTGAAGGGGGATACTTACAGAAAATAAAACTAAAAAATTGAAGACAAAATAATAACTCATTTTTACTATGATTAGAGGAACGACTGAATTAATACTCAGAACTAGTGGTAATGAAACAGTAAATTGACATAGAAAGTAAGATAGAAAGGTAGAATATTACGCTAAGAACAAGTAGAGAAAGTAATAAATTCAGTAAGATAGTGAGCCAAGAAGCACGTCAAGCATTCTAGTGAAAAATACCCAGTGAAAAAGAATTAAGAAATGGAAGACAGGATTAGAGTCGGTAAGAAAAGAACAAGAAATTATGGAATAACAGAAAGGAGAGAAAAATAGAAAGAAGAAAGAGACAATATCACTTATTTCTGCCAAACATAGCTTTCCATTCTTCGATTTGTAATTGTTTCCCTCATGCTTCTCCTACGTCCTTGAATCTTCGGATTGCATGCCACCTGTCCTGGTTCTATAACAGAATTTGGTGCTCTTTTTCTATTATGGACGTGTTTCTCATACACGTTCCCACTCTTATTAGCATTGGCTATTTTCTTCCTTATAGAAGATGATAATAAAGACACACATATACATATATATGGGACAAGAAGAACTACAATAAAATAGAAACTTCATCAATTGATTTTCTTCTTTGATATAATATATTATATAGATTTTAGAGTATTTGTTCATAACTAACTATATCAGACCTGCAACTTGGTAAAGAAGGAATATATTGGTTTGTACTTTGTAGTTTGCTTAGGTGAAAACTCAGGTTGACATGTATTATATTTATTGTCACAAATCTATATGTTTAAGTAAATTATTATGGCAACTTAGATTAGATAGATCAATTAGTTGAACCATCTATCACACAAACTTATTTCATTGATAGAGTTAGTAAACCGTGAATGAATTTACAAAAGGAGCATAATACAAAATTTTAAAACTAGCCTAAGACAGTTATAAATTAAGAATCTGGGATAAGATTTTGAACTACAGACTCACTTGTATATGGTTATCACATGTCAGATGAAGCATTTCAATGAAGTAATTCAATAAAAAAATATAAACTAGACATAAAAATTAAAAACTATTTTATAATCTATAATCAACTAATAACTTTTTTTCTTTTTAATTTTTCTTTCTCACCCTTAATTTTTTATTTTTATTCTATTAATGGATTGTTAGTCTAAGAGGAAAAAAAGAACTAATTTCCTAGTAAACCCTACGTAGTATATACAACCATCATAAACTTTTTTCTTTTGGAGCTGAACCATCATAAACTTAATGATCGCTGACTTACTCTGATTGACCAACTGGTTTTACCCAACACATTTAACTAATCAACGAGTTATTGGTAGATTTTTTTTTTATTTGGGTCAAGGGACTTATTGGTAGAATGATCCGAGTTGATCACCAAAAAATGCTGATCAACTCCACCAAATCTTAACTAATTGTTGGACAACTCCAAGCTATATAGGTCAATTACTATTGTTCATGGTCCATAAATGTCTGCCATCAAATTTTTAGGTTATTTTCTACTGGGCCCATAGGATTTTTAGGCTTTAGTTTACGACTCCATGACTTTTAAATGAATAATGTTAAGGAATTAACTTTTTTTTTTTTTATTTAACATTAGCCAATTTTTTTAAAATGATTTTACTTAATTTAAATTTTAGATTTAAATCATAAATTTTTAATTTTACATTTTAAATTATAAATTATAAACTCTAAAATTGATTAACTAAAAATTAATTTTTATATTTTTATTTTAAATATTTAAATTTTTTTCTAAAAGATAAGTTTAACAAAATTCCAAAATAAGTGATAAGCACCAAAGACCGGACCTTAAATATAATGGTATTATTATTATTATTATTGTTATTGTTATTCTTCTTTTTTCTTCTTCTTCAATTTTATGGTGGTGTGTAATTGTGTAAATATTGAGTTTTGACCTATGATGCACGGACATTGACACAGACACGGGACACGACACGACACGGGACACGCCGACATGTGAATTTTAAAATCTTATATGACACGGGGATACGCATACATATAAAATATAAAGTATATTTTAGATAAACCGTAATAATATTTTAATATTTTATTGATATTAAAATATAAATTAATTTTTTAAATTATTTTTAATGTCTTATTTTAATTATATTAAGTATTTAAAATATTTTTATTTTGATAAATAATAATATATACTATATCTAAATTTATTTTAAGAATATATATTAAGAATAAGACCGGACATGCTGACACGTGATGGTATTTAGGTGTATCCAAGTGTGTCCGGAAAAGAATTTTTTATTTTTTATTGAGACACGGTTTGGACACAGCAGACACGCGTGTCGGACGAATGTCGGTGAGTGTCGTGTTCGAAATGTGTCCGACACGCAGACACGGCAACTCAGCAAAGTGTCCGTACTTCATAGGTTTTGACCAAAGGCAAAAGAACCCAAACATGTATAATAATAAAGTTATAGGTATTTGTACGATAAAAATATAAATAAATAAAAATATTATATGTAAATTATATTATCTAGGTAAGTATTTAGTTTTTTATTTAAAATATTATATTATTGTATTTATTAAAATATCTTTATAAATATTTTTTATTAAATTTAAAAAAAAATTAATATCCTTATTTTTATGTTTGACAAAAACTACTTTTTTTTTTATTTATTAAATTTCAAAATTCAACAATCTTTAAGTTTGTATTTTTAATTTTAAATAATTTAAGAAAAAAAAAACCACATCTAGGAACGAAAAATATATTAGATATATGATTAGTAGCATAAGTTAAAGTTAGTTAGAAATTAAATTAGTTGTACCAGTTAGTTAGAATTGGGACTCAATTAGTCACATGCTTGATTAACTTTATTATAGTGCATGTATATAAACCCTCAATTGAGAAGTTCAATAACAGATTCCACTTTTCCCTTCTTTCTATTCAATATGGTATCAGAAGCAAACCCTTCTTGAAGCTTCCGTAACCGTCCACTCTCTCTCTCTTCCGCTCCCTCTCCTCTCCGCCATTTCTGCATCTTCTTTCCTCGACCTTCTTCTTTCATCCTCTCTTCTTAGCTCACACGATAGAGATTGATGAGATCTTGCTTGTTTCATCCCTGTTCTTGAATCGAAACAGCAATTTTCGATCAACGAGCCTCGACGAGAAGACATTCATCGTGCGTGATCATGGAGCCTTCCGCTTCACTGTCTTCGGCTGCTTCTTCAGCCTCATCCATGACTATCGACCCATACAACCTCTCTCCGGCTGATCAACCAGGTTTAATCTTAGTCACTCAACAACTCAGTGAGGACAACTATCATTTATGGAGTCGCACTATACGAAAAGCCCTCAATGCCAAGAGAAAGCTTGGCTATATCACAGGTTCTGTTCCTCAACCTGATCCTACCACTGAACCAGAGAAATTTGAAAACTGGCAGTGTGTCAATGATGTAGTGAGCACTTGGATTCTGAACTCTGTTTCAAAAGAGATAGCCACTTCACTGGTGTATACAAATTCGGCTGCTGAACTTTGGAATGATTTGATAGACCGATTTCAGCATGGCAATGGCCCTCGCGTTTTCGAATTAAAACGTGATTTGATGAATCTCTGCCAAGGCACGATGACCATCTCACAATACTTTACCAAGATCAAAGTTCTTTGGGAGAAATTGAACTCCTACAGACCCCTACAATGCAACTGCGGTGATGCTCGAGCTATGCAAGAATTTCTTCAAGCAGAATACGTCCATTACTTCTTGATGGGACTAGATGAGTCTTACTCTCAAATTCGGGGCCAAATCCTACTCATGGAACCTCTCCCTGCGATTAACAAGGTGCTATCTTTGGTGACTCAAGAAGAGAAACATCGAGCTTTAGGAGCTTCCTTGAATTCACTGCCACAACCTCAGGTCGCTTTCCTCGCCCGCAATCCTCATGCCACTCAGCCTCAAGGTCGTGGCCGAGGCACACTCAAGAAAGATCGTCCTCTCTACTCTCATTGTGGCCTTCTTGGGCATACAATCGATAAGTGCTATAAGCTCCACGGGTTCCTACCAAATTTTGGCAAAGGGAGAGGCACGAAGCCATCCATACATAATGTGTCTGTCAATTTGGAACCATCAACACCTGCTACTCCCAACCTGACCTCTGCTCAAGTTCAACAACTCTTGTCCTTACTCAATCATCACCAAATTCAAGAAATTCCAACTCCTGAATCCACAGGCATCGCAACCCCCGCAGGTATTATTCTCAACACATCCATGATAAGGTCAAATTTACCCAATAATGCTTGGATCTTAGATAGTGGAGCCACTATACATATTGCTTGTGATTTATCACTTTTCGAGTCCATTCATACCTCTAAGAATTTTTCAGTTTCTTTACCAAATGGTGACATTTTTTCTGCGAATTTCATAGGGTCAGTTTTCATCAATAACAATATTACACTCTACAATGTGCTTTATATGCCTGAATTTCGAGTCAATTTACTATCACTGTCCGCCTTACTTTTCAATTCTTCACTCACTGTGACTATTGGATACACTCACTTCATTGTTCAGGACAACAAGTGTTCGAAGAAGATTGGGAAGGGTAGCCTGCAGCAGGGACTTTATATCGAGAGAGCTGACACCCCAACCAAGTCATCATCATATGTCTCTACTCAGTCTAATCCGGCCTTTCATACTAGTTTTAATCAAATAAATTTGTGCAAATCCCAATTATGGCATGCACGTTTAGGGCATGTTCCATCTAGTGTTTTACAGCATTTAGATAACATCTTGCAATTACCAAATAAGTCAGACCATCACACTTGTGAAGTTTGTCACTTAGCGAAATTCAAAAGACTTCCTTTCGAATCACATAGTAACATGTCCTCCAATGCTTTTGACCTTATACATTGTGATGTTTGGGGACCTTACCATATCCCAACTTATAATGGAAAATGTTTCTTCTTGACAATTGTTGATGATGCGTCCCGTTTTTGCTGGATTTATATGCTAACTCACAAGTCTGAGGCTACAGACTGCTTAAAGAATTTTTTTGCCTTGGTTGAAACTCAATTTGGCCATAGAATTAAGTGTTTCAGGTCGGATAATGTCAAAGAACTTGCTCTCGATGCATTCCTGCAGCAAGAGTCTTGCACCAATTCTCATGTCCTTATCGTCCGCAACAGAATGCCGTCGTGGAACGCAAGCATCAACACCTCTTGAATGTTGCAAGAGCATTACTTTTCCAATCCAAAGTACTCATTTTCTTTTGGGGTAAATGCATCATCACTGCTGCCTTCATTATCAACCAAACTCTCAGCAAACTGCTACATTTCAAGTCACCATTTGAACTCCTTTTTGGCAAGACACCCAACTATGATTCCTTGAGAAGCTTTGGATGCCTTACCTATGCAACAACTACTCCCAATTCTAGGACTAAATTTTGCCCAAGAGCTGATCCCTCTATCTTTGTTGGCTATCTTATTGGCTATAAAGGATATAAACTTTAGAATCTTCGCACCAAACAGTTCTTCATATCTAGAGACATTCTATTTCATGAAAACATCATGCCCTTTAGCCAATCCCCTCATCTTCAATCCAACACAGATCTGTTTCATGATTTTTCACTACCTAAGCCTGTTCTAGATCCTATTCCATCACATTTACCACCTTCGCCTCACACCAATTCCACATCCGCACCCCATTCTCCAAACTTTTCTTCCATCATCCCCAACACTCAGCCTCAATCGCCACCATTATGCCGATCTACCCGACACACTCTGCCACCATCATATCTAAATGACTATGTGTACCATACCTCAACGCCATATCCTCTCACTAACCACCTTAGTACTCACAAGCTCAGCTCCAAATATCACAACTCCATTGCTCAGTTGGACATCATTCCTGAACCTCAGTTCTATCACCAAGTTGTCAAGTTCAAAGAGTGGTGGCAGGCCATGCAAGAAGAGCTAGATGCTCTCGAAGCCAATAACACTTGGGTCTTGGTCGAATTACCCAAAGCCAAACGTGCAATCGGGTGCCGGTGGGTGTACAAAGCCAAATTAAAGCTGATGGTACATTGGAGCGCTATAAGGCACGCCTCGTTGCCAAAGGCTACACTCAACAAGCCGGGATCGACTTTCGGGATACCTTTAGCCCGGTCGCAAAAATCACCACAGTCAGGACTCTCCTCACCATTGCTGCTGTCAAGAATTGGAGTCTTCTCCAATTAGATGTCAACAATGCGTTTCTCAACCGCGAATTAGATGAAGAAGTTTACATGGAGTTACCCTTGGGCCATCCTCAACAGAAAGGGGGATTAGTTTGCAAGCTCACAAGGTCTTTGTATGGTCTGAGGCAAGCTTCATGGCAATGGTTTACCAAATTCTGTAACAGTCTCCTCAGCCACGGATTCACACAATGCAAACAGGATTACTCTCTATTTGCTTTGGGTGAAGGCGATGCAACTATATTCCTCATTGTTTATGTGGATGATATCATCATTGCTGCCCCCAAGCAAGAGATGGTTGACAACGTTAAACTGAAACTCCAATCAATTTTCAAACTCAAAATCTTGGGTGACCTCAAGTTTTTTCTGGGTTTAGAACTTGCACACTCTAAAGCTGGCATTACGCTTACTCAAAGAAAGTATGCTTTGTCGTTATTGGAAGAGACAGGTTACTTAGGATGTAAGCCTACCACCATGCCTATGGATGCAAATCTGAAACTTCGAGCTGGTGAAGGCGACCCCGTACCTGACCCATCTCACTATAGAAGACTGATTGGCTACCTCATGTATTTAACAATTTCCAGACTAGACATTTCCTTCGCAGTAGTGAAATTGGCTCAGTTTATGTCCGATCCGCACCTTCCCTATTTGAATGCCACTCATAAGGTCCTTCGGTACTTGAAAGCTGCACCGGGACAATGGCTCATTTTCTCCTCTAAGTCCAAATTCAATCTCACTATGTACACTGATGCGGATTGAGGTGGCTTTTTAGATACGAAGCGATCTACCACTGGGTATTGCACCTTTTTGGGTGATTCTCTGATATCGTGAAAGAGTAAGAAATAAGATGTGAGTTCCAGAAGCTCGACCGAGGCTGAATATCGGGCATTGGCAAATGCTGCTTGTGAGGTCCTTTTGCTCGTTGCCTTGCTAAAATTCATGCACGTTGAGGTCCACTTAGCCATGATTTTTTGCGACAACATATCGGCTATTCAGATGGCTACCAATCCAACGTTACATGAAAGGTCCAAACATATCGAAATCGACTGCCACTTTATTTGAGAGAAAGTCGCTTCTGGAATTATCAAGATGGTGCACGTTCCAAGCAAGCATCAACTTGCGGATATTCTCACCAAAGCACTCCCTGCACCTCAGTTTCAGTTTCTCATGGCCAAGTTAGGAACATACAACATGTATGCTCCAACTTGAGGGGGGCTATTAGATATATGATTAATAGCATAAGTTAAAGTTAGTTAGAAATTAAATTAGCTATACCAGTTAGTTAGAATTGGGACTCAATTAGTCACACGCTTGATTAACTTCATTATAGTGCATGTATATAAACCCTCAATTGAGAAGTTCAATAACAGATTCCACTTTTTTCTTCTTTCTGTTCAATAAAATATGGTGTTCATCTCTTTTCCTTTTTCCATTTGAGAGTTGAGAGAAGGCAACCATGACAATCATCCAAATAGAATCAGGCGTGAGGATCTTGAGGGAAGAGGCTCCAAGCTATCAATAGGAAGAGGCTCTTGAGGGAAATCACAAGCTGAGATTTTCTGTGGACCTTATTCAGTTAACAAGCTACAATGTGGAGGCGTAACCCCACTTGTCATCCCTTTAATATCAGCACAAGTCCAGGGCCTGGGAGTGTTTCTTGGCCTTTGCAGACAACCCAATTGTCACATTAGAATTGCAAATTCCAGTAAAAAGGTCATTGAATATCCCTTCAAACCTTGTAGCAACGATAACATTCTCAGCACAATATCTCTATAGTTAATGCATTTGATCTCAGAAAATTTAAATGCATTGGGGTCGTAATGGCTATTGGCATGTAAATTGCAGTCGGTGGTCATCTTGAACGTCCATTTCATAGTGTATGACATATATGTCTCTTACAAATCTTCCTCTTCCAACACCCATCTTGATCCTCACGCATGATTCTGTTTGGATGGCTGTCGACAGTCGTGCTTGCGTTAGGGCGAAAAAACGAGAGAAGAAGAAGAATATTTTTTTTAGATGCGATTTTTGTTTTATTTTTTTAATTATTTGAATTTTGAAAATAAAAGATTAAAATTAGTTAAGTTTTAAAATTTGATAAATTTAAAAAGACAGCTTTTGTCAAATATAAAAATAAATTTATTTAATTTTTTAAATATTTTTGATTTTTTAATAAATTTTAAGAATATGTTAATAAATATAATAATATAATATATTTAAAAAAAAAGCTAAATATCTATATAGATAATATAATCACGTATCGAATTTTAATTTGTTTATATTTTTATATTATCGATATGTAAAAATTTATCATCATATGAGAATAAACACTTAAAAAATTAAAAATTAAAAAAAAAGAAGCATATATGATTACCAATTTGACGATTGTCCGATTAAAGAAAAACAGCTTCCATGGTCCAGTTAGAAAGACGGTGATGCTGCCTCTTCAATCTTCATTGTTGCCCTAACAAACACACAACGCAATCGTCCACAATTATTTTTAATTAATTATTAATTAATATTTAGTATAGCGAATGAAAGCATGAAACAGAACTTAGTGCGGGGCACAACTGTTATTTAGTGGACACCCCATGGACAAATGCGTAAAACCATATCACCAAATAAATATATCACCGCACTCTTTTCTCCTTCCGCACACATTATTATTCCCTTCCCTTCTCTCCCTCTTTTTTCCGTTTCTCTGTGAGACATCCTTCCTCCCCTCTTTCTCCCTAATCGCAATCCCTCTTCTTTCTTTCTCTATCCACTGCACACGGCGGCGCAACACCCGTCCTCTCCTTCCCATCTATATTCTCCGCCCCTCGTTCTCCCAACCAACACCGCTTCCTCCCTCTTCCTAACACCATCCATAACCACATCTATATTTCTCTCTCTTCCATCCATTTTTGTTTTAAATTTTTAATTATTATTCTTATTTTCCTTTTTCTATTTTCTTCGCATGTCACTTTCTTATCCTCTAATTTCTTCGTTCTTTAATTATTTTCCTTAGTGACTTCTTTCGTTGTGGACCCCGCTTTTCCATTATATTTTCATTTTTCGGTTCGAACAACGAAAGAATGTAGGGGAATTTATCGGTTTTACTTCTTTGCCCCTCTCTAAACCCCGAGAAGAAGAGAACGTCGCGTCCAAGAGTATTTTAGTTGTGTTGTTTTTACGTGGCATAATCTAAGGCCATGATGATGAGTCATTACCATCACCGCAGGATGCTGCCACCTGGCAACACCAGAAAGCGCAAGCTCGCAGACGAAGCTGACAAGCCGATTGAGCCGAAAAACACTAATCGGCTCCTAGCTGGATACCTGGCTCACGAGTTCTTAACCAAAGGGACCTTGTTTGGGCAGAAGTACGAGCCTGAATCGGGTGAGATCTCGGCTGTTGTGGACCCGAAGAAGAGCCAGCCGAAGCAGTTGGTGCAAGCCGCGGAGCCGAGCCGAGACCTAGTGAGGAAGAAGGTGCAGAAGGAGCAGGATAGTTACGGTGAGGTTGCGAGCATAATGAAGACGGATGGGATCCACATAAAGGGAATCGTGAACCCCACGCAGCTCTCACGATGGATCCACATGTGAGAGGGATTCTTCATTCTTGGGTTCGCGCGTCGTCGTCGTGGTGACGTAGCGGATTTTGATTGGATGGTTGGGTATGGAGAAAGAAACGTCTTGGTTTTTAAGGTATCGTCACTCGCGTCGAGCGCGTGAGTCATTTGCGGTTAACTGTTGCTGCATAGTGCACAAGGTTAGTTTTGATATTTGAAGAGTGGGTGGAGTTGCGCTGTATTGTTGAGAAAGAATGGTGTTTGTACTTGAAAACTGTATTTTATTTTCTTATTCTTCAATCTTCTCGATTAGTTTGTGTTTAATCAATTCTTACATGTGGCGTACTTTGCATTAGTGATAATCTGCGTCCGCGATAACAAAAGTTTAATACATCGATCAACCACAACAGAAATAGAATATGCATGGATTTATCATAGCTCATTCTCAATATATTGAGTAATGTTTATTTGATTTATATTGGTACCAAGATTAGCTTGATCTTCTCGATCATTCGATAGAATATTGGACTTAGCTTAGTTGATGAAGTTCCACACTCCCTTTTACCGCTAAATCGGTTCAGTATATCAAAACATCAACAGCTATGATGTGTATGTTTTTCTTGTAGAATGAAAAACAATAGAACGTTTAATATGAAATCTTTAAGTTTTTTAAATTGTGTAAATTTAATCTTTTAGAGAATGTTAAAAAATAGGCTCATCGTTACCCTCTAAGTAAGTAAGTAGAGTGCAGTATTCCTTTTTAATTAAATAGATTTTAGTTTTTTGTTTATTATTTTTAGAGTATATACCAAATTTGGTCCTCAAAAAATTTTAAATCAGACATTTTAGTCTCCAACAAAAATTAATTACTCGATTGGTCCCTAACAATTAATTTCGTCAGTCACTTAGGTCCTTGGCTCCGTCAACTCTAACGGAAGACAAAATGGTTCCTGAAAACTCTAACATGGGATAAAATGATCCCTGACAACTCTAACAAGGGACAAAATGATCCCTGACCCCTTTATTCGAAAACGACACTGTTCTTCTCCAATTTTTATCATATCTCGCATAACCCTAACATTCATACTCTCCTTCTTCATCTCCACAATCTTCTTTTCCTTCCTCCTTTTTAGCTCCAAGAGTAAGGCATGGTGTAATTGTTACATGTGTCGCACATACTTCAACATGTCATGGACCACACACTTCTTAAATCTTTGTGACTGGTACATCCACCTCGTCTGCACTTCACCCACAAAAAGCATCCACTTCCACGTCTTTGACAACATCACCTCCAACCTCGATAACGTCCACGACATCCTCAAGACCAAGTTCTACAACTACTCCAAGGGCACGCCTTTCTCCACTTTCCGGCAAACAATATAGATTGTTGGACATTAGGACATCATGAGAAGATTCTCCTTCGACATCATATGCAAATTCTCATTTGAAATAGACACTGAGTGTTTCATTCCTTCTTTTCCGGAGTAATGTCACCGTTGCATCCAAGCTATTACAACGAGCAATGTCACCGTTGCCGCTCATATGGAAACTGAAGCGATTACTGAACATTGATTCGGAGAAGAAGTTGAAGGAAGCGATCGGAGTGGTGGACAATGTGGTCATGGAGATGTTAGGGCAGAGGAGGAGGAAGATGGCAACGACGACGATGAGCCTTAACAAATCAGACTTGCTGTCTATATTCATGAGTTCCATCGAAGACGACAACTAGTTGAGAGACATAGGCATTAGTTTCCTGAGTATGAATTAGTTGAGAACAAGTTGAGGATTTTTTTCTTGTGAACATTAAATTTATAGAGTATGCATTGTGTAGTTTGAAGTTACAGTGTTAGACTGTTAGTGTTATGCAAGATATGATGAAAATTGGGAGAGAACAGTGTCGTTTCCGATCAGAGGAGAACAGGGACCATTTTGTCCCCTGTTAGAGTTGTTAAGGACTATTTTGTCCTCCGTTAGAATTAACGGAGTAAAGGACCTAAGTGACTGACGGAGTTAATTGTTAGGGACCAATCGAGTAATTAATTTTAGTTGGGGACTAAAGTGTCTAGTATGAAATTCTTTGAGGACCAAAATGGGTATATACTCTTATTTTTATGTCGATGATTCAGATCTAAAATTAAAATTTAAGATTTAAAGTATATAATTTAAATTTTTAAAGAGCGACTACACTTTGCATTAACTTTTGTCCGACGTTTACAATTTTAGATACACTATAAAAGGGACAATTTACGTAAATAAATTGTTACACCTTTAAAATTACGTAAATGCATTGTTTCCAAAACGAAGACGCAAATGCATTGTTTCATGTATCTATAGAAACCGCTACTAGCAGTAGTGGTTTACACAAACACAAAATCCGCTGCTGCCAGCCGCGGATTACGTTGAAATGTAACAACATGGAAACCGCTCTAGCCTA
This sequence comes from Arachis ipaensis, assembly GCF_059453495.1. Taxonomy (NCBI): domain Eukaryota; kingdom Viridiplantae; phylum Streptophyta; class Magnoliopsida; order Fabales; family Fabaceae; genus Arachis; species Arachis ipaensis. The sequence goes on along the minus strand of NC_142444.1, from coordinate 125,747,278 downwards.
CCGCAGTTTCTGTTTGATTGGAGTTGGTCATAAACCACTACTGTCAGTAGCGGTTTATGTGCATAGGAGTTCGTGTGTAAACCGCTAGAGGCTATAGCGGTTTACGTGGAGAGTGGCTGCCTATCAAATTACTCATTTGGAGTGATTTTGAGGTTGGTTAGAGAGAGAAAATTCTAGAGAGAGGTTAGAACAACAAATCTCTTAATCAATTAAAAAGATTTCAAATGAAACTACTCATGATTGAACATGCCAAAAAATTATAAATTATGGTAAAAATGTTATTTTTATGGAAATTGTGAAAAATGTTTATTTATGCTAAATTAAGTTACAAGAAAATTGAGAGAAAGAAACGGAGTATATATTTTTTTGCAATCATATGATATATATGGATAGATAAAAAATGAAGTAATTTTTAAAAAAAAAATATACGCTTTGGTGAATTTTTTACTAAAAATAAATTATTTTATCATTCATGAATTTTAGAAGGGATGAAGATAAAAAAAAATTAGTCTTAGTTTATATATTTTAGTACTCTGTGAGTACTCACTCTTTGATTTGCTATTTAGTCTCATTTTAATAATAAATACAAATAAAAAATTATTATATGCATATTTATATTTTTTATTTTATTCATCAAAATTATGATGTTGTCACTATTATTTATCCAATCAATCAATTATAAAATATAAATAGTTTTTTTTGGTATAAGCCAACAAAGTTGCACAAATAAAATAAATTCATTTAGCTAGAACCTCAAATGCAAATCAGCAGCACAACCCATGTTCCGAACTCTCCGAATCTCTTTTATATAGTTGATATAAATAAAAGAGAACGAAGTGATTTTGAAAAAGAAAAATATATGCTTTAGTGAACTTTTGGCTAAAAATAAATTATTTTATTATTTATAAATTTTAAAAGAGATGAGAATAAAAAAAATTAGTCTTAGTTTATATAATTTAATACTTTGAGTACTGTATTTTTTTTTTTTTGAAACAAAGAAAGCTCAACACATAGAAGTGGAGCAGAATCGTACAACTAAACACTAAAACACAGCAGAACATAAAAACCAAAACACAACAGAAGATAAAAAGACTCAAATTCAGTCATCTCCGGCAAAGCCATCAACAACCAAGAGGAACAGTACCCGACCACTCCTTGTAACTCAAAAACGTCCTTCGTTGCACGTCCTCAGCCCCTGCTTCCCTGTTATTGAAAGTTGTATCATTCCGTTCCCTCCAGATATTCCAAATCACTGTAAAAAATGCAATCAACAACATCCGCTGCTCCACCTTCCTGTTAAACATACCAATCCAACTCTCAAACAGTTCTTTCATGGTTCCTGGGACCGCTCACTGCCTATCAAAATATCTTAACTAAGCGCACTACACCTTCCACGTAAACTCACATACAAGAAATAAATGATGAACAGTTTCCATCTCCTTTTTACACAGGGCGCAAATATTATCATTTGGAGGAATCACGCCTAATCTGCTCAATCTTTCTTTGGTATTCACCCTACCAACCAGAACAAACCAGCCAAAAAGCTCAATTCTCGGTGGTACAAGTCCTCCCCAAATTGATTGAGTGAAACTGTAGCTCGTAATCTCCGCCGATAGAGTCTCCGATTGCAACACCTGCATGAAAGAGTTAGTAGAAAAAATTCCTTTATTATCAAACTTCCACACAATATTATCCTCTCTACCAACTGATAGCTTCACTGGTCTTAACCTCTCATGAAGTTGATGAGCCAATTCCAACTCCCATTGGAACAACTCCCTCTTCCACTGAAAATTCCAAACCCACTCTAACCCATCCCAGAACCCACAGTCCCCGGTCACAGATCCTTGTTGGTTTGAAATAGAGAAGAGTCTTGGAAAACTTCCTTTCAGAGGGCCACCTTGCACCCAATTATCTTCCCAAAACCGAGTCCGTCTTCCATCCCCTACTTCCATCGCTAGGCCACTAATAAGCTTTTCTTTCACCTGTTGTTCTGCTATATTCAACTGACAGATATCTTTCCATGGACCCCCCTTCACTGGTAGAATCTGACTAGATAGCAACGCACTAGGGTCCAGATTATTACACGAACAAACAACCTTCTTCCACAAAGGGTATTCCTCCTTTGAGAACCGCCACCACCATTTGAACAAAAGCGCTGCGTTCCTGACCACTGCATCGCCAACTCCCAAGCCTCCAGCCTTTTTTGGAGCCTGAACCACTTCCCACTTCACCAGCGGCATACCATAAGCACCATCCTTCGTACACCACATAAAACTTCTCTGGAGTGCAATCAACTTGTTAGCTACCGCCCTCGGCATCTTGTAAAGGCTAAGGTAATAAATCGGTAAGCTATTCAAAACCGATTTAATGAGAATTAGCTTTCCTGCTTTGTTTAAGACCTTTGCTTTCCACAAGCTGAGCTTCGATTCCACCTTTTCTATGATAGGCTTCCAAGTCTTTACCAACCGAGGATTCGCACCTAGAGGGATCCCGAGGTACCGAATAGGTAGCACCGCTTGCTTACAACCCAGAAGGCCACACACATGCTCCACCCACTCCTGCTCACAGTTCACTGGGATCAGATTCGACTTATCAAAATTGATGCTCAGCCCAGACATCAGTTCAAAACAACGCAACAACCTCTTGTAGTTCACAATTGTTTCTATCTCCGGAGGGCAAAACAAGATAGTATCATCTGCGAATTGGAGATGAGACAATTCAATATGATCTCTCCCAATCCGCAATGGAGCAATCCGCCCGTTCCTTGCGGCTACCCTAAACATTCTATGCAAAACATCAACCACAAGTACAAACAGAAGAGGTGAGAGGGGATCTCCTTGTCTTAATCCCCTTTCCATTTTAAACGCTTTTGATGGTGAACCATTCACTAATACTGACATAGACGCCGAAGTGACACACTCCTTCACCCAACTCCTCCACCTTTGCCCAAATCCCATCTTCTGAAGCACAATATCCACAAAGCTCCATCTAACTCTGTCATATGCTTTCTGAAAGTCTAGCTTTATGATTGTCGCCTTCTTTCTCCGCGACTTGAGCCATTGTACTGTCTCACAAGCAATGAGGGCTCCGTCATGTATCTTCCTACCCTTGACAAAAGCACTCTGCGTCTCACCCACCAAATCTGGCATCACTGTTCTCATCCTCCGCACTAAGACCTTGAAAATCACCTTATACACACACCCCACCATACTAATCGGCCGAAAGTCCTTGATCTCCTTAGCCCCCACAAATTTCGGGGCTAGCGTCACCCATGTGACATTCGCATCGGCTGGTAACTTAGCACTTTGGAAGAAATCCATCACTGCTGCAGTGAACTCCTGGCCAATATCCTCCCAGCATCGTTTGATGAAGTTTAAATTGTAATCATCACTACCCGGGGCTTTAGAAGATTCACAGTCCCAAACTGCCTCCCGAATTTCCTCCCCCGATGGCATCACCTCCAAAGCCGCAGCCTCTGCTCCATCAATCTGTCTCACCAACCCATCCTGAAAGCCAATCCTCGGAACTACTTCCTGTCGATATAGATCCTTATAAAACCCTCTAATTGCAACCTTTATTCTTGTTTGATTCTGCACTACCCTCCCATGAATCAAGAGAGCATCAATCCTGTTATTCCGTCTTCTAGCCGAGGCAATATTATGAAAAAATCGAGTATTTCTATCCATGTGCTTAGCATGTTGTGACCGCGACATCTGCTTCCAGTGTAACTCTTTCCTAACATACCACTTCTCGCAGAAGCTCACCAACGCCCTTCTTCTAGCCTCCGTCGTACCATCATAGACACCAGCACTAACCAGATTATCCAGTTTCTTAATCTCCTCCTCCAGGGTCTGCAGTCTCTTCTCCATGTCTCCAAAGTTGTTCTTATGCCATAGTCGTAAAGGCCCCGCCAAAGCCTTTAACTTACTTGTGAATTGACCATCCCCCAAATTTCTCCATTCATTTTTAACCATTCGCAGAAAATCCTCATGAGTAAACCAGGAATCCAGAGTTCTGAAAGGCCGTGGGCCACCCCCAATTCTTTTATCCTCCACAATCAACGGACAGTGATCAGACAACCCTCTAGGCCCACCTTTTAGGCGAACATCAGGAAATTCCTCAATCCACTCTATATTAACCAGGACCCTATCAATCCGACTGCAAGAACGACCCCTGAACCACGTGAACTTCCTATCATTCAGAGGCAAGTCCACCAACTGCATATCATGTACCCAATTCCGAAAACTCTTCCGCTGACACCGGAAAACTATTCGCCCCTTTACGTTCCTCCACATGTAGAATCTCATTAAAATCCCCCAGAAAGCAAAAAGGCACCTGACACAGACCCGCAACATAGCTTAATTCCTCCCATACAACCCGCTTCTCCTCCCTCTCATGCGCCCCATACACCAGACAAACAGCACAATTAAAATTATTTTTCATCATCACTCCTTCAACGCACAACCATCTCTCCCCTTTATAACAGTTATTGGCTTTAAACAAATCATCATCCCAAATTAATAGCAGACCCCCAGAAGCCCCTGCCGACTCTACAAACTCCCATCCCACATTATTCCAACCCCAAATTCTTGCAACATCAAACTTCGTAAAATCCTGCCTCTTAGTTTCCACCAATCCTAACATGTTTAGCTTATAAAAATTCTTCAACGATTTTATCATACTCAATTTTCCGTCCCCCCGCAACCCCCGAATATTCCAGCACCCGAAAATCATTTAACAACATTTTTACTCACCTTATTGAGCTTCTTCGGCTGACTTCTTCGTGTCTTTTCCTTTTGTTTTGCCATTTTTCTTTTCACCGCTAACTCATCGTTCTGCTCTTTCAAAATTGCCATAATATCCACGTCGTCATCCAATAGGACAGCACCTGACTCCACTGCCAAAGCCCAAGTTTCCTCATTTTCTTTCATTTGATTTTGCACAGTGTTTCTGCCCTGAACTTGCCCCTGTCGTCCCTCTGTTTCAGTTTCAGACTCTGCAGTAACCACTACAAGTTCTCCCACCATGCCTATCCCAGCAGCCGATCCCGAACCTCTCAGCCCCTCCTCCACATTCGCCGGGTTTGACAACCAGTTTCCAGCAGAGATACATGCATGTGTCTCTTCCACCGGTCCTGTTCGCTCCCGTATCCCTTCCAGCAGCCGCGTTCTCCCCTGCTCACCTTCGTCGGCCTTATCTCCCTAGTGATCGCCGCGGCCCGTCCCAGCCATGGAGTTATGTGCCACCGCCGCCGTCCAGTCCTGACTAACCAACGCAGCACTCCCCACGCCAGCATTCTTCACCCCGCACGCGTCCAGGCACTCCTTCCCCTCGTGCGTCCCCAGATCCGGTGGATGCAGCGTGCTCTTCCCTTCAAACCTGTGGACCCGAGACACTCCAACCCTACCCAGTTCAGCACCCGACCCAGTTACCCACCGCAACTGATCCTGCCCAGCCCCAGCCTCATCAGCCCAATTCCCTTGTGGCCTATCCCCTAATTGCAGCCCACTTTCCTTTTCTTTGACAATTGGGCCCTTTATCCCCAAGCCCATACCACCCTCAGCATCATATCCTTCCTTATATTGTTCCATAAAATATAAACCCAATTCATCCACCCCACATATCCTTGCATTCTCCTTAGACCTCTCCACTTCACAAACGGCCATTTCCTGGGTAACCGTTCTCTCCGAATCCTCCTCGCCATTCAATCCATCACCCCCAAAATCCTCCTTACCAGTACACTCAAAGGAGCTATCCGAATCTCTCACCATAACTGCTTTATCCGAATTAGGAAAATTAAATTTTAAATCATTCAAAATCACATCGTCATTGACCATTCTACCCTCCTCCCCGTCTACCACTTTATTCGCGACCATCATGAGTTCTGCCGCCGGATCCCCCGGCACCACATCCGCCATCCGACTGCTGCCACCGGCAACCGAAGTCCTTATCACCGACCAACCCTCTCGGTCTTGCATCGTTCTCTCGGTTCCGCATGCCTCAGAACCCACTTCCTTAACATAAACATCAAACCCGCTACCACCAACCGAAATGTTAATCCAGCCTTGAATTGTGTCAAAAGTGCCTGTGTCAACCTGAATGCGTCCAGATCTAAAGGATGAACCTGCTCTTGTGCCGATATCACAGCTAATTACATCCCCCCATAAGCTACCCATGGTTTTAAATGTCTCTAATGACCAGACGTGTAGAGGCACCCCATGACATTCTAACCATACCCGTCTAGACTCACACCGTGCTGACTCCTCCCATCTCGAAACTTTATTAAAAAATTGTAATAGTCTATCCATCTTGAACGTTAACATCTCATCTGCATGCTTCACAGAGTCAAAGGTGATTAAAACTTTACAAGCACCGATCTCACTTACTTCCACAACATTAGCCATATTTTTGCATAGTGTCTTTCTTAGCGATTGGAGGTCAATCAGTTTCAAAGTAATTCCCACTAAGCTCCGTAGTAACCAATTCATATTCTCTTCCACCACCGCCACTTCAACCCTCTTCATCTGCTCATTATCGTGATTGGCAGAGACCTGCATGCCATCCTTCTGCTCCTCCGCATCTTGTACCACAGTCACCACGTCTCCCCGACTAAGTTCCTTAAAGTCCCCCGCATGTTGAACTCCCCGTTCCACCGGCACCCGTCGTTTCCTCGCCTTCAACTGTCTGCTAAATTTTGCTTCACCCACCGAGACGATCTTTCCTCTTAGGTTCATACGATTCATCTCCGTAATCGCCTTCAGCACTCCTCCTTTCGTAGTATACCGTACAAAAGCAAAAAGATAAATTAGTCCTTGTTTCCGTTTACGAGCAAGGTAGATGTCATTAATCCTTCCCGTCCAACAAAACAAGTGATATAATTCCCTCTTTGAGATATCCTCTGGTAAATTATCCACAAACACAGAAAACGATTCCTTCTCCAAGCGATGATATTCTTCTCGATTCCAAACCCTAGGATCCTTTGCCCTAAACCCACCCCTCCCTGTGTTCCCCCCCCTCTCATTCTCTCCCCCTCTCATTCTCCCTCCTCTATACATAGTACTGTATTTTTTTATTTATAATTTGGTCTTATTTTTAATAATAAATACAAATAAAAAATGTATTACATACATATTTATATTTTTTAAATTATATTGTGAAATGATAAATTAAATTTTTTTATTTATGATTTTATTTAAATAGTATATACCATTAATTATTTGTTTTGTAATTATTTTGTTTTCATACTCAACGTAAATGGCTGCTGCCTCCAGCGGTTTACGTATGTGTCCTAATACACATAAACCGCTACTTCCAGTAGCAGTTTATGGCCAAGCATCAACAAACAGAAACGCGACAGCTTCTAGCGGTTTTTGTGTTCCCCATTCGCATGTAATCTACTGCTGGCTATAGCGAATTATGTGTTTTGATAAATAATGTATTTGCGTCTTCATATTTAAAACAATGCAATTGCGTAAATTTGAGGGGCAAACAATTTATTTATGTAAATTGCCCCTATAAAAGATTATCTTAGCTTAAATTAACTATTTATATCTTATTAAAAATATCTTTATATTAAAATATTGAATATTGTTTTAGTTATTTGGATAATTAAATTATTTATTTAAAAATGATAATATATTATAATATTCATCCAAATATAATTATGATTTGAACTTTAATTTTATTAAAAAATATTTGTATATCGTATCTAAAAACTTTAATTACTTCTATTTCTATAAAATAAGTTTTTACTTCTGTTTTTTTTAAAAAAAAAAATTCTCTCAATCACAACCAAATAAACTCAATAAACGTCTATGATTATAATTTATGATGCCGTTCTTTAAATTTCAGGGGAAAAACATAAAAAGAAAAGAAAAGAGAAATAAAAAGAAGAAAGAGATTGTACAATCTCAAAATAGTATTGTATTTAATTATTTATTGTACAATCTCAAAATATAAATTTAAGTTATATATACCAGCTCCTCTTTATTAAGTTATCAAGGATTGAGCTTTATGTATCTTATTCTCATCTCCTTAAGATGTATGTAGTCGCATCTTAAACAAGTGGAAGCCCTGTTTTTATTAGGTATGTATCGGATAAGATGACACACCGTCACCGATATAGTACAGTATCTTCTTGGTGCGTAGTTCACTATTATTTTTATTCAGCTTCATTATCATACGCAAAACTTATGACTTATGAATTTTTAATGTATATCCTTTCATGTAACGACGGACTAGTTTGATATATGATTGATGAATCAATGACAAATAATAATGATTCAATATATATGCCATATTTCATGCAGTTTGATGGTATGCATAAAAGAATAAAGTAGCCATAAAGTTCGCAAAGGAAAAACATCATTTCCGTAGATTATTACATCCACGTATGAATGTTGATGTCAAAGTTACATCACTGTGCCTAACGTTGGTTTTTCCGGTGAAAATATCTAAAATAGCTAATATAATAGGTAACTTTTAACACTATGAATCGAGGCTGCGGTTGTTTATCATTTGGCAGGTGAATCATTTCATTTCATTCTTGCATTATTTGAATACTACTGACCGGTGAGAATATGAGATACATGTGCTATGATTAAATTTCAAGTGCTTGAAGTTGTCACCTTTTCACGTAATGTGTAAAACTATTACATGACTCATGTTATCGTAAAGACTAATTAAAGAGTATATTTTAATGAAAAATGAAAATGATATTTTTATAATAAAAAAATAAAAACCTTGTGCATATTTCTTAAAAATTTAGTTGACTTTTTTAAATCTAATTTCACTGTTTATTAAAAATTTTCTTTTTGTATTCTCATTTTCTTTCTTTCCTATTTTTTTTTAAATGGAGGAGCTAATGTCCAAATTAAACATAAATGATTAAACAATTAGACGAAAATAAAAAAAAAAAATCCTAATAGTAAACTTAAAGGTTGAGAGTGGAGAAGTTGCTCTTGTTTGCGTAACCATATCCAACTCTGTTTCCTTCTCTAAAATTTTTTTGCACTCGAACTTCCCGTTCTTGGTCTAGCAAATTCTTTATCCTTCGTAGCAACGTAGCATAAGGATGAGTTTGAAAATGTTTGAATGTTATAACGAAACAGCTACCATTGAATCTATCTCAAGGATCAATTTCTTATACCCATGAATCCAAGCCAAGTGAAGAACGTGAAAAGCACTCCAAAATTCAGCAACAACCACCGGACAACGACCCAAATTGGCCCCATACAAGTTTGAAAGTTCCCTCCTCCTCCCGCAATGCGCCATCATAACTCATAAGCCGCTTTCCCATCCTGCCGGACAGAACCATCACAATTTAGTTTAAACCAACAATGAGGAAGAGATGACCAAGCTATATATTCGATCAAGCTTTCAATAATATATACTTTAATATATCTTATTATTATTTGATCTAACTAAATAACTATAATTAAATTTTTATATAATTATAATGATTATTAAAAAGTTTTTTGGTTAAATAGACTAAAGTTTAGTCTATTTTGAATTTTAGTCTTGCAAAGGAGAGGCCTACATAAATGTCATTAGGCATTAGTATTTTGTAAGAGAAGGGAGTGTTTTTTTTTTCTATTATTTATTCACCGAATCAGAGAGAATATATTTTGTATATTTTTATTAAAGTTAATAGTCAAATTAGTCATTGAAAGATAAGATATTTTTTAAATTTATTTCTGAAAGATTTTTTTAATTAAATTGGTCTTTAAAAAATTGCAAATTAATCATATTTGTCCCACAGTCACTTAATTAACAACTTTCTTCAAAGATTGATGTTGTAAAACGTTAATTGATAACAAATATAATACTTTATAATCTTATATGCCTAATTGGATATTAACTAAATATGTTTATGAAAATTTATTAATTTAGTCATTTTCCCTAATTACAAAGATCATATTTATAATATGACCTAACGACTAAATTAATAGATTTTCGTAAACATATTTAGTCACTGTCTAATTGAATATGTTATGCATGTGTCATGTATACTATTAGTTAACATTTCACATCATCAATCGTTGACGAAAATTGTGAGTGGAGTAACTGAAGAACAGATATGATTAATTCGTAATCTTTGAAGGACCAATTTGATTGAAAAAATTTTTCAGGGACGAATTTGAAAAATGCCTTATCTTTTATGGACTAATTTGACTATTAATCCATTTTTATTAAGAAAAAATCTAGGAAGTCAACTACAGCATAAGCCAATTCAAGCCAATCCTTTGTATTTTTAGTTTTGAAATTCAAAAAATTAGGATAGTGAAAAATTATTTTTTCTTTTTTATATCAGACCTCCTGTTTTTCAACTAGCTAACTCTAGTTGGCTACCTCCTAGTTAATTTTCTAATGGAACCGTTTTATTAAAAATCTTTCAAAATATATCATAAATGTGGAGTTAAACTCTACTTTGGTCCATGAGATTAGCGAGTTGCATTGATTTGGTCCCTCACTTCTCAATTACTACAATTTGATCCTCCAGATTAAAAAATGTAAATAGCTCAAATCTTGCCATGTTGGACATATTAAAACGACATTGTACTTGTTTTGGTGCTAAAAGAACACTAAATGATGTCATTTTAGGGTTTGAACAATACTAAAAGAGAGGGGTATAACATTTTAGTATTGTTCAAATTCTCAAACGACGTCATTTAGTGTCTTCTTTAGCGCCAAAATGCATACGACGTCGTTTTAATATGTCTAGTGTGACAATGCTTGAGCTATGTCACTAATGATGTTGAGTTACAGTGACGGAAGATACACGAAAAATTACATTAGTGCACTTTTTTAAATTTGGGGACTAAATTATAGCAATTGAAAAGTCAGGAATTAAATCAGTGCAACTCGCTAATCTTAAAGATTAAAGTGGAGCTTAATTTCATAAATGTGTCTAGATTAGAGACTAGATTTTAAAACGATTGTTTATTATTTTGCAGGTAAATTTTTTTATACGAATTAAATAGCGGTGAAATTCTCAAAATGGGGATTATATGTATATTTTTAAAATATTAGAGGCGAAGCTGAAAATAACAAAATGATGAGACAAATTAAAATTTCTTTTTAATTTTTAAAAAGCAAATTTATCGGGGAGAAATTGTATTTGTATTTGTATTTGGTTTTAAATTAAAAAAAAAAAACAATTCGCTTAGATGAATTGTGTTTTTATTATATTTTATATTTTTTTTAAAAAATAATTCTTTAGAACAAATTAGTAGAACATGGCAGAGAAAAATTTGCTTCGGACAAATTCTTAGATTTATCATAATTTAATAAGGGTTCAATTATTTTAATAGTTCGTACATTCTCATTAAATTTATAATTAAATTTCTATATTTTAAAAATTTTAATTGAATTTTTATACAAGATTTTAAATTTGCAATAATATCGTTGTTGTTCCAAAAGCATTTAACACCGATGCATATTAGCTAGTTATTATAATTTTGGATATATTCTAATATTACTGTACTAATACTTACAATTATTCAACTTCTTAAGTAAAGACTAAGTTAACTTAATTCTCAATATTTAATAAAAAAAACTAAGAACACAAGATAAAAAAAATTTTAGTGAAAAGAACACTTTACTACATAAATATTATTACAAATGATTCATACTCCCAATTCAAATTCTCATTTTTATTTATAGCCATCCATTTCTTCAATGAACGATTAAAATTAAATCTAATTAATATTCTATATTGATAATCCAGAACCTTCATTAAAAATATCTAATCTACTACATTTTTTTCTAAATTCTATATTATTTTAAACCATTCTTCATATTTCTACATATATCCACATTCTTCTAAAATATTCTATGACTTTTCAAAGTCTCCATATATCCTAATTTAGCTACCTTGTGCAATATAGCCTATATTTAGTCTCCATCACAATTATGACAGAATTTCACTATCTTTAACCAATATTACATTTACTAATTTTTCTAGAATTCAATCCAATCCTATTTTAGACAAACCCAACTTCTACCCAAGCTAGATTTAACTTGGACCTCATCCTAGATTTACAACCACTAAGTGCTTATCCAACTCAGCAAGAAAATTCTCTCAGGATCATGAAAATAAAACAGAAAAACATATAAAAAAATTCTAAAATAATTATTTGACTTTTTTCCAAATCTAACTCTTTATGCCTTTTTCACTCAATGGCTTTTTCTTACATTCCTCACTATAATGCCTTTTTTTTTCATCGAAACAGAGAAAGATTAAACTGATTCAATTGAAAACCTTGAAGGAGAAGAAGGTATAGCTCTGTAAGTTATGGAAATCCAAACTTTGTGTTCTTACTCCTTACTCCAATCCTTGGCCATTTACCCCTTTAATAGAGCAAGAAAGCTTCTAAATCTTGAAATTTGCCTTCAACAACTTGTTTGACTTCTTCTTCCCCAATATTAGCGACAGCAGCGACGTAGAAGAGAGATATAGTAATAGCAGTGATTTAACAGTACATGCATCCATACCTTTCACCTTCTCTTTCATCCTTTTTCAAATTACTTCTTGAATCTAAGCCCTTCATTTGTGCTTTGGCTCCAAGTTTTTTTCAGACCATTGATTTCTTGCAAAGCTTCATAACCTCCATTTGAATTAAATTTTCTATTCTGTACATGTAAAAGGAGGATTTCTTCAACAATCTTCAATAAAACTCAAATAAAGAAAAAAATTTAATGTAGCCTTTAGATGTGATCTTTGCTTTAGAATCCTAGCTTCTTTAACTTTCTTCTTTTTTGCTTGAAAATGATAATCCACTTTTTCTGATTTGAGCCCTAATCAGGTTTCTTCTTTCTTACTTTCTTTTTGAACTTCACGTGGGTGAGAGAAGAGAGAGAAGAGAAAATTTGGTTTGGTGGCTTGTGTTTAGTTTCTGATGAAAATGAAGTTCCAATTCTTAGTTAGCAACCAAGTTAGGTGAATGGACTTGAATCACTAATTTGAACTTTAAGTTTGTTTTGGGCCAGCCAGGACTCTTTCCTTCTTTTGATCCATATATAATTTCTGCACACTAACCATTCTAACTTGTTTTTTCTTTGGGCTGTGTTAGCTTATTGTTTCTGATAGAAAATTGTTGGTGTAAGTAACAAATATTTTTTTGAGCCATGAGTGTATATGGTCCTGAAGCTTGTTGTTAGACCAATCTATTTTATATTAATTTTCTGCACAATTAAGCAAACTAATCACACACAATTGGGATTTTAACTCAATAATGTTTAGTCATCATCAATTAATTTCTTGCTAGTTCTTTAAACTCAACAAGATCAAAATTCAACTTCGAAAAATCTAATCCCAACTCACGCGTAACATTTATATAAATAAAAGAATGTGACGCATCCGAATCGTATAATACAGTTAGAAAACGAGTCTTGACATAACATTGACCTTAGATCAGGGAGTTCAAGTACATAGCATCATTAGTAGTCATGGCAAATACCCGTCCTTGTTGCTGGGATCTAGTTAGTTCCTAAGTAAACTTCTTTGCAAAGTTTTGCGATAGGTGGCCAGGCATACCACAGAAGTAACATGCATTTGTTCCGAAGTAGCAAGACTTATCACCATGGTCCTTTTCACATTGGCTACAAACAAAGTTTGTTGGTGCTGGTTGTGGTTGCTTATCAGTATCTCGTCCGTACTTACCACTATTTCCACCATTGGGGCAGGCAAGAAATTACCAGTGTGTTGATCCTTATGTGGAGATAAATGAACCGGCTTGAAATTTTTTCTTTGTAAGACCGCATACCGATTATAATTATTAAAATTTTTCGGTGGTAAATTCTATCGTCTCATTCTTGATACTACCATGTTTTTCTCGTAGTCTTTCATCAACTGATTCTTATTGATAAGCTCCATAAAATTTTGTATCTCTAGTGGTACTAACGAATGCATCAGCTCATCACGAAACCCTCCTTCAAACTTCAAACACTTTCATTCTTCAAAACTCTCTGGATTTCCTTGATAGATCTTAGAAAACTAGCACAGATATTCAAACTTTTGAGTATATTCTATCACCGACATACCTTCCTGCCTCAAATGCATTCGTTTCATCTCCTTGGCATCACGAACTAACATGGAGAAGTACTTCTTATAAAACTCTTCCTTAAAGTATCCCAAAGGATCTCTCTCGCATCCTACCGCAGCAAATGTTGTATTCCATGCCACCAATGCTTAATTTCTTCCTCTAGCATATAGGTTGCAAACTATACATGTTTTCCCTCTAGCACATCTTGCGCTCGCAATGACTTCTCGATACCTCAGAACTAATTGTTAGCTTCAGTCGCAACAAGCGTACCCTTAAACTTGGGTGGATTCACTTTTAGAAAAACTGCCAAAGTCATAGGCTTATCATGATTCACAACATCTTCAACGTTACGCTTGCCATTACGATTTTCAATATAGTCACCGATACATTCCCCTAATTGGTCAATTACTCGTGTCATAGCAAGTTACCGTTTCATGCACAGCATCAACCATGGTGTTTACTTCAGCTGTAAACACATTCGCATCTCTCGTCAGAATATTATTCGAATGCTCACCTCGCTTATCGTGTCCTTGTCCCCGTGCAGCCATCAAGATTCTGTTCATACCCAACATTCAACATTAAAGTGATCAGTCTTAACATTTCAGGTAAAGTGTGAATAGTTTCTAAGATGGATATACAACGACTATCATGCAATCATATCACAAAGATATCCTAAACGCATGAGTCACAACATAGAGCATGCAATGAAGCATGATTTAGTCTATTCCTCAGGCTCTAACAGGGACGAACTGCTCTGATACCAAATTGTAACGACCCAATTTTTATTACGTTATGATTATACCAAAAATCGAGTGCGACCAACTTGCTTCTTAGATATAACTATTATTTAATAGTAAGCTTGTGGCATTGTTAGCACGTACTCGATTTTTTGGAAAAACCTTTTCTTTATACAAAAGGATACGAAAAACTAAATCAACATACATAAACAACAGTATAGAAAATAAAATACAGGAATAAGCAAGGTAGTCATAATAATATACATCGTGTACATATACACAAAGACGTCATAGAAAAGAAGTCAGTTAATACATCCTTTCATACACCCTTTATCCAAAATATATACATATATAAACACTTGACACTCTGGAGCCTGGCCCATAGAAGAAGCCCTTAGTTTGGCACCCGAACTAGTCTAGCAAAATACTAGTCTCTTTGTGGGTCTAACCAAAAGTGAGTGTCTAAACCCAAAATATTGGTGCTATGCTGAAGAGCCATCAAAACGAGCTATTGTATCCCAAATTGCCTATAGTCAAACGTCGCTATCAGAAGACAAAATTTCCACCACCTCCATATGCTCCTCAGAGTCCTCATTGTCATTATCAGATATCTCTATGATCTCACAGGAATCTCGGGTACCGCTATCATTACACTGATCTGCGTGTATAGGTCCATTAGTGAACACAGGTTCGTCTGCTAGCATCTGCTCTAGCCACTCTATAGAAGGATCCGACTGATCTCCTAATTGGACCCCTAACGAAAGTGGTGCAATCGGCTCAGAAGGAAGGTCCCCATCAGGCTGAGGTATGGGAACATACTCCTAAATTTGGATAGGTTGAGGGACTACCTGATCTCCTAGCTGTGCTGGATGAGGATGTTCACGTCCTTCTAGAAAAGGGTGGTGAGATGAATTCGGGTGAAGCCACGATAGCGAAAACTCATACGGTGCATCAGGATTAAAGTGGGGAGTGTTTATTGGGTGCTGGAAAGGGTAATTTAATACATACATGTACTCGAGGCTCGGCTGCCACTACATAGAAAGTACGATGCACTAGGTCTTGGTAGATATATGGGTAATCAAGCTCGTAGAAGATCACTTCTGTCTCCATAAAAGAAGGGGTAAGAACTGGAAAGTCTTTAGTAAAGGTCGGGGTAGCTAGTTAGATTTATTTAATCATATACTCAACCAGCAACAACAATCAACACAGCATAACCAACTCAATATTTAGAGAACACAGAAATTAAGCACAGTACACACATAATCACAGATAATGTATTTCACAGAAAATATGCGCAAACAATATGATGCATGTCCGTTCCAAGTGCAGGTAATGAGCTCATCTATCAGTTTCTACCCGCTCCCGACGTAATCCAACACCTTGGTTAGATATGACTCTTCCAAAGCTTAGTCCTAGACTAAACACGTTATGGCATAACCTCTTTATGAAACCCTTATCTTACAAGCGCAACACTTCTAGTGCTCATGTATGGCCATCATAAACCTCTGTAAGTAAACTTCGACTCATAGGCGCAACACCTGAGGTACTCATATATGTCTGGAAAATCAATGTAACCTACGAGCGTCCCTGTGTTACATTTGGCACTAAGGCCCAAACAGGGTTGCATTTGCTCTCATGTGGCAGATAGTCTTTAGGAGTCTTTTTATCTTTATTCTCTGCTCTTTTGTGGCAGAAATCCCTTTAGTTAATACATTCTTTTCTTTTCTATTCTCTGCTCTCCTGTGGCAGAGGTTTGTTAGATTCTTTTAGTCTTTGCTCTTTGCTCTCCTGTGGCAAAAAATTTGGTGCAGAATTTGTAACCCACAAACTAACCGGCAAGTGCACGGGGTCGTACCAAGTAGTACCCCAAGTGAATGAAGGTCGATCCCACGATGATTGATGGACTAAGCAACAATAATTGAGTGATTTACTTAGTTAGACAAACAGAAAATGGTGTTTTGAGAGTTCAAAAGCATTAATAGTAAATTCATAATATCAGAAAGCAAGCAGTAAATTGGTGTGAATAATATGGGAGAAAACACTTAAGGTTTCAGAGATATTTATTTTCCGAATTAACTTTTCTTACCAACTACTTTAATTATGCAAGATTCAATTCATGGCAAACTATATGTGACAAAACCCTAATTTCTTAGACCTTTTTAGTCTCCTCTAACCTTTATCAACTGCCAATTTCTTGGTCACTTTATTCCAATTAGAGGGTTAAGTTTAATTCTAGTTTATATGCCATAGAAATCCTAATTATCCAAATATAAGAGGATTATATGTCACATATCCCATTAAATCTAGATAATTAGAAATTTAGGAGAAATTATTTTCAAGCTGTTGTTCAAGCAAAGAGCTTTTCCAAGTTTTACAAGAACTCAATTAGAACAAGAATCATACTTCCGTTCCACCCAGATTCATAAGATAAAGAACGAAAACAATTCTTGAAATTGAAATCAATACATGAATTAAAATAGAACAGTAATAGTATTAATCCATAGAATAAACAGAGCTCCTAACCTTAACAGTGGAGGTTTAGTTGCTCATGGTTAAGAGAGAAAACAAGGATTCTGAAAAACTGTAAAGTGCGGAATGAGGTATGAGAGAAGAGAGGAGCCCGAAGGGCTGATTCTTTTCCCTTATATATCTAATCCTAATTAATGTAAAATATATTTCCTAAAACTAAATAATATCTTTTCCTATTTATAAATAAAATAAAGTTTTAATCAAAATTAATTAAAATCTTCGTGCAGCTTCTTATTCTGCGTGGGGACCATGACTATCTTGAGGAGTGGCGCCTAACTTAGTGCAAAAATCCATCCTGGCGCCTAACTTGATGAGCATGGCACCTAACTTCACGCTGAACTCCTCTCCTGGTGCCTAACTTGAGCCTAGTGGTGCCTAACTTCGCAGTGCCCGAAGTGAGCTTTCCCTCCTACACCTAACTTTGAAATCATGGCGTCTAACTTGGGAAATTCTAAGTTAGGAGCCACCTTGGCCATACAAAATGAAGAAAAAGGGCATACTATTACATATCATTGGAAAGCCTAAAAGTTAGCTTTCCAATGCCACTAGAATCATGTCAATTGGATTTCTGTAGTTCAAGTTATGTCCATTAGAGTGCAGGGAGGTAAGGGTTGACAGCATCATCCAATTTCTGCCTCTTCTTCTATAAAATTCTGCCAAATCCATCCGAATGCTACTTAAAATAAACAAAATTGTACACAACTCAAAGTAGCATTCATAGTGGCTAAGAAGTATTTAAATCTTGATTAAACTCACAAATTTGAATGCAAATTCACTAGGAAAAGATAGGAAAGATACTCACGCATTAGTACTCATATATGTCTGGAAAATCAATGTAACCTATGAGCGTCCCTGTGTTACATTTGGCACTAAGACCCAAACAGGGTTGCATCTGCTCTCATGTGACAGACAATCTTTTAGAGTCTTTTTATCTTTATTCTCTGCTCTTTTGTGACAGAAATCCCTTTAGTTAATACATTCTTTTCTTTTCTGTTCTCTACTCTCCTGTGGCAGAAGTTCGTTAGATTCTTTTAGTCTTTACTCTTTGCTCTCCTGTGGCAGAAATCCCTTTAATCATTTGCTTTTCTTTCTTCATTCTTTTACTTTCTTGCTTTCAATATCTCAAATTATTTTTATACTATTCTCTCTTCTTTTCCTATATGTCTTAGAAAAGAAGAATCTTTATTAGAGAAGAATCATAAGATTCTTAACTTAACTTTGTCTTTCTAAAACTTTTAGGAATTATAACTGTTTTACCTCTCTTTTCTTATTTAATAAAATAATATCTTTAATAAAATGAATAATAATAATAATAATAATAATAATAATAATAATAATAATAATAATAATAATAATAATAATAAAAGAGTATTAATATTAATACTTTCATTTTGATATCAAAAACTAGTTTATCAAGAATTATCTTTAAACTTTTAGAAATGGTATTTTAACTGCAAGCTTTTAATTATTTTTACTTTGAACCCAATATTTTATAAAATTACTTATTTAACTTCATATTTTTAAGAATAATCTAAACTTTTATAAAATATCTGTTTCACCCTTGAACTTTTATTTGTTATTCAAAATATCCCCAAAACTTATATAATTACTATTTTTAATTTCGATCTTTTATCCAACTATATTTTTATTCTTGAAAATAATTTAGTGTTAGTGATAAACACTCCTTCTCAAAATCAAAATCTTCTCTTGTGATCTTTTAAAATATATACTTGGTTTTAAAACCGTTTTCAAACTTTACGGTTACTAATTTTTCACAGTTTTTACTTTAACTCTTCAACCATAAATTCTCATCAATTTTTTTTATCAAGATCAGACTTAATATCAGCCCCAAAATCGTCAACAATCATCTTGGTTCCGGGCTTCTCTCAGTGGCCGAACCATATACTCAAAGAAATCATCAATATTTCAACAAAAATCAGGCATAAACTTAATCAACTTCAAACAATAATTATCAAACCAACAATTACACATCTAGAACACAATTAATTATTACAAAATTACCAAACCCTACCTTCGTATGAGAATTACAACAACCGAAGCTCCAGAGAAGGCTTCTGATAGAGAAATTGAAGAAGAAAACGTAAAAAATCGACTACTCCTTTCAATGCCTCAACTTGGCCGAACCACCATGGAGGGAGAAAACTTCACTGTCGATTTCTCCTGAACAAAAGTGACATCAACGTGAAGATTTGAGGAACATACAAACACTTTAATCAGATTTGATTTTTTATTGGAATTACGAATCCCAAGAAATCAAGCTCGCAAGGTCGAAGATTCCGTAGTTTCTTTCTTCTCTCACTCACAATCTCTCTCTCTCTTTTTTTTCAAAATGGTTTGGTCATGCATGAGAATGGAATGATTAATGGTGATTAAGGGTGATTAGGTGTTAAGAGTGGAGTTAGGTGTCAAGTTATAAAGCTGATGAGTCAGTGGTTCGAGTTATAAATATCTTAAACGGATAATTATAAAGTTTAGATGTATTAAAACACAAGTAATAATATAGGAATAAATATATATAGGCTACCAATATAAATGACATTAGTAACATAATGATTAGAAGAAATAAAATATATGATGAAGCATTAGCAACTCTAAATTCATCAAAAATACCGATATTTACTTAGATCGGTGGATATTAAACCTGATAATAATATTATAATCAAAACTCTATTTTAATTATAGCATGTGAACTAAAATAATAGCATAATAATAATATTATATTATTATTTATTTTATTTTTAAAATTCGAAACCGACTCGTCAAAATAAAACTAATTACCCAAAAATAATTTTTTTTTAAAAAACAGTGTGTCGATATAAAAACTTAGAGCATTACAATTTTCGCAGATAAAGAGCTCGAAAATAGGAGATTTTTTTTTTTATTTTTGTTGACATGGAGAATGAAAATGAGTGAAAATTCTACCTTGTTTTTGCAGGCACCAAGTGCGAAAGTGCATCTTTTTATTTTTGTTTTTCTTAATTGTAAAAATATAAATAAATGAACAAAATAATATATTTTGGTATATTTATTTGGGTAAACAAAATTTTTTTTATTTAAATATAAAAAATCTCATTTAGCCCAAAGAGAAAGAGAAATTTTTAAGTAACTTGGCAAACGGCTCAAATTGAAAAGGTGGAAAGAAGGCCATTTACTATAAGGGAGGAGCTGGGAGTTAAGTCCCACTTTTATTTTTGAGATTGATGAGTTGCATTGTTTTAGTATTTGAGATTTCAATTTCTATAATTTAGTCTATCAATTTTGGAAAAGTACATCATGTTAATACCTCATGTATTTTTCGTCATCGGAGTTCAACATCGTTAATGACGTGGCCTAACCCTTATCATGCTGCTGGACATATTAATGGCTACCTGAGCTGAATTAAAAGTATAATTGAACTAATTTGGTTCTTTTTCCCCTTTATAACCTAAATCACAAAAAGTTGTTTCCAATCTTCTTCTTAGGACGCGCTCGTGCTTAAGGGACTCGTAGTGGTAGCGCTTCTCGGGAAGATTAACAAGGTAGGACAAAGCCATGACGCCGAAACAAATATGGTAGATTGGATCAGTAAAATTGGTTTTAATGTACTTGGTGTAGTAGTTATCCAAACCGTAGTTAATAGAGTTCTTGATGTAATCTAGAGATAACTTAGGCTTGATGTAGTTAGGGAGCTCTGTCATCTTCAAACTTCTGATATCATTAAAGAATTTTTCTAGTGTCAATTAGATTTTGAAAACCTCAACAATCTTAAAAAATTGGGGGATTGAGAATACAATACTAGAAGGAGATGAGGAAGAAGAAAATTGGAAACATTTTGTGATTTATAAAAGATAAAAAAGATCAAATCAGTGCAATTATATTTTTAATCCAGCTGAGCTAGCTGTTAATATGTCCAACATAGTAAGGGTTAGGCCACTTTATTAACGGTGTTGAACTCTGGTGACGAAAAATATACGAAGGACCAACGTGGTATACTTTTTTAAATTTGAGGGACTAAATTATAGCAATTGAGATCTCAAAAATTAAATCAGTACAACTCACCAATCTTAGATACTAAAGTGGGACTTAATTGAGGAGCCGACTACTGAAATTCCCTAGTGCTTGACAATCCGAAGAACATGAAGCCGATAGACAAAAGAACTTGATTCTTTCCATGACTTTCCATCTCCAAATTATGCACACCTAAGTGAAAACCCCCAAGACTTTTCGGGCGCCAATTCAGGAAATCATGAGCACCTAAATCAGCATACTATGTAGGGACAAATTTTAATACAGTTTACTCAAAAGCATCAAATTCATTTTTGGCTGGCTTTCTTGTCTTCTCATGTACCATTCACGGACCATTATGGCTGCTTCGTTTATACTTCAGATATTGGTGGTGTTGTTTTAACATGAATTGGCCTGTTGGACAAAAGAATTTACTGGATTACTAAATACAAAATCAATTATAAGAAATTGTAAGCATTTTTTAAATAAAGTATTTTTTTTAAAAAAATAACAGTTGAAAATTACACAAAAATTTGAGTTTTATTTTGCATTCAGGAGGAGTCTCCAATGATGCGGTTCAGAGACGGCCTAGTGGAAATAATCAGTGAAGAGGATGCTTTGACTTTGGAGGTGCAACCGACTACTGAGGAGGTTAGAGAATCAATGTGGGATTGTGTATCATCCAAGACTCCCGAAAGTGATAGGTACAACATGAACTTCATAAAGGAGTATTGGGATGAAATTGGTCCTAAATTCACAGCAGCGGTGTTAGACTTTTTTCAGTCTTCTAGGCTACCGGCAGATGCCAATCTCACATGGGTGGTGCTGGCACCCAAGTTTACTGAGGAAAAGGAAATCAAAGATCTCAGGCCGATTAGCATGGTAAGGTGTGTGTATAAAGTCATATCGAAGATGCTCGTTAGGAGAATGTGAGCAGTAATGCCAGGGCTAGTAGGTGAGACACAAAGTGCTTTTGTAAAGGGTCGAAAGATTCATGACGGGGCTCTTATTGCTTGGGAAACAGTTCAATGGATTAGAATGAGGAAGAAGGAAGCAGTGATAATAAAGTTAGACTTCCAGAAAGCATATGATAGAATCAAGTGGAGTTTTGTGGATCTTGTGTTACAGAAGATGGGATTTGGATGGAGTTAGAGGGGGTGGGTCAGGGAGTGTGTCAGTACATGTTCCATGTATGTATTGATAAACGGTTCACCTTCTAAGCCGTTTAAGATGGACAGGGGCTTACGGCAAGGTGATCTTCTGTCTCCATTTTTTTCGTACTTGTCGTGGATGTCCTACACAGGATGTTTGGGGAGGCGGTTAGAAACGGGCGCATATCTCCGTTACTGGTTCGTAAAGAGCATATTGAGCTGTCGCATCTACAATTTGCGGATGATACTATTGTGTTATGCCCTCTAGAGGAAGAGACCGTTAAAAATTACAAGAGGATTCTCCGTTGCTTTGAATTGATGTCAGGGTTAAGTATTAACTTTGACAAATCTAGCTTGATTCCAACTAACTATGATGATCGGTGGGTTCAACATATGTGCAGCGTATTGGGCTGTAAGGAAGCCTCTCTCCAAGTTAAATACTTGGGGATCTCGCTAGGAGCAAACTCGAGATTGGTGAAGACTTGGAAGCCAATTATAGACAAAGTGGAGGATAAACTTAACATATGGAAAGCCAAGGTTCTCAATAAACCCGGTAAGTTGGTGCTCATCAAATCTGTGTTAAACAGCCTCCCTGTTTATTATCTGAGTCTATATAAGATGCCAAAGGCTGTTGCAGAGAAACTGATTTCTCTATAGAGAAGATTTCTATGAAGCAAGGAGGATGGTAAGAATGGTATGACTTTGGTCAGGTGAGAGGTGGTGTAGGCGCCCAAAAGGTTTGGTGGATTGGGTGTTGGGGATGCCATGGTGCGCAATACAGCTCTTTTATTCAAGTGGTGGTGACGCTTTTCTAAAGAGGAATGCCCGCTGTGGAAGAAGGTGGTTTGCTCTTGTAATAACCTGGACCCAAATGTGATGCTGTCCTCCTAGGTTTTACCTGTTCGGGGTAGCCCCTAGAAGGATAAATGCCAGATACAGTTCAAGGATCAACAAGTAAAATAGAAGATGGCTACTGAGTTGTCAATGGAAGTTGGTGATGGGAGAGGGACTCGTTTCTGGGAGGATGTCTGGTTGCGTGGTGGTTCTCTGAAAAATCAGTTTCCAAGACTCTTCTTAGTTTCAATCTAAAGAGAATCCGTTATAGGAGATTGTGAGTTTTGGGATGGGGTTGAGTGGATATGAAACTTCCAGTGGAGGCGAGAGTTATTCCAGTGGGAGTTGGATTTAGTGAACCAGTTACATGATACACTAAGACTGGTCAAACTTGCTTATGGAAAAGAGGATAGAGTTGTGTGGAAATTTGATAAACAAAGAGTCTTTTCTACTAACTCGTTTGTGTAGGTATTGCAGACGGAAATAACCCCGGAGGATATAACAAGCTACAACTTTACTAGGACAATTTGGAAAGGGCTAGTGCCACCAAGAATTGAACTGTTTGTCTGGTTTGTATTGACTAGGAAGATCAATACAAAGGAGAGATTGAGTTGGTTTGGAGTTATCAACCAGGAAGATGTTATATGCGTGTTATGTAACAAAGGTGTTGAATATGGACACCATTTATTTCTTAGTTGTGATTTTTCTTGGCAGGTTTTGTGTGCTTGGCTATCATTTGTTGGTAGGCAATGGTCGTACCCAGGGACGTTGAAGGAGCATTTCCTGAGTTGGACGGAGATATCTATTAGTAAGGAGGTGCGTAAGAAATCGATGGTGTGTTTCTGTGCGATTATTTGGAACATCTGGTTAGAAAGGAATAGAAAGATCTTCCAGCACAAAGACGAGACTATCTATTTGTCCTTTACAAACTACAAGGAGTGGTTAGGTGTAGATCTTTTTTGTTGTTGATGGCAATGCTGGAGATGACAAAGGATAAAATTTAGTGTTCTTTGTGTTGCCTAGTTTCTTTTTCTATATAGTTTATGCTGATCTTGTTTATTGTCTTCGTACGCTCCACTTGTTGTGTTGAGCTAGTTTCTTTAAAAAAAAAAAAAACCATGTTATTGAAACTACAAAATGTATTCCAAAACTTCGAACTAGGATCCCAAGATACATAATAAGATCACACAATTTTTCGCATCCAACGCTTCTATGCAATCTTGATCTCAGGATACAATAATCTTAATTTACGAGTTTGTATTTGAAAACTAAAACAACAACAAAGTCTGGTTCCATTAGGTGGAGTCTGCTAATTCTAATATGCCGGCAAACATTATATCATTGTATTATACACAAATTGCATGAAGTGTATCAGATAAAATGGGTGCATGAATTACATAAAATGGAGATATCTATAATCTATTGTACCATATTGCCCCTGAAAATGAAACCCATTGCACCACCACCAGCAGATGATTTTATTTATTAAGATTGGCAAGTGCACGCCAAGTCTAACTAACCAACTAACTAACTCATAGCGACCGACTTAAGACGGAAATTGACAATGATACAATGATATGGTATATGTCAAGCAAATTAACCAGGAATGCTGCCCTATTAACAAAACTGGGAGATTTCTAATTTCTTCTATCCCACTTCACATAGGGAGGAAAAAGAGAATTCAACCCAAATGTGAGAAAAAGTGAAGGTTTTATTGTCTCCTAGGCCTTCTTAATTGTTGCTAGTGTAGACCTTGCTTTCAGATTCAGAAAGATAGCCCTGAAGAAAGAAACATAAAGACAGTAACTAAGAGGCTCATCAACCATTAAAATTGTGTAAGTCGGATAAAATTTGAAAAATGATTAAAAGGATAATAATGCCAATGCTAAACAGGATAGAGAATCCAGCATGGTTAAATGTATAGAAATATCTTGGTCTAATAAGTGAGATGCATATAATAAAGAAAAACAATCATGGCATTCATCTAGGGGGGTAAAACCTATTATGACACTCCATAATAAAAATAAAAATTTTAGTGACTAAGAGATACCTCAGTAGCATTTGAACATGATTTAGCCAGGCTCTAGGCATCAGGTTTTATTGCTAAAAATATCTAGCATATTGCATTTAAATTTGGAATCATAAATAAGAAATGGTTTAATTGTGAATTTTATTGCTCTTGTTTTTACAACTACTTATCAAACTTGGTTACAGAAAAGCCTATTTAATCATGAGTAAAAATATTCCATTCTCAGTGACCTCCTGAACATAAGATTTGATTTGATTTTTTTTTTTTAATTCAGTTCGAGTTCTTTTCTTCATGATCAAACTCGCCTTTTTAACCAAACTATTTATATTTTCAGGTTTCAAACACCCTGCATGCCTATCACTCACATACAGCATTATCAACTAAGTTCGCTTATTCATTAAATTTTGGAACAAATGAGAGACAGAAAGAACTCATCTTGAATGCGTTACGATAAATATTAGAATACTGAAAGATGTTGAAGCTCACCAGCAGGAAGCAACGAAGCTGTGAAATATAACACGGAACTGCAAAGGTATATACTGGTAATTCACCCAACCAACAATAGGCCAAAACTGTAAGATCAAAACCAATATAACTTCAGAATTCAAAACTTTTAGAAATTCAAAGTGATCCCATCAACAGAAGAACAGAAAAATGTTGTAATTGCCATACCCTCCATGCAGTCAACTGAACAGCAGGGTAGTCCTTCTTAACTTTGTTCGTGACTGTGCTCCATGATCTTCCTGCAGACCAAAATCATACTTTAAGTGCTATGCAAGTGTAGAAGAATATATGAAACAATATATAACATAAGAAGAACAAAGCAATGAAAAGATCAACACAATGTGTGTATATGCGAGAGAGAGAGAGAGAGAGAGAGAGAGAGAGAGAGTTACTTAATATGTTTCTCTATCAAATCAAGGATGCCTTTGAGGTTTCTATTCCTGTAGTTTATGTCAAATAGGTTTTTGTGAAGGAAATTCAGAAGAAGTTACATGAATTAATGAAACAACTAATGTTTTGAAGTTAATAACATTTGATTATTTATATATACTCCCTCCACTTCCATTTATCTATCTTTGAAAATTTGGTACATCTTTAGATCAATGTTTTTGGATCCAATTTATATCCAGATACCTTCATTCAAGGATGTGCCAAATTTTCACAGTAATGGACAAAAGATAACGGAGAGAGTAATAAACTACTGTTGCAGAATACACCACCCTTTCCGATGCACCGAAATACATTCTTGATCTTTAATGAAAACAGTATTAATTCCTTTTCAGCATCAACCAAACAGAAAACTATAGTGAGGCGAAGAATTAAGATAGAAGGCATAAATTTTTCAAAGTAACAATGCATATCAGGACACTGTACTTACATACCAATCACCAGTTTACCACACTTCAAAATTTAACCATAAGATTTTGACATAGCTGAACTTCATAGGAATACAAGAGTGACAATAAGTAGTGATAAGTGTTTTCAACATCTTGTAATCGCAACAGCCATATGATACACAATAATTCTAATGAATGCTAATTGATCCTAATATATTCTGAAATTTCAAAATCACGGTGTAAATTGATGATTGAGACACTCAGAATGAAAAATTAACTTAAGCAATGAGCATACCTTCTATAACCAAGCCATAGTACATCATGAATAAAAAGTTGTTCCATGGGGAACTAGTTATCTGTTCAAGGATCACCTAATCGAAGGAAATTTTACTAATTAGAGCATTTTCTTAACAATATAGAACCAAAAAACAATGCAAAATACCAACCTACAAGTGAAAAAGGGCTAGACAACAGACAATAAAACAAGCTAAAAGATATACCTTCTTTGCAACAGTTTCATTGCCTGTCTTCCCCCTAAAGATTTTATCCATCAATTTGTGGAGAAAATGTCCAAAGGGTCCAGAGTATGCAAAACCATAGAGCTGCAAAATAATTTCACTTTTAAATTTCACAGTCCATAGAAATCCCATCAGAGTCAGCACAGTAAGCAGATATAGATTTACTACCTCCATTTTAGTACATTGTAAAACCAATATATAGGAACATAAAAATTCTGTTCACAAACATAAACTTTTCAGTGCATCAAAAGGGTCAAAACACCAGTTATTTTGGAACGGATGGAGTATTTCTAATTGCCTGATCAAATCATCAGTTCATGTTCATGGAATGGGAAAAAGAGAAAAGACACAATTCTCAATTCTGCTTGTCTTCAAGAAAGTCATGATCCTTTTTTCTAGTTTGATCCGATCATGGATCAACCCCAGATCTGTAAATGGAATCAAAATACTTGTTTCTCATATTGAGTGAATCAGAAGAACCATATAGAGTGAAATGGGGGCATACCATGAAGAGAAGTATTCTTCTAAGCTGAAGCCTCTTAGCCCCAGCAATCTTCTGTGCAACTCCATCGCTAAAACCAGCCAAAAATGCTGCAGTAATTGCCTAAGAAAAAGTTGGATTTTTAAACAACCCCATGAATCCATTAAGACCAAAGATGATAACTTTTGAAAAGGGGAAAAAAAAAACAGAAGGAACATGAATAAGTGACCTTTGTCCTGAGGGGGTGGAGCTGAAGCTGAAGGAGATATTTCTTCCAAGCAACGTTGACTATGTCAGACATGGTGATTGATCAACCTCGGAAGGATCTTCTGTTTGTCTTGTGTGTTCGTCCGAGACTCCGAGGTTGTAGCGGAGTTCGTGGAATTGGTAGTTTCTGTTATGCACGAAACCTTATTTAAGGGAAACAATATTTGAACCAACGTTGCAATAGTACTTGTAATTGTAAAAGACTCTGTGAGAGTGACAGGGACACAAACACAAAATTTGGGAAGACTGATATGTACATTTGAAAGGGTTGACGCAGACAAACGCTATTGTTGGTTGGTTCATTACTTTATTCTCTTTCGTTTTTTTATATATAGTTACTTTATCTCAATTTTGATTTTTCAGATATACTACTAAAAATTTGTTTCGGTACTACTAAATTGATAAAAGAAAATCTAATAAAAAAAATATTTTTTTTTTATTTTTTAGTGTATTTGTCAAATTTTTAAAAATAAAATACTAATACTAAAAAAATAAAAAAAAATTAAGAAACTAAAATTTATATCTTTTAAAATTTTTTTAAAAAAATATTTTTCACATAATAAATGAAAAAAAAGTATTTTTATCTTATTTTATCCAAATATAAATTAATAAATAAAAAAATATTTTTAGATGAAATATTGAAATATAAAATTATTTTTATTTTTATAAAAAATAAAAAAAATATCATTTAAAAAAATCTTTTTTGAGAATCAGGCCTAAACAAATCCTAATTACTTTGTTACAATTTAAGGAGTTATATTGAATAAAATAATCTATAAAATGGAGACATAGATGAATTTTATGTATAGAGAGAGGAAATTTATTCTTATTCATACAATTTAAATTGTATTTTTGTTTTGGTTTAATTATTTTATTAATCTTTATAATTTTATTAAATTTATAATTAAAATTTTTTTAGTTGAATCTATATATTATTTTTAATTTATAAAATTTAATTTTTTAATATAAAAATATTAGAATTAATTAAATATTTATCTATAAATTAAAGGTATTTATAATTAAAAATTTAATTAAATTGTGTATTACGTATTTTTTAAAAAAAATATTTACTAATTTTAATATTTTTTATATAAAAATAAATTAATTATAAAATTAAAAATAATATAAAAATATAACTAAAAAATATATAAAAAGTTTAATTATAAATTTAATAAAATTATAAAAATTAATACAATAATTAAATCTTTTATTGTTTAATAAAAAATAAGCAAAAAAAAAAGTTGTATAGGACAAGGAGGAGTTTGGTGGCAAAGCCAGGAAGCTGCAAGTCAGACGTGAGTCACGTGACACATGCAGAGTGTGGCTAGCAGGCTAGCTACTTCAGTGAAGACTGAAAGAGAGTGAGACGAGTGGTCAACTAAATAAAAAGTAAGGTCATTTTGCTAGTTCCTTATTTTTTCCCCTTTAGCTTATATTTTCAACTTTTTTGGTTAAATATAATTTTTCTTATATAATATTTTTTATATGTTATTTATGTCACCTAAAAATATATAATAAGATATCAAGTGGCAGTGTGACACCTCGATTTTTCCTTCTCTTTTAGAAGTTTTCACATTGAACTTCTTTTATATAATCCCAAAAAAGAAAACATCTTTATATTTAAATTAATAAATAGTAAAATTAGTCTTTAAAAAATTATTTATTCTCTAAATTAGTTTTTGAAAGATTTTTTAATTATATTTGTCCTCTTTTAAATATTTTAAGTTAGTCATTATAATTCTTCCGTCACTTTTACTGCTAATGGCGTCAAAATTTGTTAATGTGATACGTTAAGTTGTTAGGGCCACCGTGGGAAACTCTTGACCATTAGAGAGAATTCGGAGATGAATCAAGTGAGAGAACATAAGATGAGAAGACACCACATCCAACTCAAAATTTTAAGGTGTCAAGTTAATGGGTCTCCACATCAAGCATCAACTCCCCTCTAGCTTCTCCACGCCACCCGGAGAACCTTTGCCGGGAAGACTTTCGATACTTCACCTTAAATACTCCTTAAACCAGACCGATTAAACCATCGGCTCTAATACCACTTGTTGGGGCAATTCAAAACCTTAAGGTATCAAGTTAATGAGTCTCTCATCTTATAAACTCCTCACTCTTCCTTACTTTTTTTGACGTGGGACTAATTTCAACACTCTTCACACTTGCAACACTAACATAAGTAACACGCCAACACACACTTAGTAGTCCTAATTAGCAGCTAACATGATAAATTTATAAAATTAGATCAAATCAATCCCAAATTGAAAAATTTTAATGCCTCAAGTTTTTTTCTCAATTAGGTTTTAATTTGATCTAATTTTATAAATTTATTATACTAATTGTCAATTAAGACTCCTATGTGTGTATTGACAGTATTGTAGTATCACTTAACGTGCCACATTAATAAATTTTAATGCTGTCAACAAAAAATTGATAAAAAGACTAACAATTAATTTAAAATTTTTAAAAAATAAATTTAATTAAAAAAATTTTTTAGAGACTAATTTAAAAAATAAATAATATTTTAAAGACGAATTTAAGTATTTACTCTATTTAAACTGGTAGTTTGAAATGAAATAGAATAATGTCTTGAGAAAAAAAAATAATTATTTTCTTATTTTGATGATAAAATATCAAAATTATACTATTCTCCTAAACCTCATCTTTCTACAGTTCCTTACCTCCCATTAATATCTATTAAGCATGCTTTTCTATTAAAAATATGGTAATTGTTTAATGAATTTAATTTTGATAAATGATATTATATATAATTATATAGTATTATATTATTAAAAATAATTATTTTTTATATTAACTACATAAATAATTATTTAAAATTAAAATATAATTAAATAATCATATAAAATATTTTATATAATTAATATATTAAAATTAAACTCTGATATTATTATTTCAAATAATATTTGTTCTCTCTACTTAACATTTGTTTCAGACAATAGGCCATGCAAAAGGCACTATGACAGCATTGTGAAAATTATAACGTGATGAAGATGGGTTGGGTGATTAATTATTAGGTCTTGATATTACTCACTTTCGTATATTTTTTTGCCAGTTCATTACACATCGATTTATTTAGACATTATATTAATTATATGGTAATCACTACAAAGAATTCGTTAAATATCGTTAAATTTATTTAAAAAATCTGTCGATAATATATTTATTATCAAAATTATTTTAACGGTATAAACCTCGTTAATAATTAATTACTAGCGAATTTTGTAAGATCTAAAAAACATTAACTAATAAATTAATTAATTAAAACTGCGTTAATTAAAATTAAGGCGTTCGAAATATATAAAAATATTAAAAAGTATAATTTAAAAATCTAACGGTAAAATTTGAATTAAGAAAATTAAATTGAGTGTAAAAATATAATTATTTTAGAAAAAATACGTACTTGGCATTAAAATTGTCTGCACCAGCTTAAATAATCTGTCTGGCACTGCAAGTGAGAAAACTAAAGCTTAGAAAATGATAAAGAAAAGTATTTAAAACAAAAAGTCGAACACTTATTTTAAAGGTTTTAGTCAAAGTTAAACTACAGGACTAAGAACTTGAGTTGGGCCACACTTGAGCCCAAGTCCAAGTATATATAACCCACAAACTTAACAAAATCTAGCATTTTCCTTCATTTTGAGAGGGAACACGGTTGTGAAGAGAAAAGAGAGAAAATGGAGAAGAAACTCTAGTTTCATCATTTTCAATTCACCATAACTTTTGCTCCAGAGCTGTGATTGACAAGCCGTTTGCGGCCACGCATCGCTTTCCTCATCTTCTTCAATTTTACCTGATTAGTTTGGTGAATAACTCTAAATCCCAGCTCTAATTTCTCATTTACATCTGATTCGTATTTTGAGCTTAGGTACTTAGGATTTTTTGTGATTTTAATGTTATAGGAGTTCTTTATCTTATGTTCTTGGTGGTTTCCATTATTAAATTCAGTAGATAAAGGATTTTTTTTTCTTTTAATTCATCAATTTCTATAAGCCATAGTTTTGACTTTATGCCAAATTGTATAATAAGGTGTTAGATTGAGTAATTAGAAACTTGACTTGGTAAAATTTGGAAGGAGAAACCTTGGAAGCTTGAAATTTGTGACATTAAGGTATGAGTTTAAGTTTCGGATAAATACCATGTAATGTGACATAAAATTCTATGCTAGTGGATCTAGGATTATTATATTGTTGAATTGTTGTGGTTGATTGTTTGGTTTGACAAAAATTGTGATATGTTGGGTATTTGATTGATTTGGAATAAATGTGATGATGAATTGGTATAAATATGCATATATGTGAACGATGTTATGATATGATTAATTATGATGCTTAATTGTTGTGAAAATTGGGTCCGAAGTCGTGACAAGGTAAAAATTTCCTATGTGGTAAGTTGAATTAAGTGGTGTGAATTGTTATATGAGATTGATGAGTATGTATGTTAAAGTTTTGATTGAGAATTTGGATGATGAATATTGTGTGTGGTATTGAAAATGGATATAGTTGATGAAACGTGTTAAATAAGTTGGAAGTGGGTTGATTTAGGTTTGTAATGGTTGAGGATTGATAAATGAGTGTTTGGGATGTGTAAAAATAATTTTGGAATGATTTTGGATTGAAATGAATTGAGAATTAATGAAATTGAATGATTGTATGAAATTGGTAAAAATGAGTTTTTAACCAACTTCGACGGATCATGACTTGGCGCTTGGAGTTCAAATTTGGATGAATTTTGTCTTAAATTAAAGGTGGTGTTGAGAGCTTTAAATCGATTAAGAATGAAGAAAAACAGAATTTTGTAAAGAAAGTTATGAATGATTGAAAATTGGGGTTTAAAACTGAAATCTGAATGTTGCAGAAAAATTAGAAATTCTAGTATGTGTGCGCACGCACATGTCAGAACGGGTGGCAAGGCTCGTGTGTCCGTACAAGAGGTATGTGGACGCACGAGAAGAGATTTTACAAGTTGTGCATACGCACAAGGGTGATAAATACACATAAGTCCTGCTTTCTCAATTAAACTTTGTTTTTGACTGTTTGCATTTTTCGGCAAGCTTGTAAACTTCCATAATCCGTATATTGAGTATAGAGACGGTGTATTAGAGGAAGGAAATTATTGAGTCGAAATGAGTTGGTGTGATTGAAGGGATAAGTTGATATGATTGGATGATAGACATGAGTTTGATTGATATGATACTTCCGAGGATAGATGCAAGGGTTGTAGCTAGGTTGAGATTAAAACTCTTTGGGTAGATGCAAGGGTTGTGGTTTGTCTCGTTTGCTCTGGGTTAAGATTTGAGACACTTTGTTGACCCTCCGTCGCAAGATGTGGTCAAGCACTTAGGCCTTCCTGAATGATTCCCCAAGAGAAGTTGATAAATATGAATATCTCTTGGGTATGTGCGCATCGAGGGAATGTTTAGGATTTGCTACCGAACATGTCAGATTTTGACTTATAATCAATAGATGAGCTCATTGGCCGTAGGACTGGTATGCATCATTTGCATTTGTGTGTATTTATTGAGTGTGCATCTTGTATTTGGTTTGACTTTTTAAATAATTGTATCTATATGCTAATTGAGCTAATTGTTTTATCTGTTCTCTCTATTTGTGTATTTTTTGTATTATTTTGTATGTGTTTGAACAATTGAGAGATCCCTTATACTGGCGGTGGTGACGCTGAGAATTATTCCTGATGTGATAATTGGAGATTTGTGAAAAATTGAAAATAAATAGATAGATTAAAATTCCTTAGGTTAGTTGCCATTTTCTGGTTTAGTAAAAACTCTAGATTTGGATAAAGGAACTTTGAAGATTAAGATTGTCTTGAGAGTTCCTTTTACCTTATATTGTATCGATTCGGTACTTTTACCCTATTGAATACCTGATGGTTTGGGTTCTTATCCATATATTATTTTTGTTTTTTAGATGCAGGTCCCAACACTTCTCAGTAAGTGCGAGTTTTATCTTAAAGATAGCGAGAAGACTTTTGTTTTTGTTTTAGTTTTAAATTCTCTCCCTTTTTTGGAAAAAATTATGTGATGTATTTATTACAAAGACTTGCCTTTAGAGGCTTATGGTGTATTTTTTGAGAGATAGGTTACGTATATCAAACTATTTTACTGTTGTAACTCTAGCCGGCTTAATTTTCGTGAGTCGAAACTAGTAGATATTTATATATATATTTACATATGTCTCTTTACTCTTATTCTTTCTTTAAACTTTTAATTTTCTACTTTTTCGACGCGCTTATGCATATTATCGAGTGTGAACGATTGACGAATTATCTTTTATCCGAGGTTTAAATCCTCTTACAGGGTTCTAGCTTAATATCTTGTTTTATACATAAGTATTTATATCTCAACTTTGTGTCGTAGCACAAAAACCTTCATTAATTTATGACTTAAGCATAAGGCTTTGAAGGGTATGGTGTTACAGACTTTTTCGTCCACCGCTAAGTACTAACGAATTTAACGGGAGATATTAACTTTTAATTGGCAAAATTCTAGAGTTTGTTACTGTCGGATTTATTCCCCGATAAATCCGACGGTAATCTTAAATTTTATTTTTAAAAAATTTATTTAAAAATTCAAAATTTTACAATTTTACAATAATAATTTGTCTATAATTTTTTGTAAAAGTTCACAAATAAATTCACACTTCAAAGTTTAAGAATAAAGAAGAAAAATAATAATTACTTGTGTATTAAAAAAAAGCACTATAAACATATACTCTAAATCCAGAAAAGACAAACTTACATAAGGTTCGATATAAAAAATAAGATACTTCATGGTGGTTAAGTAAATTGCATAGTTGAAGTTCTCTAGACAATAAAATACTGAAAAAAATTAATTATACAAATGGTATATCTATTTAAGCTTATAATAATAAATCTATTACCTACATGCGCATTTTATGGAATACCAAACTATACACCTTCAATTACAAACTATAAACATAATCAACACAAAAATTATAATTAAATAACAAATCAAAGTTCATATATTCAAATAAGTAAATTATAACTGATAAACCATTATTTTATGATTTATCTTGTGCTAAATTGAGTGGTTTTTATCAAGTCTTTGCACACTTATTCATACAATTTGCATGATTTTACAATTCCTTCCTAATTCTGTTCTATGATTGAAAACTTGCTTCCTACGCCTTTAAATTGTGTATTTTTAATGTCCTTTTATATCATTCGATGCCGTAATCTGTGTGTTAAGTGTTTTCAGGCTTTATAGGGCAGGAATGGTTTAGAGGATGGAAAGGAAGCTTGCAAAAATAGAAGGAACACAAGAAACTAAGGAGCTGACCAGCGAGAAACGACGCGTGTGCGTGACTTGGCACATTCCATAGCGACGCATGCGCGTAACTGACGCGTACGCGTGACACGCGAAGAAGACCATTGACGCGTACGCGTGACTGACGCGTACGCGTGACATGCGCCACGTGCAGAAATCGCAGAAGACGCTGGGGTGATTTTGGACTGAGTTTGGACTCAGTTTTTGTCCCAGAAACACAGACTGGAGCCATGGGGCAAGCAGAGACTCAAGACACATTCACATTTACACAGTTTTTAGTTTTTAGTTTTGGATCTTAGAGAGAGAAAATACTACTTCCTCTAGGGTTCTTCACATTCATAGTTTTAGAGTTTTATGCTTTTGATTTGGATATTGAGAAGAGTTACCACATCCGTTGAAGTTTCTATCATTCTAGTTTGTTTCCTTATTTCCTTAATCTTTTATCGCCCATTTATTCCGTTCAGATTTACATATGGATATCTTTGATTTTTGAATTTATTAATGCAAGAATTATTTTTACATTTAATTTCATTATTGGTTTGAGTATCATCTTTCTTTAATTTATTACTCCAAAATTAGCTTTTATTAATTTAATTTTAGATACCATGTCTCTTCTCTTTTCCCTTTACATGTCTACGACATTGGCATCCATGTCAATGGAGTAGGCTCTTAACTTGACCTTGGAGTTGATTAATAGGAGACCCTTGAGTTGGAATACTCAAGTGTTAATTTGCAATTGGAAGTTGTTGGCTAACTCTCTAGTCACTAACGCTAATCCTTCCATTGGAGAGGATTAGGACTTGTGGATTAGAGTTGGCTCAATTACTTGACTTTATTCGGTAAAGGTTAACTAAGTAAAAACAACAACCTCTTACTATTACACTTGGGAGAATTCAACAAGGATAGAACTTCCGATTAATCTTCTCCTGGTCAAGGCTTCTTTATTTCAATTACACAAACCTCTTGTTAATTTTCATTGCTTTAATTTATAATCATTTATTTTTATATTCTCCAACTCTAAAATTTCTCGAAAAAAATCCTGACCAATAAAATAGCACTCTTTTGTCAACTCGTTGGGAGACGACCTGGAAATTCTACTCCGAGAATTTTATTCTTAAATTGTGACAACTCTTTCTAAATTGATAAGCGGAATTTTTGTCGGTTAAGAACTGTACTTGCAATGCTGTTCTTATTATAAATTCTTAATTGGCAATTTTCCGCCCGTCAATTTTTGGCGCCGTTGCCGAGGAGTTGCAACAGTGTGCTAAATTATTGGTCGGTGTAAATAGTTTTAAATTTACATATTTGTATATTTTATTTTATTTTATTACCATGAGCTGTATGTTTCTTTCATTGAATGACGCGTTCACTACCTGATCCGAGCTTAGCCGCGTTTGATCCTGAAATCAAAAGAACTATTTCACGTATTAGGCGAGCTCGGTGTTGGTTAGCCTCTGAGGGTGGTGAAGTGGTTACTACCAATTCACCAGTCTCATCTGAAGAAGAAACAAGCTCTTTTTCTACTGATTCTGTTGATTTACGCGCAGGTAATATGGCGGAGCCCAGAAGGATTACTCTCCAGGAAGCAGGAGCTCCAGACTTTACAATGCAACTGTATCAAGTGCGTCATCCAAATCTGTCTGCAGATTTTGAACTGAAGACTGCGCTAATCAACCTAATACCCAAGTTTCATGGCTTACCTGCTCAAGAGCCTATCAAGCACCTTAGAGATTTTCAGACAGCCTGCTCAACTACTAGGCATCATGGTGCAGATGAGACTACTATTTGGCTATATGCCTTCCCATTTTCTCTTGAGGGAAAGGTAAGGGAGTTGTTCTACACTCAACCTGAAGAAGTTGTTACTAATTGGGATCTGCTCAGAAGGGAATTCTTGGACAAATACTTTCCAGCTGAAGTTACAGATAGACTGAGGAAAGAAATTTCTTGCATTATCCAAGGTGAATCAGAGACTCTTTATGAGTATTGAGAATGCTTCAGGAATCTCTTAGACTCATGTCCCCACTACAGGATTGACCAGTTGGTGTTGATTAGATATTTCACACAAGGCATGAAGCCTCAAGACAAGACTATATTAGATGATGCGAGTAATGGCTCGCTGACTAAGTACAAGACAGCAACAGAAGTGTGGCAACTGATCGCCGATCTAGCTGAGTCTACCCAGAATGCCAGGCATAGGAACAACCATCCCAAGGCTATTGCGGAGGTTTCCTCTAGAAGTGAGACTGTTGCTCTCACACAGACTCTGGGAGAGATGACCAACATACTGAAGCAGCTACAGCTGAGTCAACAACAACCTTAGTCTCCCACAACAACAGTGTCAATAGTTGGTTCCTCAGAGAGTGTGCGGAATATGTGCCTGCTATACCCATTACATTGATGAGTGTCCCCAACTCCAACAAGAAGACAACACCTTGGCAGCTACTAGCAACTATTACAACCGTCCGGACCAAGGATACTATCAACAAGGCGGTAATTATAACCAAGGTGGGAACTACAATCAAGGTTGTCAAGACAACTCCAACCAGGGATGGAGAGATAATTCCAACCAAGGATGGAGAGACAACTCCAACCAAGGATGGAGGGACAACTGCAACTGAGGAAGCAGAGACAATGGAAGAAATTAGAGGTAGAACAACAACAACAGACAGCAGAACCAAAACCAGCCTTACCGAGCACCTCACCAAAGGCAGCCCCAAGCGCTTCAGAACAACCAACAGCAGGCCCCTCAAATCACTTACCCCCCTTCTTCCTCTAATGATGAGATGCTTCGCTCTATTGCTCAAGAACAACAAGACATTCAGAATACAATTAACTCTTCCATAAATGGTCTTAGCTCCACCATACAAGCTTTCATCTCCTGGATGGAATCATTAACTACCCCCAACAATCAACCTTCAAGCTCCAGTGCACTTCCTTCTCAACCCTTACCTAACCCAAAGGGTAGAATCAATGCCATTACTTTGAGGTTCGAAACCACACTGCAAAAGAGGAGTCATGAGGAGCAAAGCTCAAAGGACGACATTCAAGTTAAATACATTATTGAGGTGGAGGATGTTGAAGAGGAAGATGAAGTACAAGACATAGTTGAAGAAGAAACAGCTCAACCAAGGAATGGAGTACCAAAAGAAGATGAAGTTACAAGAGAAGCCATTTCTATTCCTTTTCCACACCTTGCTAGGAAATCCAGAAAGAAGATGGAGCTAGACCCCAATATGGTGGAGATCTTCAAAAAGGTTGAGGTAACTATTCCCCTTTTTTGATGCCATTTGCCAGGTACCTAAGTATGCTAAGTTTCTAAAAGATTTATGCATGAATAAGGATAAAATACATGATTTAGAAACTATTCCTCTAGGTAGCTCTATTTTTGCTTTAATGGGTGCTGTACCAGAAAAATGTAGTGATCCGAGTCCATGCATGGTTACTATTACTATTGAGGGTGTACAATGTTTTGACCGCATGTGTGATTTAGGTGCGTGTGTTAGTATTATGCCATTATCTGTATATGATGCCTTGAGGCTCCCTCCCTTAAAAAGTTCGATAGCACGTTTTGTTTTGGTAGATAAAAGCATAATCTTGGTGGTTGGAGTTGCTGAAGATGTGCTAGTGAGCATTAAGGGACTAACATTCTCTATTGACTTTTACATTTTGGAGATGCCCCCTAATGACTCAGGAAGACCATCATCCATCCTTCTTGGAAGGCAATTTCTGAAGACTTCAAGGTTCAAATTGGATGCCTTCTCAGGAACTTACTCTTTTGAGATAGATGGCAGAGCAGTGAGCTTCAACCTGGATGAAGCTATGAAGCACCCTCCGGAAGATCATTCCATCTTCCAGTGCGACATCATTGATGAAACTGTAGCTGCAGTTCACCAAGAAGAAGTAGAAGAGATGCATATGGAGCAAGGTACAAGTGTGGGAAAACTCTCTAAACAAGATAAAGACACCTTGCCACCATCACTAGCTCCAGATGATCAAGTGCCTAGCCATGAGCAGAAAATGGAGTTGAAGCCCCTTCCACCCCACCTCAAGTATGCTTACCTTGAGGATCGTCAGAAACTTCCAGTTATTATTGCAAAGGAACTCACTTCCCAACAGGAGGAGCAGTTGCTTAGTGTGCTGAGAAGACACAAGAAAGCTATTGGGTGGAGCTTGGCGGATATAGTAGGCATCAGCCCTCAAGTCTGTGAGCACTGGATATTTTTAGAAGAGGGAGTAAGGCCTGTCCGTCAACCTCAAAGGCGGCTAAACCCCATCATCCTAGAAGTTGTCAAGAAGGAAGTGACCAGGTTGCTTGAAGCTGATATCATCTA
Organism: Arachis ipaensis; assembly: GCF_059453495.1. Classification (NCBI taxonomy): domain Eukaryota; kingdom Viridiplantae; phylum Streptophyta; class Magnoliopsida; order Fabales; family Fabaceae; genus Arachis; species Arachis ipaensis. Next base: position 125,707,684 of record NC_142444.1, on the reverse strand, counting down.
TCCGATCTCGGATAGTGAATGGGTTAGCCCAATACAAGTGGTGCCCAAGAAGTCTGGAGTCACAACAGTGAAAAATGAGCATGGAGAGCTCCTGACAACTATAGTGCAGAACTCCTGGAAGGTGTGCATTGATTACAGACACCTCAACCAGGCTACTCGCAAGGATCACTACCCTCTGCCATTCATTGATCAAATGCTTGATCGCTTGTCAGGTAAATCACACTACTGTTTTTTAGATGGTTACACTGGCTATTTTCAAATTCATATAGCTCCTGAAGATCAGGAGAAAACTACTTTTATATGTTCCTTTGGAACATATGCTTACAAGAGGATGCCTTTTGGCTTATGTAATGCACCGGCTACATTCCAAATATGCATGATGAGCATTTTCTAAGATCTTCTTGAGAGCTGTATGGAAGTTTTCATGGATGACTTTAGTGTGTATGGTGATTCATTTAACCTTTGCTTGGATAGTTTAGCTAGAGTATTAGACAGGTGTGTTAGTTCAAACCTTGTATTAAATTTTGAAAAATGTCATTTTATGGTAAAACAAGGTATTGTTCTAGGACACGTTGTTTCTAATACTGGTATTTCAGTTGATCCAGCAAAGGTAGATGTCATTTCTAGTTTACCTTACCCCTCCTCCGTGAGGGAAGTCCATTCGTTCCTTGGTCATGCAGGTTTCTACCAGAGATTTATCGAGGACTTCAATAAGGTAGCATTGCCTTTATCCCGACTGCTGCGGAAGGATGTTGAGTTCGAGCTGAGTGAGGACTGCATGGAAGCGTTTGATAAGCTGAAGATCGCCTTGACTCAAGCCCCGATTGTGAGAGGACTAGACTGGAGCTAGCCTTTTGAGATTATATGTGACGCCTCCAACTATGCAGTAGGAGCGGCGCTTTGCTTATGCTTTTAAGACCTTAGACGCTGCTCAGTCTAATTATACTACTACTGAAAAAGAGCTTCTAGCTATTCTTTTTGCTCTGGATAAATTCCAAGCCTACTTACTTGGTACTAAGGTGGTGGTATACTCGGACCATGCAGCTCTAAAATATTTGTTAGCCAAAAAAGAGTCTAAACCATGGTTAATACGTTGGATATTGTTACTGCAAGAATTCGATTTAGAAATCAAAGATAGAAGCGGTTCCCAGAATTTAGTGGCGGATCACTTGAGTCACCTAGAGCACATTAAGTGTAACACCTTAATATTCAAATCCTTATGCTCGAGTCATAAGTCAATGATATTACGGTGGTACGACTCTCAGGTGGATTTTTAATATATAAAAGTAGGTAATTTCGAAAAGAGTATTAATTGAGAAGCCTGAAAAGAGTAGAAATAAAATTGCGAAGACGTGTCACTCACGTATCGACAACAAAAGATAAACCGTGAAGCCGAAAGCGATATACGGATAAGGCGTAGAGGAGATTAAGAGGTAGATAACAGATAGATATATATAACATAGGTAAATAGTCACTAGTCGCGACCCGCGAAGTTTAGGCTGGCTAGGATACAGTATGAAAGTAGTTGACAACAGTATATCCTAATCTCTCCCGAAGGAAACATGAGAGCCTCTATAGGCAAATTCAAAAGAGTTCAATATATAATATAATCTTTTCAAAACAAAGGTGGAGAGATTCTAATCAAAACACAAAGGAGAGAAAATAAAGATCTTCGCCGTCTCTCAGACGACCCACAACTCGCTTCTGAGCACCTGGACCTGTTTCTGAAAAACAAGAGATATATACGGAATGAGAACCCCGGGCCCATGGGTTCCCAGTACGGTAAAAGTGTCAAATAAATACAATGCACTGCAATAAAAACTCACTAAGCATCCTAAACTTCTTCACCAATTATCCATCCTAGGTTCTCGCTAATCCATGAATAGGCAACTGTCATAAGGGAGTGCTAAATCTAATTCATGTTTCACATGTTTTCCAACTCGCTGACTCTTCCACGAATCAGACTCAGAATCATAAGCAAAACTATCACCGGTTGTTCTATCTCAACAATTCTATATCAATACATCATACCTTCACCTGGAGCTAGTGAAACCACATCACTGCGTCTACCCAGGGAGTTCAAATTATCTCATTCAATAATCATCATCATCTTGCAATCGCATCATCAATTCATCTCATCAAGAACAGCCCTCAACATCCACCGACACCAGCATGAGGGGCCTCTCAGTTGTACAAACACAAGCAATACAAGCAAGTAATACACAAATATGGTACAAGTAGAACAAGTAGCACATAGTCAGGTAACATGGCATATATGATGTAGAAATCCAAAACAAACAGGCAAACCCAAACAATTCAAACATATGCAAATGATGAATGCCTGCCCTATGGCTGATGATATCATCTGTCGGTTATATAGCCAACCCGACATGTCCTGGTAGCTAACCATTGGACAGAAACACCCCTTGCAGAGCAAATAGGTTTGAGCTACAACCCCCTTGCTTCTGCCCGCTCAACCCAGAGCCAGTGAAATAATCACTACTGCGGCTACTACCCAGGCGGGTGTCTAAAAGCTCAACATGGAGCGAGTGGATTCACCACTACTGCCGCTACTACCCAGGCGTCACAATCTCTGACCTGGAGCAAGTGGGACGAACCACAACCCTTGCTACTGCCCAGGATCTCAAAACATATATTCGTTCAGTTTAAAAGCAATCATAATTGTTATCAAATCTCAAACATTAACCTGGAGCAAGCGTGATGAACCACCACTCTTACTACTACCCAGGTATCACAAATACTCATTTATTCAAAACTCTATAATTTAACTCATTTATCATAAACATCCTTTCCCGTCTCATACCCGGAGCAAGTGGACAACGCCACTGCCTACTACCCGGGGTCACACATCACATTTCAACATTCTCCATTATTATCCATTTAACACATTCATTCATTAATCATATATGCTTTTATACTCAGCCATAAACAATAATGGCTTTGCCATAACCCAGAAATAACTCAGCCATCCGGCTCATGGTTCAATCAAGAACCAGCCATTTATCAATAAATATAGCCCTTTGGCTCATGGCATACAAGGTACTTCCACCGTCATCCTCCATATCTCATATAATCATCTTTGATTATCATTGATCATAACTTTTCCCCTTGCTTCACTCGCAAGTTACCACATCCCCTAGCTCCTTTCTCATTGCTAGGCATATCATAATGATTTAATACATAAGGGGTGAGATCGGAGGCTTAGAAGCATGAGATTTGGCTTTTAAAACTCAAAAATTAACTTTGGCATGAAAACAGGGCCACGCGTACGCGCACGCGTGGATGGCCACAAAACTCATCGACGCGCAAGCGTCATACGCGTGGATGCGCGGATTGAAAAATAGCCAAACGGCGCGTATGCGTCAGCCACGCGTACGCGTGGGTGCACTTGCGCCCCAGGCCCAAAACTAGCACAATTCTGGCACAACTCTCGGAAAAATGGCTGGGCATTTGGTGCAGCGCATCGACGCGCCCGCGCACACCACGCGCACGCGTGGATGGTGCCTTTTTGAAGAACGACGCGTACGCGCCAAGTACGCCTACGCGTGGAGGGTCATTCTGCTAAAAATTTTCTAAGTTAAAAGCTGCAAAATTCACAGATTCAACCCCCAATCTTCCGACGGACATAACTTTCTCATTTTAAATCGTTTTTCGCCCGTTTTTCGAACGGAATGGACATCACGGATCCAATTTCACTTTTAAATAAGTTTGGCACAAAACGAAAATCCTCAGTTCAAGTTATGTCCCGTCAAAGTATGCCCAAAAACCATGTTTTCACACAAAACCACAAAGTGCCATTTTCAAAACAAGCCATTTCTAACTCTTTTCAAAATCAACCAAAACATGCCAATTTCATCCCTTTATTTGAAATCAATCAAAATATACCAAAATCAACATCAAACCTCCTCAACTCACACATTAACATTTTACCACAATTCACAAAACATCATCCCACCATTTTAACCCACTTCACCCAAGTGGCTCAAACTCAAACACATTTACATATCATATACTCTTCCTCATGCCAAATTTCAACAACACTATTTCCAATCAACCATCATTATACATAATCAATATCATACTCACTATCACGTGATTTCACCCACAAATCAACCTTAATCACTCCTCAAGCATATATCACAACATACGTATCTCTAATGCATCATCATACCATCAAGCTAAGGCATCAATAATCATAATCACATATATGACCATATAATATATCTCAACCAAAACCAAACATACCTCATCTACATAATTTCACCCAAAATTACCAAATTCCACACTCTAACTCCCCAAACCTTATTATTCAATAACCAACCCAATCATTCATATGTTCATTATCTGAAATTTATCCAATCACTTGTGTCATCATATAATGCACACGTCAACTTACCTTCCTTACCTCTTTCCGGCCTTCGGCCCAAAATTCACAGCCTCCGGCCCAATTTCACAATTTAAATGCATAAACCAAAAATCAATACTCATTACCCAATACATCAAATTTTCAATACACCAAGCATACAAGGCCACACAATTCTCAACCCAATCATTAAATTCATATTACATACCAACTATGCATATTAGCACCAACCATTTACACAATCCAAACTTAATCCTAGGGGCATCTAGCCTAGAAATTCTCATCACACCACACGGTACTTAAATGAAACTTAAATCGTATCTCTTGTAGCCAAACCAATTGAGCCTCTTCTTTAGAAGTCTTCACCAACCTTAGCTCCAAGCCTCACCAAAGCTCCTCAAGCAATACCAATCTCCCAATTGTGCACCAACATCACCAAATACACTAACATAACCAATATCACATACATACATCAACCTAGGACTCATAAAAATGAAAAATCACAAGGGTTTGCACACTTCTTACCTCAGCCCATATGAAGTAGGGATATAACCCACTTAGAATCCATGTTGGAGTATCCCTAAACACCCAAAATCACAAGATTTCAACACTAACTACCCAAAAACGTGTAACAGTGGGGAATTTCGAAAACTGCGCAGAGATGAATGGAATACTCACCACAAAACTTAGATAGAATTGTAGAGGATGAGAAGAACGACGCGTGGCCATAAACGGCTCGTCAATCGGAGCTTCGTAGCTCAAGTTATGGTAGTTTGAAGATCAAAGAGAGTTAGGTTTTCTCTCTTCTCTTCTCTCTTCCCAAATCAGCGCCCCAACCCTTCCTTTTAGGGTAAAATGAGCTGAAATGCTCATAACTAATGTTTATATATGTTGGGTCTTGGGCCCACTTAGGCCCGGTTCACTTATTTTTGTCCGTTGGCCCAATTTTGGGCCAAAACCCTTTAAGATTAGCGCTCTAAATCACACTTTAAAAAATTTCTACCTCCCCTAATTATAATTCCTCATTCCTTAATCTTGTTTACTCATAATCAATTTCCTCAACTGTAGTACCAGACAGATCTTAGCCGATACTGCCGGTCAAAATTCTACTGCGCGCTTTTACGCAGAAAACTATGTTTTCCGACTCAGAAAAATTTACTGAATCCAAATATCATATTTAAATTATCAAATTCCAATTGCCAAATCTTCCAACCATATTCGCTCCTATTTAACTCATTATTTAATTAATTTCGGTTAGACCGGGTATTACATTAAGAGTGACTCCACTCCTATCAATGATGTTTTTTCATTTGATAGCTTGCATGCAATATCTGAGGTAGTTCCTTAGTATGCACCTATAGCTAATTATTTAGTTAGTCATACCTTCCCTCCCAATTTTACTAAGCATCAAAAGGACAAGCTGAAAAGCGAGTCCAAATATTATATATGGGATAACCCATATTTATGGAGGTATGGTGCTGACCAGATAATTAGAAGGTGTGTTCCTCAATCAGAATTTCAGTCAATTTTAGAGGCCTGCCGCTCCTCTGAGAGTGGTGGACATTTTGGTCCTCAAAGAACAGCTAGAAAAATTTTAGACTATGAATTCTGGTGGCACACTCTTTTTAAGGATGCTACTGCCTTCTGTAAATCTTGCTCCCATGCCAAAGGTTTGGGAATATACCTAAGAGGGATGAGATGCTCCAACAACTTATGTTGTTCTGTGAAATTTTTTATGTTTGGGGCATTGACTTCATGGGTCCATTTCCAAACTCTAGTGGTTTCTTATACATATTGTTAGCTGTTGATTATGTCTCTAAATGGGTGGAAGCAATTCCTACCCGTACTGATGATGCTAATGTTGTTGTCTCCTTTGTTAGAAATCATATTATCTGTCGTTTTGGATCACCACGAGCAATCGTGAGTGATCAAGGCACTCATTTTTGTAATAGGAGATTGACTGGTCTACTGAAGAAACATGGGCATTATTCACAAGGTAGCAACAACTTATCATCCTCAGACCAATGGGCAAGCCGATGTGTCTAACAGAGAGATAAAGCGCATACTGGAGAAGATTGTCAAGCCTCATAGAAAAGACTGGAGCACCAGGCTTGTAGATGCGCTTTGGGCTTATCGGACAACATACAAGACACCCATCAGAATGAGTCCATTTCGCCTAGTCTATGGCAAAGCTTGTCACCTCCCAGTGGAGGTGGAGCACAAAGCTTTCTGGGCGGTACGGGAATGCAACATGGGATTTGAGAAGGCTGGTGCTGAAAGGAAGCTGCAACTAGCAGAGCTGGAGAACCTTCAACTCGAAGCATATGACAACTCCAGACTATACAAAGAGAAGGTGAAGGCTGTGCATGACAGGCATATCAAGCAAAGAGAGTTCAGACCTAGGGAGCTAGTTCTCCTTTACAACTCCAGGTTGAGGCTCATGCTAGGCAAGCTGAGATCAAGGTGGGAAGGCCCCTATAGAGTAGAGAAGGCAGAGCCATACGGAGTATTCCACCTGAGTCATTCTGCAAGTTCCAAATTCATCAAAGTCAATGGCCACCGCTTGAAGCTGTATCATGGTGAGAAAATGAAGGACAACAAAGAGCTAGAGGTTTTCCTCTTGGAGGATCCACCAACAAAAGAAGATTGAGCTTGTAGACCGTCCAACTTAAGGACGTAAAAGCAAAGTGCTAGGTGGGAGACAACCCACCGTGGTATGATCGTCCCTTTTCATTCCTAGTTTTATTTTATTTTGTTTTTATCAATGTTCATTCATAATTTCTGCATAATCACCTGCATTTTGCATAAAAAAAACGCATTCAACGCGCAAGTGTCCAGGACGCGCACGCGTCGCTTGTGAATGCGAAAAGAATAGGAATTGAATAGAGAGTTATGCGGGATTGGCACTGGAACCATGCTCTACGCGCAAACAAGCCCATGCGTATGCGTACTTCACGCATGTGCGCGTCGCTTGCGTTGTTAGCCACCCACACGTAAGCGTCCATGACGCGTATGCGTGACCCTGGAATTCGGCGTAAATGAGTGTTTGAACAGAAAGTTGTGATGACCTCGCGCTGGAACTGTGCTATAGGCACAAATTTACCCACGCGTACGCGTCCGCGTCAGTTTCACTATGTGGCTATCCACGCGTGCGCGTACCTGACGCGCCCGCGTCAAATGTCTTTTTGGCTCCAGTGCAGTTCAACCCGAGAGTTGTGCGTGCGTGGGGCTGCTTTTGCGTGATTCGCACGACCAAGGGCACGCGTACGCGTGCCAGACACTTACGCATCACTATCCATTCTGCGCGACGCACGCGTACGCGTGCTGTATGCGTACGCGTCGCATGCGCCGCCTCACCTACACAGTACGCCGCTCAGGTTTTATCTTTCCCGCTCTCAAATCCTACTTCTTTTTCATTCCTAATTCTTTCTTCTTTCTTCTTCCTTCTTTCTTCATTATTCCTTCTTACTATCTACTACTTTCTACCTCCCTTTTTCATCTTCTAGCTCATGTTCTTTTCTTCCTCCCATCTACTCTTTCATTCTTCTTTCATTATTGCATATTAGTAATTTATCTTTCCTCTCAATTTTTATTAGCTTAGTTATTTGTGGTTTCTTTTGCATTCTTTTTTCATGCATTTTTATGTTGGTATTGGAGTTCTATTTGGGCATTACCTTATTATCATAAAGCTTGTGGATACTATGAGGAGTGATTTGACAATTGACATATGATTTTGGCTCTCATATACATTTGGATCCATTATTTTCATTCCTATTTTAACTTGCACATCAAGTGTTTGTGAAAATGCTCTCATGGCATTCTGAATCCTATTTTATTTTACTCTTACACTTTAATGCCTCATTTTCACAACACTTGTACTCCATATGTATTTGGGATTATCATTCACAATTGTCATTATACAAGTACTTTTTAATTTGGCACATTTCATAATTAATGCTTGAGTTATGCTTCTCATGCCTATTACCTGCATGCTTTTACCCTCTTGCATCTAATTATTATGAATTGCCTTCTTGCTCTTAATTGATGTCTTACCTACATGTTGTAGCTACCATGTATTTAAGCTATCATATTTTCATTGGCATTCATTATCACTTGGAATTTTTTCCCTCTGATTTTTAGTTATATATATTTAAAAGTCTTCCTTTTTCTTTCTTCTTTAGGAATGGGTACCAAGAAAGGAAAAGAGAAGGCCACTGACAAGACACCAGCAAGGAGAGGAACCAAGAGAGCACCGGCTAAGGCACCACCATCTACCAGAGTCAAGCCGCCAACAAAGCGGGTAAAGAGGATCATTAAAGTTGATTAAGCAGAGAAAGCCTTTTTCGCACGGGACTCCACACGGTTCACTAACCGTTACTGCGAGTAGATGTTTCCTATCCTAGCTTAGAGGAATTACAATAATGAGCATCTACTCATTGTTCCAACACATTTCGTTGATTTTGTGGAGCCCCGCATCGAGAGGAGACAGTGGGGATTTTTGAGGAGGCAGCCGCGGGAGGCCAACTTATCATGGGTAGTTAAATTCTACTCCAACTTCTACTCGCCTACCCTGCAGACTGTCTATGTTCGTCAGCAGCAAGTCCCTATCTCCGAGAGTGCCATACAAAGAGCACTGGATCTTCCACCTAGCCCAGAGGGATTGGATGCATATCAAGAGGCCTCTCTTAAGTGCCAGATGTATTAGTTCGGCTGGGCCAGTGTCCTTGGAGTTATAGCCCAACCTGGCAACACCTGGATCTATGGGCAGTACCGGTCAAAACACAAGAGCATCTCAGCCCAATCACTTACCTTGGGGGCTCGCGTGTGGGCACAGATTATGTCCCACTATATCTTTCCGAGCACTCACAAGTCCACCTTCACAGCGGACATGGCCGTTCTCATCTGGTGTATCTTGACAGAGCAACCTCTCAACCTGCCTCGCCACATCCGGCAGGCCATAGGACACGTGCAGATTGCGGGTAACCTGCCTTTCTCCGTATTAGTTTCAGATTTAGTCTCTGCAGCAGGTGTTTCCTATAGGGCTGGGGATACCAAGACCATGATCCCAAGGGCCGATCAGTATATCCCGAATGGGAAGTACATCAGACTCCTAGTTCCCTCTGCTAGCCGGCCTCCAGGCCCATCTTTGGCTACTCCTCCTTCTTCTACTCTACCATCATCCACACCACAAGCACCATCCACCCATCATATGTTCCTTCAGATCCTTGAGAGGTTCGATTGGTAAGACCGGAGAATGGAGCAATTGGAGTGCCACAACAAGCGCCGATACAACTATCTGAAAGAGCTCATTGTTAGTAAGCACCCACCTCTGGAACAGAAGGACACCCCGGACTCCCCTTCACCTAGTAGCACAGAGAGCCATGGCAAACCAGACAGTGGAGGCGATGCTTCCAGCCCTACCTTGCTCCTTACTGATGGCACGGAGGACCGTGCCAAGCCTTAAGTGTTCGAAGGTCAGTCCCTGACTTCCGGAGATAATCTCTCTCTTAACACCAACATTTGACTTTTTCTTTTGTTAGATAGTATAGATTGCATGATAATAATTTCTTGCATATATGTTCTGCTTGGTTGAAGTAATGAGTTCTTTTCAAGATCCTATTTTATAATATTTCACTAATTCAAATTAATTTTTTTTATTTTTTTGTGTTAAACTTGTTTGAAGATTTTAATTTGGAACATGGTTTTTGAGCTAAGAACACACAACCTGTGAAATTTTGAGCTTAATTATATGGTTACATTATTTAACCATGATTTTTATTCTTGTGTGTTTTCTTCTCTATGATTGCAATCTATAGTTTGTTCCATTCTATATGTCCATTATTTAGTATATTTGCATGCATACATATGATTGAGGCCATCATTTGTTATTAGCTCACTTATCCCAAATAGCCTACCATTTCAATTACCTTTGTTTGCCACCTTGAGCCTTTTAATCTCCATTTGTTCTTTATATTACCACATCACTAGCCTTAAGCAGAAAAACAATTAATTACCTGATTTAAATCTTTGATTAGCTTAAGATAGTGTGTTAACTAAGTGTGGGAATTGTGGGAACCTGGGTTAATGGGAATGTGTTATGTTTCTACTTTATTTGAATATTGGGAACTTGGGTGCATACTCATGTGAGACCAGAAAAATCATGTGCATTGATATGTTATGTTTGCTTTCATGTTCATAAATAAATAAATAAATAAATAAATAAATAAATAAATAAATAAATAAATAATAAGAAAATAAAAGTACAAAAAAAGAAATAAATGAATAGGGGATAAAACCATCCTAATGCTATGTTCAATAAAAGATCAATGCATATGTAACAGAATTATAAATTGATACATGAGTATGTGATGAAAAAGTGGGATTTTGGGTAGCTAGGCATGATTTTAGAATTATATAGAGTGTGTGTATGTTAGGTGAGAACTTAGGTTAGTCAAAGATTTATATTATAGCTCACTTGGCCATACATATATCCTCACCCTTACCTTAGTCCCATTACAACCTTGAAAAGACCTCATGATGTTTGCATTTGTACACTATAAATAATTGTTGATTGGTTAGATGAAAAACAAAGTTTTAGAAAGCATGACTAGAGAAGAGTAGAGTGGAGTAACCCTAGACACTTGAGCAATTAAAGTGCATATACACTACCAGTGAGGGTTCAATGCTTGATTCTATGTTCCCTGCTTTCATGAGCTATCTTCTTACAAGTTTACTTGTCTTTTATTGTGTGATTTGAATTAGTGGAATCTGATTTATGTTTGTCTTGGAGAACTTGTTTACTTTTAACCAAGTAGATAGAAACATCTTAACATATAGTTGCATTCACATGCATAGCTTGCATTGCATGAGTCTTACTTTTCCCCATTTATTCTTTTGATCTCCTTGAACTTAGCATGAGGACATGCTAGTGTTTAAGTGTGGGGAGATTGATAAATCACTATTTTATGGTTTATCTTGTGCTAAATTGAGTGGTTTTTATCAAGTCTTTGCATACTTATTCATACAATTTGCATGATTTTACAATTCCTTCCTAATTCTGTTCTATGATTGAAAACTTGCTTCCTACGCCCTTAAATTGTGTATTTTTAATGTCTTTTTATATCATTCGATGCCGTGATCTGTGTGTTAAGTGTTTTCAGGCTTTATAGGGCAGGAATGGCTTAGAGAATGGAAAGGAAGCTTGCAAAAATAGAAGGAACACAAGAAACTAAGGAGCTGACCAGCGAGGAACGACACGTGCGCGTGACTTGGCGCATTCCATAGTGACGCGTGCACGTACCTGACGCATACGCGTGACACGCAAAGAAGACCATCGACGCGTACGCGTGACTGACGTGTACGCGTGACATGCGCCATGTGCAGAAATCGCAGAAGACGCTGGGGGCGATTTTGGGCTGAGTTTGGACTCAGTTTTCGGCCCAGAAACACAGACTAGAGCCAGGGGGCAAGCAGAGACTCAAGACACATTCACATTTACACAGTTTTTAGTTTTTAGTTTTGGATCTTAGAGAGAGAAAATACTACTTTCTCTAGAGTTCTTCACATTCATAGTTTTAGAGTTTTATGCTTTTGAATTGGATATTGAGAAGAGTTACCACCTTCGTTGAAGTTTCTATCATTCTAGTTTGTTTCCTTATTTCCTTACTCTTTTATCACCCATTTACCCCGTTCAGATTTACATATGGATATCTTTGATTTTTAAATTTATTAATGCAAGAATTATTTTTACATTTAATTTTATTATTGGTTTGAGTATCATCTTTCCTTAATTTATTACTCCAAAATTAGCTTTTATTAATTTAATTTTAGTTACCATGTCTCTTCTCTTTTCCCTTTACATGTCTGCGACATTGGCATCCATGTCAATGGAGTAGGCTCTTAACTTGACCTTGGAGTTGATTAATAGGAGACCCTTGAGTTGGAATACTCAAGTGTTAATTTGCAATTGGAAGTTGTTGGCTAACTCTCTAGTCACTAACGCTAATCCTTCCATAGGAGAGGATTAGGACTTGTGAATTAGAGTTGGCTCAATTACTTGACTTTCCTTTATTCGGTAAAGGTTAACTAAGTAAAAACAACAACCTCTTACTATTACACTTTGGAAAATTCAACAAGGATAGAACTTCCGATTAATCTTCTCCTGGTCAAGGCTTCTTTATTTCAATTACACAAACCTCTTGTTAATTTTCATTGCTTTAATTTATAATCATTTATTTTTCTGTTCTCCAACTCTAAAATTTCTCGGAAAAATTTCTGACCAATAAAATAGCACTCTTTTGTCAACTCGTTGGGAGACGACTTGGGAATTTTACTCCCAGTATTTTATTCTTAAATTGTGACAACTCTTTCTAAATTGATAAGCGGAATTTTCGTCGGTTAAGAACTGTATTTGCAACGTTGTTCTTATTATAAATTCTTAATTGGCAATTTTCTGCCCGTCAATAACAAACTTAGAAAAATTAATAACAATCAACTCAGCAAAATTAATTTAGAAAATAATTAACTTAGACAACAATAAACTCAAAAAATTAACAACAATCAACAATAAGCCAATAATTAACTTAGAAAATTAACAAGTTAAAATTAACTCAGAGAATTAACAATAATCAACATTAATTAACTCAAAAATAATTAACTTAGACAACAATAAACTCAAAAAATTGACAATCATCCAAAATACCATTAACTCAAAATCTTAAATTACACCCTACCTAAGCTAACATTATTTAATTTCTAATTACACTAAATTAATATAACAAACCCTAATCGCACACTTCTTTAAAAAATTTAATCAATAATTTAATAAAATACCTAACAAAAATTCTAAACAAATAAAAAAATATGAAAAATACAAAACTAAGAAATTTACCTTTGATGGTGGCTGTAGAATGGTAGAAGCGTGGTGGTGATGACAGGAGGCAGTAGTGAAACCTACAGTGATAGAGTTAGGGTTTAATAACATAACAAGCAACCAAAAGAAAAAATGGACAACAACCTCACCTTGGCGCGATAGGCCTCAACCGCGGTGATAGCAACAAGGCGACGACTTCCGATCGATGGCAAGAGACACCAACAACGGTGGCACAGCAGAGGCTTTTCACGAAGACTTTAGCAGTAGTGACGACATCGTGCTGATCTGTGATGACAATGTAACTTACCAGTAGCGACGGCAACTTCAGGTGGTGGCGGCGCACCCTTTTTCAATGGAAGAGAGAGAGAGAGAGAGAGAGAGAGAGAGAGAGAGAGAGAGAGAGAGAGAGAGAGAGAGAGAGAGAGTTTGCAGACGTAACAGAAAAATGTTTTACGTTTGAGATTTATCTCACATTTACCGTCGAATTTACTGGCGAAAAAATTCGACGGTAAGGTGTTCGTCATTGCCTAGCTAAATGATACGTTTCACTAAATCCTGTTACCGTCTGAAAAAAATATGATAATAAATTCGATGCTAATAAAATTCATTTTTGCGCTTTTATTTGTCGTTAGAATTTTAAATCTGACGGTAATTTATTTAAAAGACAAATTTTTATTTGTAACTATCGAAAAATTTACTGCTAAATTTATCGATAATATTCGTCGTTAAATCTGATGATATTCAGCATATTTTTTATTTATTTATTTATTTTTTTTGTAGTGAGTGGAGGTCACAAGAATTGACACATATAGATAGAGTTGCAAATGTTCTTTTAACATCATTAAAAAAAAAAAATTACTTATACCGTGATAGTCAATCAGAAACAAAGGATAAAATAATCCACTATATATATTTGAGCTAGCTAGCTAGCTAGCAATGTATGTTATTTTACATATATTTCGTGACACTGACACAAAAACTAAATGCATAGTTTATGACTTTATGGTATACGTGTATGAATGCGCATAAAGATTTTATAAAGAAAGAAATACTAGTGAAATTTTCCGTCCTCAAGAAGACGTCTTCTTACGATCCATTACAAGAAGATGATATACAATAAGAAAAAATTGCGTTATTTTATTTTATTTTATTAACACTCCTTTAAAATGATATCTTGAAATATCTCTTAAACGTTGGTTAAAATAAGTCTCAAATTTTGTTTCTTTTTCTTTTCTTTGCTTAACCAATGATTTAATAGACATTTCAAAATATTATTTAAAGATATTCTGAAAAGTAATATATATCCAGTGGATCTTGATATATGCTGGTGGATCATTTATACATGGTAGGAGGCATAGGTGGTTGATTAGTAGTTGGTGGTCCAATCCAACCTGCATATATAATATTTTTTGTTTACAACAACATAGTTAATTTCCACGAAAATAGAAAGATAAAACTCAGTTGCATATACGTAAAATTATAAATAATAAATTAAATAAAATAATTTTAATTTATTGTCTCTATATATAGTATTACGGTATTTTTTGTTCAACTAACTAGTAGAGTTGCAATGTAAGAGATGATGACGATGACGAGGACGATGACGATTGTTATACATATAGATAGAGAGGTACCTTTGGAAGGGTCATGGCCTCTTAATTTGAGCTCTTGATGTTCTTGGCATAAGGCGCATGGATCACAGCAAAAATGAACGCAGCAATCACAGCAAGGTTCAGATTCTAACCCATACTTTTTTCTCAGTTTCTCTCTATAAACACATGAATAGATCCAGTGGCATGAAACAATCATCAGTAACCCATATACACACCCTTGTGAAGCGCATGCTACATACAGAAATTCAACAAAAGAAAAGAAAAAACAATGTAATTAGCTAGAGATATTTTGTGTATATAAATAAATTACTCATAGTGGATTTATCTAATTATTATACTTACAACTCTTCCCTTCATCCACAATTTCTGCAATTTGCCCAAAGGTGACACAGGGTAGACAGCAAGTTATCAAACCTGCATTGAATTTATTATTATTAATTTCAAATAAATTATTTATTCTAATAATTATTTTAAAAAATTGGAGACATATAATTCAATCAAGAATAAAGTGATAATTACATCCTCAAAAATTTTAATTTCAGAACTCAGATTAATTAGTCTTTGAAAAAAAAAAAGAAAAATATCAATTAGGTCTTCAATAATAGCAAATAGAGGTGGACACATATATATCTTTCTCAAAATATTACGAAACAAAATGAAATTGTTCATATATTTCGTTATATATAGTAGTGTGTGTTCCATTGCTGTCACATGAGCATGAAAACGATGTAGGTTTCCGACAATAAAATATTCATTATCTTCTGAGTTTTCTTATAATATTTATCAACTGTTTTTTATTTACTATGAATCCTACTAAAACAGGTGAAGTTTCATTCCAAAAATTATTATCTATGTGATGATCTTTTATAAATAGACTACTATCTTTAAATTTTTCAAAATGAATAGATAGAAAGAGATAAGGTGTTCATCATTTGTTATTTTGAAAAATTAAATTACTATTTTTTTTAATAAACTAATTCATACAAAATCAAAATTTTTAAAAATTTAACTGTCACCTTATTTTTCTGTAAAATACTAACAAATAAATATGTATGTAACAAATTAAATTAAGCATATTCATATCGCAAGAAGCAAAATATATACAATTCAAGCTGACATTTAATCATGCAAAGGTATATATAAAGCTTATAATGATTATTACATGTTTTAGCGTCACCTCCACAGCCACAAAGTTTAGCAGACCACACGGGTGATGAGGATGGATAACCACCAATATTCATAGTTATCTAATTAGATTCAAAATAATAATAAAAATGTTTGGAAGTGCGGAGATATACGTATTTCAAGAGTATGTAGTTAGTTGATTTGATCATCGATCATCCTAATTGATTTTCGCTATTTATAAGTAGCATAAGCTCTATTTGTTTTTACGTAATGTCAAGGGTTTTACATTGGAAACAACGCCGACAGATAGAGAAACAATTTGGAAGTGCATATATGTTTTGTTCTTTGACAGGAAAATATTATTATTATATATACATACGGTAAACGAAATTGAGCAATGAAATGGAATGACCATATGAATATGACTCCTTCAACGGAAATGAAGTTCCAAAATTTGAACTTAATGATTGTAAAGCATATGGAGTTGCCGATTGGATTTTGTTGCCTACTTGTTTGTCTTGTAGTATTTGGAGAGAGTTCATGCAATGGTGTTGTGTGAAATGAATATAATGATGAGTTAAAAAATCGCATATATATATGCAGTATACGATGGTTATCATTGTGGTAATAGGTACGATATAGTATGGCAACACTTTTTTAGGTATTATCAAAATTAAAATTATTTTTTTTCCAACAATTTTTGCGCTTATTTTCTAAATTAAAATATTTAAAATATTATTTTAATTTTAATAATATTTTTAAATATTATTAAAATAATATAACCACTATATATATATATATATATATAT
This sequence comes from Arachis ipaensis, assembly GCF_059453495.1. Classification (NCBI taxonomy): domain Eukaryota; kingdom Viridiplantae; phylum Streptophyta; class Magnoliopsida; order Fabales; family Fabaceae; genus Arachis; species Arachis ipaensis. Next base: position 125,690,881 of record NC_142444.1, on the reverse strand, counting down.
ATATATATATATATATATATAAAGGGAATTATTGGAGATGACGTACTAATTAAAACAATTGGTATTTACAACAGTTTTGTAGGTTATTTCGACAATTCTAACTACCCTAAAATTGATTTTGTTTAACCAATTACATTTATAAAAAATAATATATTATATCATATCATACTAAAATCGAATCTTAAGGAAGTTATTACAAATAATAATAATAATAATAATAATAATAATAATAATAATAATAATAATAATAATAATAATAGAAGAGTGAGAAGAATAGTGAGAGAGATAAAAGAAGTAGGAGAAAAAAAATGAGAGACTTAGAAAAGTGAAAGGAGAAAGGGAGGGAGTTCATCAATTTAAAAAAAATTGTTTTATTTGTAACAGAAAATATTATATGATATATTTTAATTATCAAATTAGTAATATATATAGAGTTATGTTACGTGTACATTAAAATTAGCGATTAAAGTCAGCAATTAGTATAAAATATATATTAGAATATAAATACACATTGAAAATAAATTAAACTATATATGTATTTCTACAAAAATGTATTGGTTAGTAGCTGATTTTGGTATATAAATAAGTGAATAACATTTTTGATATATATATATATATATATATATATATATATATATATATATATATATATATTGTATCCGTCCATTAACACGCACGCATGCACGCATACAATATATATATATATATATATATATATATATATATATATATATATATATTCACAGCCAAAAAAAGAAAAATGAATCAATTGATGTAATAAGGATCATAATATATGAATAGGGAAAGGAAAAAAATATATGCCTTCACTCTTCGCATATAGTGGACCAACATAACTTTGTGAAAGGGATATTGAAATGTGGCTAACGAAGGTGAAAGAGATGAACAAAATCTTGGAGTGATTATGAAAGAAATCAGAAACCGAATATTAACTTATATTGCAAAAAATAGTGTCACATTGTATATTACAATAGCATGGCTCTGATTTTATATAGGTATAGAGAACTGAACTTTTATTAATAACAACTTTTAACTGTTTTTGTTATTAGTTTGAGGGTTCACTTCTATCATTCTTCTTCAAATTTAAAGACACTTTAGATGTGACCTTAAGTTTGTCCTTAAATCTAGTAAAAATTGGTAATGACAGTGGTTTAGCGTAGAGATTAGCCACTTGATTAACTCCAGAGATGTGCACGGTATGGAGTTGTTGATTCACCCTCTCATGAATAAAGTGAAGACCAAACTCAAAATGCTTGCTTCGATAATGAAGAACTTGATTAGATAAGAGTTGCTCAACACTAGGATTATCACAATATATGACTGGAGTTCTTGAAATTTGGTGCAGTTCAGACAAGAGATTTTTAATTAAGTCAAACAATCTCAGATGTTGCTTCGAAAAGAGCTCGAAATTCAACTTAGGCATTTGACTTGCTCACACAGTGTTGCTTCTTACTGGACCAACAACTAAATTTCATCCAAGGTATACACAATAGCCCAAGGTTGAGCAACTATCATCAAGATCGAATGCCTAGCAGCATTTGAAACAGAAAAAAAAAAAAAAATCGAAGTTCATTAGATGGATGAAATAAGAGACCATGGTCAATAATACCAGCAAGATATCTTAGAATGTGTTTAATTGCCTTCCAATGAGTATCTAAGGGATTATGCATATATTGTGCTACTTTATTCATAGAAAAGCATATTTCTGGTGTGGTTAGAGTGCAATAATGTAAAGCACCAATCATAGCCCTATAATGAGTAGGGTCAGAGAAGGATGCTACACCATTTTAACTCAATTTCTGAGATATAATCATAGGGGTAGGGACATATTTGGCATGAAACATTCCTGTCTTTTGCAAGAGATCAACAACATATTTGCTTTGAGATAAATGATATGCCTTTAAGGAAGCTGTCTGGCCTCAACACCCAAAAAATAGTTAAAATTGTCAAGGCTTTTGAGAGGAACAATGTTATGTAATTGAGTGACATAGGAAGAGATAACCAAATTAAAGGATCATTTCTAGTGACCAAGAGTCCAAGATCTCATCGATAGAAACTAAAACATAGATTGTAGAATTAGATGAGTGTTTGAGAAACGAAAATGGATAAGACTTTGTTCTTTTGAAGCCAAAGGTGCTAAGGTTGCTGAAAGAGTCACATACCAAACTCTAGAAGCGTGTTTAAGGCCATAAATAGATTTATGCAAGTGACAAACTTAATTAGCATCTCCATTTATAAACCTGGAGGCTATTTCATATAAACAGTTTCATTAAGCTTTTCATTTAGGAGCTTTCCACTTAGGAATGCATTGTTAAAATCATAGTGTAAAATTGGTCATTTAGATGAGAGAATAAGACTGAGTATGACACAAACAGTTGGAGTTTGGATTACAGGGCCGAACACCTCTGTAAAATCAACTATTTCTATTTGATAATTTCCTAAGGCAAACCAGTCGTGCTTTATATCTTAACAAAACCGGTTGGACTTCTCTTGATGGAAAAGACCCATTTGAATCCAATGATAGGTTGAGGGAACATGGACAATGCTCTAGGTTTTGTTTCGATGCAAAGCTTGTAATTCAGATTGCAGCGCAGACTTCCAATGAGGTAATTCAATTTTCTGTTTGATAGAAATAGTAATGGTTTGAAGAAACTAAGGATCAAGATTAGGTGTGGTCAGGTATACATAATTCAAGGTTTAGCAATCCCAGACTTGGATCTTGTGATCATAGAGAGTTGGTTAGATGTTCCTTGTTGTAGGGGCAATTGGATTTCTATTCTAGAAATCGGAATGGAATAGGTGAAGGATCATTGGTTGAAAAATTGGTGTGAAATATGAAGGCTGAGGAGAGAAAGAAGAAGAGGGTGTTTCTGAAGAGATATTTATTGTCTGTTTAAGAGATTGAATGTTTAAAGGAACAAGTATATATGAGATAGAATCAGAAATATTGTTAGTAGAAGGTGCAATATATTTACGTAATAAACTAACTTGACTTGGACAAGTGTTTTTACTCATTCATTCGCTTAAGTAAGTGTTACGGATTAAAATGTTGCTTTATGCATGTAGTAATTCATTGGCCAACAATAAATCCTTAAATAAAATTTAAATCCATCTCAATCTTTAATTGAAATGTTAGTTTTAGAAAGCATAAAAAGTCTCATTTCAACAATGTGATGATGTTTCACTTTCAACGATTATTTTTTATTTTATTATTATTTGTGAATTTAATTTTATTGGTCTTCTTTAAAATATATATCCCTTATTTATCTTTATTATTTTTTGATTAACTAGTTCTCGTCAACATAATTAACGAGCACTTAAGATATTAATTTTTAACAATTTTGATGAAAAGAGTATTTATTTTAATTTTCTTTTATGAAACCAGTAATCATAGCTCATGATTAAACTTAAATTAAAACTTTAAAAATATTAGAAAGAAATAATTTAATTAATATTCTAATTTTCTTTTAATTTCTATTATTGGTTGATTTAAAGATTTATAAAATATATCCAATTATAGTAATATATGCTTATAATTACTATCATATTATATTATTTACAAAAATATTAAATAAGTAATATAAAAACATAAATAGAGAAAGGAAAAAAGTGAAATAATTTACATGCCAATAAAATGAGATGCAGCAGAGTGGCTGAGTTTCTCATTGAATATATGAAAGTGGGGAGTTTGAATTGATAGGACCGACTCTGGATATCAATTTGATTTGGTGTTCAAGTAGGTAGTGCCTTAACTTTTTCCACTTCGAAAGCTTCACCATACGGGAATGCCACATTCACTCGCTTTCGAGGACTTCCAACAACACTGGCTAAGGAAGGAAGCTAATTCCTTGCTTCAGGAAAGCAGCTAAAACAAAGAAATAGACAGACTTAGACGAGGGCATCTTAAACCCCTCTCTCTACGGTCGAGTTAGCCCATAACCTCAAGATCAAGAAGAGCCAGCCATACATAGAAGACAAGGGAAGACCTTCCTCGACCAAATGAATGTAGCAGCAGCATCATGAGATAGAATCCAGTCCTATTTCATATTTTTTTTATTAAAAAATAAATATATGTGTTATTTGACAAAAAAAAAAAGGTAGAAATTTCCAACATTAGATAGAGATAATTAGACAAAAGACAAATTGAAAAAAGCAAAAGGTGATGAATAATTAAAGTGTAATGATTTTGTTTTAAGAAAAATTAATTAAATAAAAAATACACGTTAAGCATCCTACATTTTTTTGGCAAAGATATTAGTTATTGTATTGATAAGAAAATAACTATATGGTGGCGTTTGTTTTGAGGTACTAAGATAGACACTAAGATTTAGTATTATATTTGTTGGTTTAGAGATTGGTACTAAAATTTCAGTCTCTATCTCTAAAATTTCAGTATTTCAATACTTTCAAAAAGAGGGCTGAAATTTTTAAGAGAGAAGACTGAAACTTTAATAATATTTTATACCTAAAATATATTCATTTTAATTAATTAATTCTAATTTTACTATTTGTGTAAATTAAATTAGAATTTCATTCTTATTTCAATCTCTGTCTCCCACTTTACACCAAATACAATACTAAAATTTATTTCAATCTCTATCTTTCAGTCTATGTCTCTCAATCTCAATATCCATGTCTTCTAAACGCTACCTATCTGTCCATATTTTGTCCAGAAGACCAGAACAAACGCATAAGGATAATATGGGAATTTCTTAATTGAAAAAGAATTACATGCTAAAGGAAAAGGGATTTTTAATTTTTATAAATTAAATAAATATAATAATTACCAAAATAAATAATTTTAAAAATATTTAACGAAATAAATACCTCTCTCTTATCTCGTTTACACTATAAATGAGATAAATACGTGTTGCATACATCTGTCTTATCTCGTTTACACTTTACACTGTAAACAAGATAAGAAAGAGGTATTTATTTCAGTAAATATTTTTAAAATTATTTATTTTGGTAATTATTACATTTATTTAGTTTATAAAATAAAAAATCAAAAGGAAAAGAGAAAGAAAGAATAAAGTAGATCTTCGAGAAATTAAAAGAGGGATGTGTCATCCTCTTCATTATCGACAGTGGTGCCTTGTAAATTCAACTGCAAATTGTAAAACGTTCGCCAAAATTTTTCCAAGAATTTTCTTTCTTCCTTCAAACACAATAGCGTTTCTGTCCAACCACAGTCCCCAATGTAGAGGTTACTCGAGCAAGGTTATCTTTAAACTCAGATTTCTTCATCAATGTCTCCACAAGCTCAATTCACCATTGCCAAGGTTTGAGTTGAGTGTTTCTGGGGAGTGAGTTTACAATGGGGAAGAGTTTTACATGCCTTCTGACGTGTACCCCGTAAACTCGGTAACAATATCACCACCATGACCGACTAAATAATCCGGAAACAATATCGCAAATTTCAACCACAACTTGATCACGGTTTCGCACAAGTCAAACATCATCTCTAGTCCGTTATCAACAACAATGACACTCACTATCCAACCAAAAATATTAGAACAAAGGGAAGCTAACACTCCACTCGTTTATAAAAACAAACCAAATAAGCTCAGAAGAAGATAGGTCACAAATACACTTTCATTCTCTCATTCATATTATTTTCTTAATATCTTATTTTGACTTGAGCGTCGAAGTGCTTTTTGCAGGTGCTCCCGTCGCTGTGTTTCGCATTACCGAGGTTTTTCATCACTCTCCCAAGGACGGCGTATAGCTCTCCCCAAGACCGAGCAGTCGTGGAAGGAGTCGTATACCTCGGTTGAATTAGAACAGAACATTTGGCGCCCATTGTGGGGCCTGAAATTCATCTAACCCCACTATTTCCTTTACCCAGCTCTTTATTCTTTTCTTTTGCAGGATCTCCGATCTCCAGGAATGGTTGATAATGGGGTCCATCAACTCACGCAAGCAGAGCTCCTAGCTCAGATCACTGAACTTCAGGTAGAAGTCCGAAGGATAGCCGAGCTATCCGTCCACAACAATGCCGAAAAGCATCAGGAAGGAAATTCTAAAGGATCAGCTCAAGGCAATACAGATCCATTGAGCGTCAATCCACCAAAAGAGTAGCTGACCTTAGATAACCCGTTCTCTGAAGAGATCACCAACTTTCAGATGCCAAAAAACTTCGTGCTACCTACCACGCTCGAGCCATACAAGGGGATTGGTGACCCCCGTGCTCATGTTAAAAAGTTCCAATCCATGATGTTTTTTAACGACGCTAATAATGAACCTGTACTTTACCGAGCTTTTCTTACTTATCTTGATGGTGATGCATTACTTTGGTTCTCTAAATTGTCTGCAGGTTCGATCTCCTCATTTGAGGAGTTGGCGAGATCCTTCATCGACTATTTCGCAGCTTCGAGGATATACGTACACAGATCAGTTTACCTTGGTACCATCAGACAAGGACAACACAAAAGTTTAAAGGAATATATGACTTGGTTTGCCGAAGCAACTATGGAGATACCAGAGCTAGACCCAGCAGTCCACCTGCATGCCCTTAAGGCCGGCCTCTGACCCGGTAAGTTCCGGAAGACAATCGCGGTGACTAAACCGAAGACGCCGGAGGAGTTCCGAGAAAGGGCAGCGGGACAAATGGAGATCAAAGAACTTCGTGAGGCTCAGAGAATTGACAGACAACCACCCAGGAAAGAAGAAGATAAGTCTGTAAGATCGCCAAATAACAAGGAACCAAGGAAGCCATTCAAGCTCATCCCAAAATTTTATACTTACACCAGATTCAACACAAAGAGAGAAAAGATAATCAAAGAGATTCTCAATGCCAAAATAATAAAACCTCCCGCCCGAGCGGGAAGTTACCAGGATCAACAGTTTGTGGACAAAAGCAAACACTGTGCTTTCCATCAGAAGAAGTATGGGCACACGACGGATGAATGCATAATCACCAAGGACTTGTTAGAAAGATTAGCCCGGCAAGGCCTCTTGGACAAATACGGCGAAGGAAGAAGAAACAAGGAAAACACTCGAGACCGAAAGGAGCGTCAACGAATGTCGGAAGAAAATGATGACAGTAGATGGTCCAACTCTAACCCACCAAAGGGAGTCATAAATTGCATATCCGGAGGATTCACTGGAGGAGGCAAGACAAACGCAGCACACAAACGAAGTTACCGAGCAATGCTTGCAATCGAAGGAACAGCACCCCAAAGGAACAACAAGACAGCAGATCTCAAAATTACCTTCAGCCAGGCTAACCTATCAACGCCTGGCCCAAATCTAGACGACCTTGTGGTAATCTCCATCCAAACAGGCGAATTACTGGTAAGAAAAGTCCTTTTGGACCCAGGTAGTAGTGCATATGTCCTCTTTTATTCTACTTTTCAGAAAATGAAATTATTTGAAAAAGCCATTCAACCTTCATCTGGAGAACTGGTAGGGTTCTCAGGAGAAAGAGTCCCAATAAAAGGCTACATATGGTTAAAAACAACAATGGGAGAAACTCCATTATCACGCACCATTGATATCCAATACCTTATAGTAGACTGCCCCAGTCGTTACAATATTATCCTCGGAAGGCCTGCTTTGAACATATTCAGAGCAGTGGTGTCTACCTTACATTTATGTGTTAAGTTTCAGGCACAGGATGGCAGGATGGCAACGGTCCACTCCGATTGCTAACAAGCTCGGAAATGCTACAATACAAGCCTAAAAAGAGCAGATATAAGAGGAAAACATCAAAAAGAGTTCAAGGCTATCCACAACACGAGTGAAGTACTGTCCCTAGCAGAAATCGATCCGAGGGGGACTCCCAGGAAAGACCTCATCCAGCGAACGAACTCCAAAAAAGTCCCCCTGACATCAAAGCCAGAACAATTTACTTATATCAGCCGAGCTCTCGAAGGACAGGAGAAACTAAAACTCATCAAGGTATTACAAGACAATGTCGACTTATTCGCCTGGACCCCGGTATACATGCCATGGATAGATTTGAACATCATTTGCCACAAGCTCGCCATTGATAGAACAATCTGACCTGTTGCTCAAAAGAAGAGGAACATCGGGGCGGAGAAGGTCAAGGCGGCCTTGGAAAAAACTAAGAAACTCCTCAGCACCGACTTTATCAAAGAGATTCACTTCACTACATGGCTCTCGAACTTCGTAATGGTAAGAAAAAATTCCGGTAAATGACGCATGTGCGTCGACTTTTCAAATCTTAACAAGGCATGTCCAAAAGATGCCTATCCATTGCCCTGTATTGACAAACTGGTAGATAATGCATCAGGATTCAAAAGCTTAAGCTTCATGGACGCATATTCTGGTTACAACTAGATCCTTATGCATCCAGAAGACCAAAGCAAAACAGCTTTCATAACTAAACATGGGAATTTTTGTTATAAAGTAATGGCATTCGGCCTAAAGAATGCAGGTGCAACATATCAGCGACTAATGGACAAGGTATTCCATCAACAAATAGGTCGGAATATGGAGATCTACATGGATGACATGGTGACGAAGACTCCATCAGAAAGATCGCACTACGACGACCTCAAGGAAATATTTAAACAGATCCGAGCATATAATATGAGACTCAATCTGGATAAATGTGCCTTTGGGGTACAAGGAGGAAAATTCCTCGGCTTCATGCTGACCTCCCGAGGAATCGAAGCGAACCCCGAGAAATGTGAAGCAAATACTTAACATGGCAAGCCCTAAGACAATAAAAGAAGTCTAACAGCTAGCAGGGAGAGTGGCCGCTCTGTCACGATTTCTACTCACAGTATCGAACCGATCAATACCATTTTTTCAGACGATTTCCAAAACCAAAAAGTTCGAATGGATAGAAGAATGTGAGACAGCATTTGCCGAGCTTAAAGCCATCCTTTCCTCACCACTAGTGCTGCAAAGCTCAGAGATCGGTAAACCTTTGTATTTATACTTATCTATTTCTAATTATTCTGTAAGCTCGGTTCTTGTCACTGAGGCAGGAAAAACACAAGAACCAGTATACTTCGTTAGTAGGGTTATGCAGCCAACAGAAAGAAGATATCCCAGAATAGAACAACTAGCCTTGGCACTAGTAACAACAGCAAGGAGGCTGAGACACTATTTTCAGAGCCAAACAATAATCGTAAGGACGAACCAACCACTAAGTCAAATACTAACAAAACCAGAACTGGCAGGACGACTGATAAAGTGGTCCATCGAGCTATCTAAATTTGATATTCAGTACCAGTCAAGATCGGCTTTGAAATCGCAGATCTTGGTAGATTTCATTTCCGAACTTACCTCTGACAAGCAAAACCAACAAACTTGGGAGTTTCATGTAGATGGAGCATCAAACCGAGAAGGAAGCGGAGCTGGGATAGTCTTGAAGGACGGGGAAACGGTAATGGCCAAACAATCCCTTCAATTCCATTTTTCGGCAAGCAATAATCAAGCCGAATATAAGGCGTTCATAGCAGGCCTCAAGCTCGCCCTCAACTTCTAAGTGCAAAGCTTGACAGTATATTGTGACTCCCTCTTAGTGGTACAACAAATCAAAGGAGATTTCTAGGTAAAGGATCCTCTGTTAGAGCTGTATTGGCTCATAGCAAAGGATCTTATTTCAAAATTTGATAAATTTACTATATCACACGTGCATAGAGAAAAGAACACTAGAGCAGATATATTATCAAAACTTGCCGCTACTAGAGCGAATACACACACATCGGTACTATCACAACTCACTCTAGAAAAATCTAGCATTAAGTCAATGTGCATAATGAACGTCACTCATACAAACGATTGGAGAATACCTTTTCTTGAATATATTAATACATGGGTTATCCCCAAAAATGAGACTAATCCTCAAAACCTTAGACGAAAAGCAAGTTTTTTTACAACTGTTGCAGGAGAACTATATAGACGTGGTTTCTCACACCCATTATTAAAATGCCTCGGCAAAAACGAAGCTGAGGAAGTCATGAATGAGGTCCACGAGGGCGTATGTGGTAATCACATCGGAGGACGAGCTCTAGCAGCCAAGATTATCCGAACAGGATATTACTGGCCAACAATGCAAAGGGACTGTATAACAAAGGTCAAAACATGCGATAATTGTCAAAAGCATGCTGCCATATCAATGAAGCCCGCTGAGGTATTGCACAGTATGGAGGTAAGCTGGCCTTTCTATAGATGGGGGCTTGATATCCTCGGCCCATTCCCAATAGCGCCAGGACAGGTCAAATTTCTTTTAGTTTCAATAGGTTATTTCTCAAAATGTATAGAGGCACAACCACTAGCAAGAATAATTGCCGAAAGGTACGATCTTTTATATGGAAAAATATCATATGCCGATTTGGAATACCTAAGGAGATAATATTAGATAATGGTAGACAATTTACAGATAACAGACTTGCATCGTTTTTGAAAAACTTTAACATACAGCATCACTTTAGCTCGGTCGAGCACCCACAAACAAATGGGCAGGCCGAAGCTGCTAACCGAGTAATCTTGCAGGCAATGAGAAAAAGGCTCAGTGATGCAAAAGGTGAATGGGCATACTTGATCTCATAAATATTGTGGAACTTTTTTCTTATATGACCTCTCCAAGTCAGCGACCCTATCTATAGTCACTTCTTGCTCAGCACCAAGCAGCTCAGTCGTCCGACCAACGCACATCAAACGTGAAGCAACAATCTAACACCAAACCAACGTACCATGTAAACATACAAAAAAAAGAGAAGAAGAAGAAGAGAAAGAAGAAAGCCGACCTGGATAAACTTCCCCATCCCTTCCGTACCAATTCCGCGAGTCATAAGCATATCACCAGGGTATTGAGATACCCTGTCAGAGAGCTCAGCAAAAGGAAATTGGTCGCTCCACAACGAATGAGGACTCGTAGCATGAATAAAACCATGAAGTCTTTTTAGCCTATCAAAAGCAGACTTACCACTACCAGCGACCTCGTTGTCACCCTCCGAAATAACCTCTAGGGACTTCTCGGTATCATCCCTTTTTCTTTTAAATGAAGACGCAGGCTATGCGGCAGACTGAACAGCCTCCCCACCACTCTCGTTCAAAACCCCAGAACCTCCAACGTCACTCTCCCTTTTCTTCTTCAGAAAAGACTAAAAACGAGAAGGATCCAGATGAGGAACTCGACCACCTACAAACAACAGAAGTCAGAAAAACTCAAAAAGTGACAAAAAGAATAACAACAAATATTACCTATATAAGTTCTCAGACCTTCACTATTACCAGAGTCATGCAAATGTAAAAGCTCAGGAATAGACAAACATTCCCTAGTGGCAAAGAATTCTACCAAAAGCTCTAGAAAACAGTCTTCTTCTTCACTCCGCTCAGCAGCCTCAAGGATCTGAATCGGCTCAGAACACCAATACAGAGGAAATTTCTCTATAAGCTCGTCATCTAAGTAAAAAGGATACTCGGCCTCCACTGACCGAACCTTGACGAAAAGAGACTTAAAATTCTTAAAAGAGGATTTGTATAACAGGAAAAGGGAATGACCAGGAAAACTACTTAAGCAAACCTATAACCCCTTCCGAACCCCTTTCGACTGAAACAGTGAGAAAAATACCGACAAAGAACAAGGAAAGGAAAGAAAGTCCATCAGACATTGGAAAGCATGAAGAAACGCCCAAGAATTAGGGTGTAACTGTGAAGGCGCACAATTGAGTTGGGCTAAGACATCACACTCGAAAGCAGAAAATGGAAATTTAACACTCAGTTCGATAAGACAAGGAGTATACATGTAAAAGTATTGCCAATCCCCCCTCCTCTCATAAACCCTATCCTCACCAGAACAGTGAAGCAGCTCAACACCTACACCCGAACCCTCTTTCACCACCTTCAAACCCTTGAGCTCACATATGGACTCAGCATCAATGTACGATGAAGACTGAGTCCTCACATTATCATGAACTCAATGGTACGGGTTATCTTTCTTTTCCTCAACTGCTTTTTGCTTTTCTTTCTCTTTCGCCATTTCAAAAACAAAAACAATAGTAACTTTAGGGAAAGAGACTAACCTTTAGAAGTCATGGTTGGGGTTAACTGGTATAGAATGTGAAACAGCGGAATGTCAATTCCAAAATAGCAACCAGATATTATTACAAAGTCCACTAACTTAGTGGGTAAACGAAACGATAACTGCTAAGTGCATCGAAAACCCATGCGGTGAGGGGACGCATTAATCGCAGCACATTCCACAAGGAAGAAAACCCCTTGACTTCCTTTTGCTCTCTCCCACATTTCTTTTTTACAAACACCACAAGGGCCAATATCACAAAAGAAAAAAAATACCTGACACAAAAATAATACGCGCGGGAAAACACATACAAAAGGCCGAATATATAAAGCTTGCCTGCCACTTTGGTACAGAGCCAGACAAGCTTGGGGGCTATGACGTGTACCCCGTAAACTCGGTAACAATATCACCACCATAACTGACTAAATAATCCGGAAACAATAACGCAGAATTCAACCACAACTTGATCACAGTTTCGCACAAGTCAATCATCATCTCTAGTCCGTTAACAACAACAACGACACTCACTATCCAACCGAAAATATCGGAACAAACAAAGGAAAGCTAACGCTTCACTCGTCTATAAAAATAAACCAAATAAGCTCAGAAGAAGACAGGTCACAAATACACTTTCATTCTCTCATTCATATTATTTTCTTAATATCTTATTTTGACTTGAGCGTCGAAGTACTTTTTGCAGGTGCTCCCGCCGCTGTGTTTCGCATTACCGAGGTTTTTCATCACTCTCCCCAGGACGACATATAGCTCTCCCCAAGACCGAGCAGTCGTGGAAGGAGTCGTATACCTCGGTTGAATTAGAACAGAACATCTTCAATTTATGGACAGTACACTAGCACATGATGTATCATCTCTGTGTCCGAGGAACAACGGGAGCACACTTCATTTAAGTGAGGTATTCTTTCATGAAGCTTTGATTTCACTGCTAGTCCATTATGAACGGATTTTCAAGTGAAACTTCTGATTTTTGGTTGACATCTGAGTTCCCAAACAACTTTCCAAATTCCTACTTCTCTGAATCTAGCAGGGAGGTACTCTATTGATGGGTGAAAGAAGTGACAGGCTATAGAGTAGCTTGAATTTACGGTGAAATGGCTAGAGTTATGGTGAATCCAGGTTAGCTGGTTTTTATTTTCTTCTATAATAATTTGATAGATTTGATCAGCAATATTCTGGTTGAAGTTGCTTCTAATCAATTGTTGGTTCTAAACACCAAGCTCATCCAGTAGTTGTCTCATGTAGAGAAGATTCTGAGCTCAGTCATCAGTTTGGGGCAGTCGAATTGGAGCAACATTGCCAAACCAGAGATCATCCCAAAGCTTCACCGATCCTCTTTTTTTCACTATCTATCTCACTCCTTTTTCTAAGATCTTCTTCCCTTCTAAAAGACTTCACCACGCTCATGAAGGGCAAACTCCGGTTTTATCATCCAGGAATAAGGTAAGCCTAAAATAATTATTATTAAAAATCTTATAGAATAAAGTATGTTGCTTGGTTAGAAGTCTTCATCCCTGCTTAGCCAGTATGGCCAAGTTGAATGCTTTTAAATCTTGAAAACCCATACCATCGAACTTCTTTTCTTTGCTAATTGCATCCCAACCAACCCAGTGTATCTTTCTTTCATTTTGCCACTGTCCCCACCAAAAATATATCATCATACTATGTAATCATTTACAGACTCTAGTAACTTAAAACAATTTAAAAAGTATATTGGTATAGCTGTTCCAACTGCTTTGATGAGAACTTCTCTCCTACTCGTTGATAGGAAGAACCTCTTCCAATGTGTTAGCTTTTTAGAAACTTTATCTTTCACATATGCGAAAGTTTTTTGTTTGGACCTTGTAACTATTGATGGAAGTCCAACGTACTTGTCCTATGCCCCGATATTTGAAATTTCTAAGATGTTGGCTAGATCTTGTTTATTCTGCTGAGGAGTGTCTTACTAAAACATACCTCCGACTTGTTTAGATTGATCACCTGACCGCTAACATCACCATATAGTTGTAGGGTATTAAGTAAATTCTCACAACTGTGCTGGTTTGCTTTGCAAAATAGCAGATAATTGTCAACAAATAGAAGATGGTTGATGATAGGACATCTACTGTTTAGCCGAAGCCTTTAAAACAAGTTATCCTATTCTCTTTTGTGGAGCAGATAGGAAAGTCCTTCTGCACAAATAAGAAAAAGGTAGGGGAGAGGGAGTTTCCTTGATGGATCCCTCTTGTTGGTTTGAAATAACCATTAGAAAAACCATCCACAATAACAGAATAAGAAATACTAGACACCCTCTTTCATCCACTCTATCCATTTGTTACAAAAACCCAACTTTTTCATCATGAACCACACAAAGCACCATTCCACCATATAATACGCCTTACTCATGTCAAGTTTCATTTCCAAATCACAAGCACCATAGGTCTTGCCTTTTAAGGAAATGTGACGTTAGGATTTTTGCTAGTAAAGAATTTTATAAAAATAGTCGCGTTGTAGATATAGTTTCTAAACCAATAGAAATCCCTTCGTACAAACGTTTTGGTTGTCACAAGTAACAAACCCCTTAAAAATTGATAACCGAAGTATTTAGACCTCGGGTCATCTTCTCAAGGAACTGCAGGGAAGTATGTTCTTATTATTGGTTATGAAGATTGTAAATTGGGGTTTTGAAGATGAGGAACAAGTAATTTAAATGGCAGGTAAAATAAATAAACAACTGTAAAATAAACTTTTGACAAGGTATGAGAAATTAGAAGTCCTATCCTAGTTATCCTTATCAATGATGATGAAGATTGAATCTTAATTCCACTTAGTTAGCCTTTACTTAAAGCAAAGAAAGGTCAAGTGACTAATTAGTTTGATCTTCAAATCCTAGTTAATCCCTAAGGAAAGATTGGGATTATTGAAGTTCAATTCAATTAGCAAAGATAACAATTATCAATCATGTTGAGTTTGATAACTCCTGAGTTACTGATTTCTTAACCAAGACCAAAAGGGGAAAAGTAAATCTACTGGAATAAAAAATGTCTTCAAATTGGAAGCAACAGTAACATAAATAAAAGAGAGCAATAATAAAATGAAATACCTCAAATAACATTAATTCAAAGAATAATCTGTAACATAGAAGAATTTATAAATTAAATTGAGAAAATAAATAAAAAGGAATATTGAACCTGATAAAAAGAGATAATCCTAAAAGCAAAAGAAATCCTAATTCTAAATCCTAAAAGAGAGAGGAGAGAACCTCTCCCACAAAACTACATCTAAATCATGAATAGTGAACAATTGGAGACTCTCTTTGAATGGATGCATTCCCCCACTACATAACCTCTGATCTGTGCCTTCTGGACTTGGATTTGGGCCAAAAAGGGCTTAAGAAATCGCTAGGAGCATTTTCTGTAATTTCTGGTGTGTGGCCTCTGTCACGCGTCCGCATGGGTCACATGGTCACGTCATCTGGAGTTTTTCTTGTCACGCGGTCGCTTCAGTCATGCGTCCGCGTCATATGCGTTTCGCTCAAGGCGCGCGATCGCGTCACTGCCAGTTTCTTCAAAAACTCCGTTTTATGCTTTCTTTCCATTTTTGTATGTTTCCTTTCCATCCTTTAAGTTATTCTTGCCTTAGAAGATCTGAAACTACTCAACACACGAATCACGGCATCGAATGAAAATAAAGGGTAATTAAAATAATTATTTTTAAAGCATAAGAAACATGTTTTTCACATACATCACATAATAAGGAAGGGAAAGTAAAATCATGCAATTTATATGAATAAGTGAGTGAAGAATTGAATTAATCACCTAAATTGAGCACAAAATATATCATAAAATATGGGTTTATCAACCTCCCCACACTTAAACAATAGCATGTCCTCATGCTAAATCCAAGATAAAGAGTAAGCTAAGGTTGAAGTGGTGGAATCTCATGCAATGCAATCTATTCTAAATGCAACTACCTAAATGAATCATGCAATTCTAATTTTTTTATTCACTTGTATATAAAGCTTACATGTAGTTAAATTAATTCACATTCTCAAGGAATCATATATGCATAGCCAAACCTTAGATAATGATAAAGCACTTTTACAATTAAGATGGGAAAAAAATATATATTTTACAAATTTGCAAGACAATTAACAATTTAAGCAGAGATATATGTTGATGAGCTATTGAACCCTCACTGGATTTTGTGTTTACTCTCTAGTCACTCAGTGTTTATTGGGTTAATCACTCTATTCTTCCTTTTATCCTTACTTTCTATAACTTTGTTCTTTATCTAACCAATCAAAAATTATAGAATATAGGCATACAAAAATCATGAGGTCTTTAATTAAGGTTGTAATGGGGCCAAGGTAAAGGTAAGGGTATATGTATAAGGCTAAGTGAGCTAATAAGTGAATCCTTGATTAGTCTAAGATCTCACCTAACATACATACTTTGTAAAGCAAGAATTTCTTTACCTATTCACCCAAATTTTCCCACTTTTTATGTTACATGCTCACGTATTAGTTTTAATTTTGTCCCATGTGCATTGCTTTATTTTGCATTTGGAGAATTCTTTTGTATCCCCTTTATTCGAATACTGAAAAATAAAATTTTTTTTTGATGCTCATGGTAATTCAATTATTTTGGTTTCACATGAGCATGCTTCCCAAAATTTTTATTTTGAATTATTTTATTCTTTTTAACTTTCTACCCTTTGTTTCTATCATCCATGTTCCCAATAGGTTTCCCACACTTAAACAATACACACTTTCTATCTTAAGCTAACCAAGGATTCAACCTGAGATTTTTATTTTGTTTTTTTTTTTTTTGCTTAAGGCTAGTAATATGATTTATAGAACGGGAGGGGTTTTAAAGGCTCAAGGGGGCTAACAAGGGTGATGTAAAAGGTAGGCTAATTTGGGATAAGTGAGCTAGAATCAAACAATGGCCTCAATCACTTTCTTGGTATGTATCTATATTCTATAATCGTACATATAGATTAAAACAAAGTAAAGAACACCAGAATAAAAAAGAAGGGCGGAACACACAGGAATAAAATATTATGGTTTAAATGTAACCATACAATTAAGCTCAAAACTCACAGGCTGTGTGTTCTCTAACTCAAAAATCATATATCAGTTATATGTGTCATGCAAGTAAAAATTAAAAGTTCCCATTATTCTCAATGTAAATCTTAAGGTGGCTTTAAAGTTTTAGTGTTTCTCCTTGATGAAATGTTGTTAACTAACTAACATGTAATGCTATATATACAAGGTGTGGGTTATTTTTATTCTGTTAAAGTCTCTAGTTTACTTCCTTTTTATATTTTCAATTTAAACTAAGTTATCTTATGCTAAAAAGGGTAAACTATACTAATTAATCCATATTTTCTATAACTAATAAGTTAGAATTGCAAACTAAACTAACTATCTAAAATATGAACTAAAATGCAAAATGCAAAAAATAGAGTGAAAATACATGAAAAGAGCAATGTATAAGTACTGAGAAATAAAAATAAAGATCAAAATACAGAAAAATAACGAAATAAAATAAAAAGAGTCTGTAGTGGTTCATCAAAAATACGCCAGAGATGACGACCTCCCCACACTTAAAATGAAGCATCGTCCCTAATGCTCACTCAAGCAGGGTGTGAAGGGGTGTCATCACTGGAAGGATGGGCAGCCGGAGTTTCTGTGGTGGTGGTCTGAGGATCTACCTGCTGCAGAGGAGGTGCTGACTGAATAGGGATCTCTGGGTCTGCAGCCTGAATCTGAGGTGGGGCCTCTTTCTGTGATGCAACCTGCTCTGTGCCTGCCTGCGCAGCCTCTCTCTGTGGGTGGGTCTCTGCCTCGTGATCATCCGCCTCCTCCTCAGATGGCTCTGATGGTGTGTCAGGCTCGGAGGGGATGTCGCCGCCAGATCGTATCATCAGCTTCAGGTGCTCATAGCGTCGCTTGCTGCGACGCTCAGATCTCTCATATCGGCACCGGTTGCGGCGCTCCATCTGATCTAGCTGCTGAAACAGGCGGTGTACTAGGTGATAAACTGGCTCTGAGGCAGGTGGAGGTGCAGTGGTGGTAGCAGGGGTAGCTGGGGTAGCTGTAGAGGAAGAGGGGCCAGCAGACGGTGTGGCTGTCTCACCAAGAGCTGTGAGGAATGGAAGTCTGTAGTCCAAAGCCAGAAAGTTCCTGCTGTGAGGGATAATCTTTTTGCATTCTGCAGCAGGTGGCCTCTCATTAGCATCCTCCTAAGGCACGTCAGCTCGACGGCCTAGCTGTGTAATCAGATATGGAAAGGGGAGAGTGCCTCGGACGTGGACCCTGGCCATGTAGTACCGGATGAAGCGTGGCAGGTACAGGTCCTTACCCTCCATCACACACCATAGGAGGGTGATCATAGCGGCAGGTAGCTCCGTCTCATGGGTACTCGGCATAACAAAGTTGCTCAAGATCTGATGCCATAGCCGAGCCTCATCATTAAAGTAAATCCGCTTGATTCCCTTAGGCATGGTGGTGTTCTGACCCATGACCTATGGAATAGTCGGGTCAAGGGCTATCCTTGCCTTGACGGCATCCCAGTCAAATTTCATGAAGTGCATGTCCTCCTCAGCCTTTTGATAACCATCTGGCTGATCAGATTTAGGCAGAAGCTTCAGAATATCCTCAATGGCCTCTTCAGTGACCAGTATCTGCTTCCCTCTGAGGTTCACTGTATCTAGGGAAGTTTTGAAGTAATTGCAGTAAAACTCTCTTACCCAAGAAGCATTGACCTCAGTCAGGTTTCTCTTCAGAAAGAACCAGCCTCTTTGTTTGATCTGATCAGAGGTGTATTGCTGGAGTTCTTCTGGAATTTTCAGAGTCCGCTCCAGGTATAGGTTCCGGGAGGTTGCAAATACCGGATACTTTAACTCGCAGTATTTGTTTGCAAACTTGATGGGATCAGTAGCAGGGAGTAACTGGTCAGCTTTCTCCTGCGGGGTGAAGTGTTTCTCCCGCCAGGAGTCATCATGCATGATGTCCAGGATGGACATAGAGGATTCTCCTCTTTTTCGTTTGCCAGTTGTTGCCTTTCCTTTTCTTTTTTTTTTGGGTGTCAGACATCCTGAAAAACAGAAATTAAGGATATAATAAAAACAGGAAAACAAGTAGGCAAATCACAAAATGAGCACATAGTGGCAAAGGAGCAGTAGAATGATGAAAATGAGTTAAGTAAAGGTGCATTAAGGATTGTATAAGAGTTAAAAGTCCGAGAAGAAAAATTCACAATCCAAAATGTATTAGAATTCATGTTAATTAGGAGAAATTATCATCATGCCTTGGTTAGAAGGTTAAAGAGAATAGTAAAAAACCAGAAGAGATGTTTTGAAAGGTAAGTAGGTTAGGAATGAAAAAGAGGTAAAGAAGTTGAAATCAGTGAGTTAGTAAAAAGAAAGTCAGAGTAAGTGGCATGATGATCATTTTCTAAGAACAAGAATTCACAATTAGAAGCTACAGTCAACTCATATCCAAACAAAGAAATCAGGTTGATGATGATTCAGATAGATATAGAAGTAGCAAAAATTGGAATCTAAACATCAAAAATGCAGATTATGAACCAGGAAATAAAAAAGAATAAGAAAGCTTGCCCTGGTATTCATGAATTGATTTGGTAAAAGCAGAGTAAAGTAGAGTTCAAAGTACCAAAACCAAGACATGAATGGAAACAAAACAGTTTACAGAAAATTGGGCAGCATTCCGGCAAAAATTGGATGTTCCCAGAAAATAAACAGCAACAGAATAGTTCATATAAAACAAACTGCAATTAGGTATGAACAAGAAAGAACATTCGCAATGGTAGCATGAACAGTAAGAACATCATATGAACAATACTAACATCACAGCAACAGCAGAATTGCAAAAATTATAAAACAAGAAGTACGAACAGCGCACTTAATCAGGCCTAAATCCACTAACCACATCCTAGGCTACCTAACCACATAGAATCCACTACAACATGCATATCTAACTAGCCTAAAATATGAACATAAACAGAAAAATATGTAATTAGCTAGGAATTCAAAGAAGGTTAGCGTTCGGCGGAACCTGGTAGGCGTATGAATGAAAGTGGGGCAGAGAGATGGCTGGGGGATGGTGGTGGTGGCGGCTGACGCGGCGGTTGAGGGTGGTTGGCGTGGCGGTGGTTGTTTAGAGGCAGGGGGTTTCGGGTAGGTTAATGGGGATAGGGGTTAAGGGGGAAGGAAGGGAAGGGGGGCTTGGGTGGTGGGTGGAGGTGCGGCGGCGACGGCGGCGTGGTGGAGGTGGTGGTCGCGGCGGGGGGGCAGTAGTGGTGGAGGGAAGAAGAGGAGAGAAGAAGAAGAAAGAGGGAGAAAGGAGAAGGGGGTGGCGTTGCGGTGGGGTCTGGGTGGTTGACGGTGGTGCGGTGGCGTAGGGTGGCGCGGGTGGTGGAGGAGCAGCAAGGGTTGTAGTGAAAAGAAAGAAGAAAGGGGTTGGGGGGGCGCGATGGGGTAGGGTTCGCGTCACAGGGGGTTAATAAATTTGAATCCACGCGATTGCGTGGGGCACGCGGTCGCGTGGCTGGGGTGGAATGGGGATTGACGCGATCGCGTGAGTGATGCGATCGCGTGGAATGGGTAAAAGGATGAATGACGTGGTCGCGTGAGGCATGCGACCGCGTCGCTGGAAATTGTGCTAAACGCACAATTCCATCATCGTTTTAGCGCAACTCTCTGTCTCCTTTGGGGTGTTGTGCAATCCTCGCGACGCGATCGTGTCGCTCACGCTTTCGCGTGGGATGGGTGTTGTGCAAGTGACGCGATCGCGTCAGGGATGCGACTGCATGGCGATGACATGTTACCATGTCATGTTTTTCTATGCTTTTTCCTTTGTTTTCAATAGGTTTTATGCACTTTCTTGAGCCATAAGCAAGCCAAGTGGGTAGATTTTCATGCTTCCTTTGATTTAATCAACCATGTATGAATTCATGCTATTTCATGAGGTTTTATGCTAAAATTGTCACATATTATGAAAGAATGAATATCTCATGATTTTGAGCATAGCTTTGATGTGTTTGGTTGATTAATGATAGGTGAAGAAGGCTTGGAGAAAGGGTGAAGCAAGAAGGAATGGCTAGGAGTAAAGAGAGGACAATGGAATAAGTGAAATGGAACCAGGAAGCAAAAAGTTGGACCTAAAGTTAACCTCAAACTTTTGCACAAACTTTTGGGTGAAAAGTTAGCCTCAAAGTTAGACCCCTAACTTTGAAGCTAACGTTAGAACTTGAAAATTACTCCCTGGGCACCAAAAGTTTGCGCCAACGTTAGACCCCTAACTTTTGGGCTAACGTTGGCATGAGAAAAACCTCCCTGGCCACCAAAAGTTTGCGCCAACGTTAGACCCCTAACTTTTGGGCTAACGTTGGCACATGAAAAATACAAAGGGAGGAGCAAAAGTTTGCGCCAACGTTAGACCCCTAACTTTTGGGCTAACGTTGGCGCCACACACCACAACAGCTTGAAGGGGTATACTTCCAACAAGAATAACTTGAGCTACAGAGCTCCAAATGAGGTGATTCAAGAAGCATTGGAAAGTAGGAATCAAGAGCTTTCCAAGAATATATGGCACTGCATGGTGGACACTAAAATTGAGGGAGAAAACTGCCCCGCAATGTGCATAAATGAACATGGTGGCAACCTGCAGTGAGGCCACTTGACCTCTGCACCTTCGATGGAGTATAACTCGAGCTGTAGAGCCCCAATTGATGTGCTTCCAAAGGCATTGGAAAGTAGACATTCAGGGCTTTCCAACAATGTATAATAGTATGGGGTGAACAATACGTTTGAGCCTCCAGAACTGGCGTTTTCGCCAACGTTTGAGGCAAACTTTACCTCAAACGCTGCACACCAAAGCCAGCAACCATGCCCTCTTCAAATGATCATAACTTGAGTTGTAGATGTCCAATTGAAGTGATTCCAAGTGGGTTAGAAAGCTGACATTCAGAGCTTTCCAACCATATATGATAGTCTATATTGGGCATAAAATTGGCAACATGACAAGAGGACAAAGTTGGCGCCATAAATGTGCATAAGGGAGGCCAACGTTGGAGCAAAAGTTAGACCCCTAACTTTGGCACCAACGTTGGTATCAGCAAATCATGGTGGCTGATATGAAAAGTTGGAGCAAAAGTTAGACCCCTAACTTTTGCTCAAACTTTTGGTCCAACTTTTGCAAACTCAACCCGGTTCAATTCGGTTCCTCTTCAAACTCCAAGAGCAATCAACCAAGGCCTTTATCAACCCAATTCCATCAAGAGCAAGGGCCCAATTGACACCACTCAGAGGCACAAGAGATAGTTAGAATAGAAATTTCATTTTAATTGTAATTTGTTTTGAATTTCATTTTCATTTTGTAGAAATGCCTATAAATAGGCATCTGTTTCATATTTGTGGGGAGGCTGGCTCTGCTAGAGCATTAGGAGTAGAGTAGAATAGAAAGTCCCCTTTGATACACTTTTAATTTTCTGCAATTGTCATTTTCTAATATTGAATTCAGTTTTCTGAAATCTCAGTTTCTACAAGTCTTTGCTACACTTTTCTTTCCTGCAAGTTAAATTTCCTCTACGCTTTGATCTATTGCTCTCTTTAATTTCCAGCACCCTCTCCCCTTTACATTTCATGCAATTTAAGTTTCTGCAATTTACATTTCTTGCTCTTTAAGCTTCTGCCCATTTACATTCTGCAACTTTAATTTCCCTGCAATTTTTACATTCTGTTGCTCAACTTCACACAATTCACTAAATGTCAGCTTGACTAAACCAATCACCCACTAAAATTGCTTGATCCATCAATCCCTGTGGGATCGACCTCACTCTAAGTGAGTTATTACTACTTGATGCGACCCGGTGCACTTGCCGGTTAGATCTATGTGTTTGGGAGAAATTCATTTTTCCACCAAAATACTCATCACATGGGTCATTTTGTGCGAAACGCCCAACAGCCGCACGATTCCAGCCCAACTTTCTGGGCATAGGATCCTTACGCCGATTTTCAGATCATGCGGCCGCGTGAATGACGCGGACGCGTGGGAAGTGTTTTTTTTCATAACTGACGCGATCGCATGAGTGATGCGGTCGCGTCGCGCGCCCTTTCTCTCCTTCTTTTTTTTTTTTTTTTTTTTATGCAGGTATGCAATGATGCAGTATGCAATGTGAGTGGATAATATTCAGGTTCAATTGAAAAAGAAATAAAAATAAATAACACGAAATAAAACTGAAAAAGAAACGAACATACCATGGTGGGTTGTCTCCCACCTAGCACTTTTAGTTAAAGTCCTTAAGTTGGACATTGGATGAGCTTCTTATTATGGCGGCTTATGTTTAAATTCATCTAGAAATCTTCACCAATGCTTGGAATGCCAATAGCCTCCGGGGTCCCAAACTAGGCATGTAAAGCTTCTGAACAGTTTCAAACAGATTCTCAAGCTCCCGGGGTGACGAATGTCATAATAGATTCCAGGATCCCAAACTTTACTTTTAAATCCGCCTCCGTCTTGATCCATATTTTTCCATCCGAGCGGTTTAAAAATTAGATTCTCACCAAGATGACCAAATGTTTTCCGAGATCCATTCAATTGATCATGATGCCAATCCGTGCACTTCGAGTTGAAGCGTGGAACCTTATTGAACCTTGTGCACCAGCTCTGAGTACGAGCCATTTCCTTCTTACTCTTAAAGCCACAGAGAGCTCTAAGCTGGCCATCTGTTTCAAGCAACCCATATTCAAGTGGAAAAATAAAGCTAAAGGTTAAGGATTGTACCCACTTGAAGCTTGTATTGGGTGGTAATGGCCTTGGGATAGGTGTTTCCAGTGGTTCTGTAAGTTCTACTCCCTTGTGCTCTTCTATGAATTTCTTCACTTCCTTGCAGACTTCTTCAAATGCATCCATGTCCTGATCAAAGCCTTCTATATCTTCCTCATCACTTAAGTCATAAACGGGAGGTTGAGTGAAATCTACCTCCACATCATCTTCGTATGCACTTAGGGAAGATGCTTCGATCTCAGAGAATTCACTTGTGGATACAAGTTCATTACTAGGAGAACTTGATTTGAGATTATCATCATCAAGGAAACTTGCTTCTTGGATTATTCCGTCTAGTTCTTCATAAAAGACTTGCTTTGGGAGTTGCACACTATCCTCCTTAGCATCAATTGTAACATCCTTGATAGAATTTTCGACAATTCTGGATTCCCATGGAAGTTCAGCTTCTCCTAAGTCTTCAACCAACTCTTCTTCTTTTACAATGATAGCTTCCTCTACTTGTTCCAGTACGAAGTCATGCCCTGTTCTGTCCACTGGAGTTTCTAGTATCTCCTTCATACTACGCTCTTCATTAGATTGTCCACATGGGGCTGTGGGAGATCCTTGAATGTTCGAATGTCTAGAAGATAATTGACTTACTGCTTGCTCCAGTTGATGAAGGGTTGTTTGAAGTTGATCTACTGTTTCCTTGAGACAAACCTCTGATTCTCGGGGTGATGGATTTGGACGTGGTACATGGGGAAGTGGTGGTATTTGGGAGTAATTGGATTGGAATTGGGGTAAATGAGGATCATATGGTGGTGAATGGTGAAAAGGAGCTTGTGAGAGGGGTGGTTCGAAGTTATGTTGAGAGGATGGCCTATAAGCATAGGGTGGGGCTTGTTGGTAACTACAAGGTTGTCCACCATGTCTATTGGCTTGGTATGCATTGTAGAATGGTTTTTGTCCATGATATCTTGGAGGGTGTTGTTACCTAAAGGGTTGATCAGATCCTCTTGGCTCCATCCATCTTTGATTGCTTTGACCTTGATGCATGTTCCTGTTATAACTTTCACTCCTTTCAACAATATTATAACAAAACTCAAAGCGAGAGGGGTGAGAATTCATAGTAGCTAATGGAAATAAAAGAAGAAAATAAAGACAAATAAACAAGTAAAAGAAAAATATTTGGTTGTAAAGAATTTTATAAAAATAGTCGCGTTGTAGATATAGTTTCTAAACCAACAGGAATCCCTTCGTACAAACGTTTTGGTTGTCACAAGTAACAAACCCCTTAAAAATTGATAACCGAAGTATTTAGACCTCGGGTCGTCTTCTTAAGTAACTGCAGGGAAGTATGTTCTTATTATTGGTTATGAAGATTGTAAATTGGGGTTTTGAAGATGAGGAACAAGTAATTTAAATGGCAGGTAAAATAAATAAACAACTGTAAAATAAACTTTTGGCAAGGTATGAGAAATTGGAAGTCCTATCCTAGTTATCCTTATCAATGATGATGAAGATTGAATCTTAATTCCACTTAGTTAGCCTTTACTTAAAGCAAAGAAAGGTCAAGTGACTAATTAGTTTGATCTTCAAATCCTAGTTAATCCCTAAGGAAAGATTGGGATTATTGAAGTTCAATTCAATTAGCAAAGATAACAATTATCAATCACGTTGAGTTTGATAACTCCTGAGTTACTGATTTCTTAACCAAGACCAAAAGGGGAAAAGTAAATCTACTGGAATAAAAAATGTCTTCAGATTGGAAGCAATAGTAACATAAATAAAAGAGAGCAATAATAAACTGAAATACCTCAAATAACATTAATTCAAAGAATAATCTGTAACATAGAGGAATTCATAAATTAAATTGAGAAAATAAATAAAAAGGAATATTGAACTGATAAAAAGAGATAATCCTGAAAGCAAAAGAAATCCTAATTCTAAATCCTAAAAGAGAGAGGAGAGAACCTCTCCCACAAAACTACATCTAAATCATGAATAGTGAACGATTGGAGACTCTCTTTGAATGGATGCATTCCCCCACTACATAACCTCTGATCTGTGCCTTCTGGACTTGGATTTGGGCCAAAAAGGGCTTAAGAAATTGCTAGGAGCGTTTTTTGTAATTTCTGGTGCGTGGCCTCTGTCACGCATCCACGTGAGTCACGTGGTCGCGTCATCTGGAATTTTCATTGTCACGCGGTCGCTTCAGTCAAGAAATTGAGTTAAGAAAAATATATATTTGACGTGGCAGAAATCGGCGAGTCAAGAATTGTTATAAGATATGCGTTGCAAGTATAGTTCTTAACCAACCAGAAATCCGCTTATCAATTTAGAAGGGTGTCACAAAAATTAAAATTAAAATACTGGGAGTATGAATCCCAGGTCATCTCCCAACGAGTTGCAGAAAGATGTGCTATTTTATTAATCAGATGTTTTCAAAAAGGGTTTGAATTGAATAAACAGGAAATTAAATTAGAGAAATTAAGTAATTTAATTAAAAGCCTTGGCTGGGAGTAGATTAGTTGGAAGCCCTATTCTTGTTGAAGTACTCTCAAGATTAATTGAAATTGGAGATTATCCTGTTTAGTTACCCCTTATTAGGTAAGGGGAAGTCAAACAAGTTGGAAAGCTGTTTCTATTCACAAGTCCCAATCCGCTTACTTGGAGGGATTGGCGTTAGTGACTAGAGAGCAATCCAACAATAAACCCAATTACAATTTTTCTTTTAAGCATTCCAACGCAAGGTCTTCCTTTCAATCAACTCCCATCCAAGTTATGGAACTACTCGCTCATTGTGAATATATAACTCATAACATAGGAAGGGGAATTAAAGAAAGACATGATAAATAAAAATCAAAGAAATCAATTAAAAATAAAAGTAATTCTTGTATTAATAAATTCTAAAAAATAATTCAATAGTAGAATTGAGTAAATTAAGGACATGGAAGAGCAAGAGCCAAGTAAAGAAAACGAACTAGAACGACGAAGTCTTGATGAGGTAATAACTCTTCTCAATATCCCAATGCAAAAAGCAATAGAAATAAAATCCTAAGAACTATGAATGTGTAGAGAGAAAACCTAGAGGAGGAGTAAAACTAGATCTAAAACTAAAATTGTGTAGAATGAATGTTGTTGTTGGTTTCTGTATGTTCTCTGGCTCTAGTCTGCTTTTCTGGGCCAAGAACTAGGTCAAAGCAGGGCCCAAAATCGCCCCAAGCAAATTCTGCAGACTACGCAGATCGCGCACGTCACGCGATCGCGTCATTCATGCGGACGCGTCATTCGGCGTTTTGCCCTGCCACGCGAGCGCGTCGTCCACGCCTCCGCGTCACTTGTGCTATTCCAATCCGCACGATCGCGTGAGCCATGCGGCCGCGTCACTGCGATTTTCTCTCTTTCGCGCGGTCGCGTGAGCCATGCGGCCGCATTACTTCTTGCTGGTCATCTCCTCAATTTCTTGTGTTCCTTCCATTTTTGCAAGCTTCCTTTCCAATCTCCAACTCATTCATGCCCTATAAAGTCTGAAACACTTAACACACAGATCACGGCATCGAATGGAATAAAGAAGAATTAAAATACATAATTAAAAGTCTCTAGGAAGCAAGTTTTTAATCATGTAATAATTTTAGGAAGGAAATATAAATGCATGCTAATCATATGAATAAGTGGGTAAAGATCATGATAAAACCACACAATTAAACACATTATAAACCATAAAATAGTGGTTTATCAACCTCCCCACACTTAAACATTAGCATGTCCTCATGCTTAGTTGAAGGAGATAAAATAAATGAGTAGGAACATGTAAAACTCATGCAATGCAATGCAACATATATATGTGAATGCAACTATATGATTCTTGTCTACTTGATCAATAGTAAATAAGCTCTTCAAAACAATTACAAATCAAATTCCACTAATTCAATTCTTATACAGTAAGAACGGATAAAAATGCAAGAAGGTAGCTCATGAAAGCAGGAAACATAGAATTTTAAGCATTGAACCCTCACTGATGATGTATGTATGCTCTAATCTCTCTAGTGTATAGGGAAATCACTCTATCCTTCTCTAATCATACTCTCTAATTTTTGTTCTTCTCCTAATCAATCAACAACATTTAATACACTAATGCAAACATCATGAGGTCTTTTCAAGGTTGTAATGGGGCCAAGGTAATGGTAAGGATACATATATGGCTAAGTAAGCTTATAAACTGAATCTTTAATTAACCCAAGCTTTAACATAACCTATATATATATATATATATATATATATATATAACACTTTAGAATTCATACCTAGCTACCCAGAATTTTCTTTTCACATTCCATACTCGTGTATCAACTTTTTATTTTAATTTTATCATACATGCATTGATCTTTGAATTCTTAACTTAGTATTGGGAAAATTTTGTCCCCTTATTTATTTATTGAATATTTTTGGTTTTTTTTAACATAAACATAAAAATAAACATAGCTTATCAATGCACATAGATTTTTAATTCTTATAGTTTCACATGAGTAGGTATCCAAATTCCCATTATATTATCATGACACATTTCCTTATTATCTTTTGTTCCCACAATTTCCCATACTTAATTCGCACACACAATTCTATCTTAAGCTAACCAAAGATTCAATTTGGGATATATAATTGTTTTTCTGCTTAAGGCTAGTAATGTGGTAAAATATAGAACAAATGGGATTTAAAGGCTCAAAGTGGCTAACAAAGGTAATTGAAAGGGTAGGTTTAATTTGGATAAGTGAGTTTAAACAAATAATGGCCTCAATCATATGCAAACATATAAATATAATAAACATTGGACATATAGGGTGAAACAAAATATAGATTACAATCATAGAGAGGTAAACACACAAGAATAAAATAATTATGGTTAAATAATGTAACCATACATAAAGGCTCAAATATCACAGGTTGTGTGTTCTTTAGTTTAAAAATCAAGTTCCAAATATAACTTCAAGCAAATTTATCATAAAAGTTTTAATTAAAGGTAGTGAAATTTTGTTCCAAAATAGGGTCTTAGAGGAAAACTTATTTGCTTTTCAATCAAGTAGAACATGCTTGCAACTAACCTATTACTATGCAATTTATCCTATTCTACAAAAGAAAAAAAACTAACTAAATATCCTAATTTATTAGTGTTTAGGGAAGAGAAATTACCTCCGGAAGTCAGGTACTGACCGACCTCCCCACACTTAAGGCTTTGCACCGTCCTCGGTGCCATCTGTCAGGAACAAAGGTGGGCTGGTAGCAGTATCTCCACAGTCGGGACCATCATGGCTTCATGTGCTGGTAAAGGAAGTGGAGTCTGGGGTGTCTGAGTCCTTGAATTTTCCCATAATCAGCTCCTTGAAGTATGTGAATCGGCGCTTGTTACGGCGCTCTCTCATCTTAGCTTTGTGTTCCTGCCGATCCAACCTTTCGAGTATCTGATGGAGCAGTTGGTCTGTTGTAGGTGCTTGTGGTATTGAAGAAGGAATATCTTCAACCGGTTCAGTAGGATGGCTTGTGGCGGCTGGTGGAGGTCTGATGTATTTTCCGTTAGGGACATACTGATCATCCCGTGGGAGCATGGATTTGGTGTCCCCAGCTCTGTAGGAAATTCTGACTGCGGAGACAAGATATGAGACCAAGGCGGGAAAAGGTAAGTTGCCCGCAATTTGTACGTGTCCCATGGCATTCTGGATGTGTCTTGGTAGGTTCAGAGGTTGGTCTGTAAGGATGCACCATAGTAGAACGGCCATGTCCGCAGTGAAGGAGGACTTGTAAGTGCTCGGAAAGATGTAATGGGACATGATCTGTGCTCATACGCGAGCCTCCAAGGTAAGTGCTGAAGCCGATATTCCCTTAGGGCGGGTACGATGGTATCCGTAGATCCAGCGGCTGCCAGGTAGTGCGATAACTCTGAGAATGGTGTCCTAGTCAAATTGGTACATCTGGCGCTTGAGTGCGGTTTCTTGAAAGGCATCCGATCTTCTGCTCGTCTTCTGGAAATTTCTGCTCGTTCTTTTCTTTATTCTTAGTTTTTCTATTCAATAACTCTTCTCTTTATTAGTACATTTCGTGCATTTGCATTTACATAATTTTATTTTTATTATATATATATATATATATAATTTACGCGACGCAACCGCCTCATTGACGCGTCCGCGTCGCAAGTGATTGGAGAAAATAATAAAACGAACAGAGAGTCACGCGAGAGTGTGGCTGGAGGCGTGCCCGTGGCACAAATCGCCCCACGCGATTGCGTCGCTGACGCGTCCACGTCGGGTGGGAACATTGGCCTCCCACGCGACTGCGCCACTCACGCGGCCGCGTGCCCTGGAATTCGACGTAAAAAGGGTGCACGACCGAAAGTTGTGCTAGAGTGGTGTTGAATTGGTGCTGAACGCACAATTCTTTCCACGCGGACGCCTGGCTCACGCGTCTGCGTCATATCCTTCTAATGGCCACTCACGCTATCGCATGCCCCACGCGATCGCGTCACCCCAGATTTGGCAAAAAAATAAAAATTTTGAACAGAAAGTTGTGCGAGCGCGAGGCTGTCCTCGCGCCAGTAGCATGAAACGGGTCACGCGACCGCGTGACCGACCCGACCGCATCAATTAGTATAAGTGCAAGTCGCGCGACCGCGTGCCCCACGCGACCGCGTCGCTTGCGCCACACAGCTTCCCTGATTTGCCAATTATCTTATCTTTCTTTTCCCCAAATCCTATTTTCTCTTTTCCCTCCTTATTTCTTCCTTCTTCCTTCTTCCTTCTTTCTCACTTTCTACTCTCTCTCTCTCTCTCTCTCACCCCAGTTAACAAGGTTTTCTTTTCTGCTTCCTCCTTATTTTTCTATTATTCTTCTTATTTTTGTATGTTATCTTCTTTTCTTTTCTTTTTACTTTCAGTATCCATATTTTCTTTTTCTTTCTTTTTCCTTTTTACTTGGTGTTGGAAATTTATTTGAGTCATTATTTCTCATTATATGCTTGTGGATTGTTGTAAAATTATTTGGCAATTATATACCTTTTTAAAGGGTTACTTGCATGTTCACTTTCATACTTTCTATACCTTATTTACCATGCATGCTATGTGTTTGTGAAAAAGCCAATATGGCATTATGCATTTTTCTACGTTATTCTATTCTACTATAAAATGCTTGTTTTTCACAAAATCCCTGATAAACCACTATTTTTTGATTTATCTTGTGCTCAATTGAGTGGATTTCATCAACTCTTTACCCACTTATTCATATTATTTGCATGGTTTTACATTTGCCTTCCTAATTATGTGCTTTGATTGAAAACATGCTTCTTTGATCTTATATTTGCATATTATTAATCCTCTCTTATTACCATTAGATACCTTGATATGTGTGTTAAGTGTTTTCAGATATTATAAGGCAGGAATGGCTTGGAGGATGGGAAGAAAGCATGCAAAAGTGGAAGGAATGCAAGAAGTTGGAGAAATTGCTAAGCTGTCCAGCCTGACCTCTCTGCACTCAAACGGCTATAACTTTAGCTACAGATTCCAAACGACGCGGTTCCAATTGCGTTGGAAAGCTAACGTCCGGGGCTTCGATTTGATATATAATATGCTATAGTTCCCCTGACGCTAGGCGACGCGACCGCGTGATCCATGCGGCCGCGTCGCAGTGACGGAAATCCAGCGTGGCAAAATTCGAAACCAGTGAATTCTGGACTGTTTTTGACCCAGTTTGCGGCCCAGAAAACACAGATTAGAGGCTATAAAATGGGAGAATACATCCATTCATGAGGAGGCTTTCATATTTACAATTTTAGGAGTAGATGTAGTTTTTAGAGAGAGAGGTTCTCTCCTCTCTCTTAGATTAGGATTTAGGATTTCTCTTAGTTATAGGAGTGACTCTCAATCCCAGGTTCTTTATTTTTATTTAATTTATGAACTCTTCCATGTTACATATAATTTTCTTAATTAATGTCATTTGAGGTATTTCAATTCATGATTGCTTTCTTTTATTTACATGATTACTGCTTCCCATCTAAAGACATTTTTATTTCAGTAAATTTACTCTTTTCCTTCTTCCTTTTGGCTTTGGTCAAATAATTGGTAACCCTTGAGTTATCAAACTCATTGTTGATTGAAAATTGGAATTCATCAACCTAACTTACCTTCATAGTTAGAGGTTAACAAAGCGGGAGAAAAATCCAATTCTCATTACAATTGATAAGGATAACCAGGATAGGACTTCCAATTTCTAATACCTTGCCAAGAGTTTATTTTTATTATTATTATTGTATTTTACTTGTCATATAACATATTCACACCTTACTTCCTAATAAACCCCAATTTACAAACTCATAACCAATAATAAGAACATACTTCCCTGCAATTCCTTGAGAAGACGACCCGAGGTTTAATACTCGGTTATCAATTTTAAAGGGGTTTGTTACTTGTGACAACCAAAACGTTTGTACGAAGGGATTTTTGTTGGTTTAGAGACTATATCTACAACGCGACTATTTTTATGACATTCTTTACTAGCAAAAATCCTAACGTCAAAATGGCGCCGTTGCCGGGGAATTGCAAACGTGTACCTTATTATTGGTTATTGTAAATATTTGCTTTTTTATTTGTTTTTATTTTTATTTTTACTTTTTTTTGCTTTTTCGTAAATTAAAAAGGTTATTGGTTTTTATTTTAAAATTTTTATCTTATCTTATCTTATTTCAAAAAAAAAAAATCAAATTTCAAAATTCAAATTTAAAAATTTTCAAAATTCAAATTTAAAATCTTCAAATTTCAAATTTCAAAAATTTAAATTTCAAAAATTTAAAATTCAAAATTTCAAAATTTCAAAATTTAATTTTCAAATTAAAAATTTAAATAACCTTTTAATTTCAATTTGTTTTTATTTTTAATTTCTATTTACTATGAACTCTCACCCCTTTGGCTATGAGTCTGGTTACAATTATGTTTCAGGAAGAAGAAATTACAATGAGAACAGGCATCAAGGTTGGAACAATCAAAGATGGGAGGAGCCACAAGGATTTGATCAACCCTCATGGCAACAACCACCTCCAATGAACTATCAACAACCACCACCATGTGCCTATGAACCCTTTCCTCAACATAACTTTGGACCACCAAACTCACAAGCCCCTTTCCGCCATTCACCTCCATATGACCCCAACCCTCAACCACCATACCAACCACCTTATGAGCCATATGAACCATATATAGAACCACCCCAATTCTAATCCAATTACTCCCAACCACCACCACTTTCTTTTGTAGCATGTCCAAGTCTGGCAACCCGAGAAGCAGAGGTTCGCCTAAGGAAAACAGTAATTAAATTTCAGACAACCGTTCAACAACTGGAGCAAGCATTAATTCAATGGGCTTCTAGGTGCTCAAATATACAAGGATCAGCCACAGCTCCATGTGGACAGTCTAGTGAAGAGCGTATCATGAAGGAGATACCAGAAACCCTAGTGGACAAGACAAAGAATGAATTCGTACTAGAACAAGTAGAAGAAGCTGTCATTGTTCAAGAAGAAGAGTTGGTTGAAGACTTAGGAGATGCAGAACCTCCATGGGAAAGTCAAGACATAGAGCCTCCTTCCAAGACGGTTGAAATTGTTGCTGAGGAGGGTGTACAACCTCCAAAGCATATCATAGTTGAAGACTTGGAAGAGGTTGATCAAGAGATGGAGATTCAAGAAGAAGAAGCACAACCTCCCATGCCCTTGGAAAGCAATGAAGAGGAGATTGAATTGAAAGAGAGCTACCAAGAGGAAGAGGTTGAAATTGAAGAAGCTTGCAAAGAAGTGGTAATTATCAGAGAAGAGCACAAGGGAGTGGAACTTGCAATTTCATTAAAAATACCTCCCCTTAAGTTGCCATCATCCTTCACAACATTCAAGTGGGTAAAATTCATATCCCATAGCTTTCTAACCCCACTTGAATATGGGCTACTGGAGACGGATGGTCAACTTAGAGCTCTTTGTGATATTAAGAGTAAGAGGAAGATGGCCAGTGGTAAGAATTGTCCTGCAAGGTTCATCATGGTTGGAAGCTTTAAGTTTAAATGCAAAGGTTGGTGTAAAGCTCAGTTGAATGGGTCTAGGAAGTTGTTTGGACGCTTCAGTGAGAATTCTAAAGCTGAACCACCCGGATGGAATTATGAGGATCAACAAGAAGACGGGTGCAATAGCAAGGTTTGGGATCCTGGAATCTGTTCTGACATCCAACACCCCGGGAGCCTAAGAATCTGTTTGAAGCTGCTCAAAGGCTTTACGTGCCTAGTTTGGGACCCCGGAGGCTACTAGAAGTACAAACATTGGTGGGGATTCCTGGATCAGTACAAGCACAAGCCACCATAGCAGGAAGCTCATCAAATGTCCAACTTAAGGACTATAACTAAAAGTGCTAGGTGGGAGACAACCTACCATGGTATGATCGTTCTTTTTCATTTTTATTTAGTTTTATTTGTTTTCGAGTTTTATTTTATTTTATTATATTGAACCTGGAGTTTTGCATCACATTCATATTAACACTGCATTCTGTATCTTTTCAAAATTAAAAAAAAAAGCGAGCACGCAACGCGACCGCATCAGCGACGCGTCCGCGTCGCAAGGAGATGGAAGACAATATTAATATAAACAGAGAGTTTCGCAGGAGCAGCACTGGAGGCGTGCCAATGGCACCAATCACCCCACGTGACCGCGTTGCTGACGCGACCGCGTCACCTGGGAATAATGGCCTCCCACGCGACCGCGTCACCCACGCGACCGCGTGACCTAAAAATCGACGTCAACCGGGTGCATGGCCGAAAATTGAGCTAGAGTTGAGCTGGACTCGTGCTGGAAGCCCAAGCCCTACCACGCGACCGCGTGCCCCACGCGGCCGCGTCATTTTAAGAAGATGGCCACTCACGCGATAGCGTCGACCACGCGATCGCGTCACCCATAATTTTGGCAAAAAGAGTTTCGAACAGAGAGTTGTGCGACCACGAGGCTGCACTCGCGCCACTAGCACAAATCAAGTCACGCGATCGCGTGCCACACGCGTCCGCGTCACCCAATCTTATCGCGCACCACGCGACCGCGTCACCCACGCGACCGTGTCGCCAGCGTAGCACAACCTATCCAGATTAGTGCCAATTTTCTTATCCTTTCTCTTATAATCCTAATTTCTTCCTTCTCTCTCCTTTCTCACTTTCTTTTTCTTTTTCACTTTCATTTTATTTTATTTAATTTATTTGCATACTTTCATTCATTGCATATTTTATTTTTCTAAAGTTATTATTGGTGTTCAAATATTCTTATTCAATTGTTACATCTTTTTTGGTATTTTCCTAGTGCTTAGTGACTTGTTTAATTCTGATTGGGTAATATTATTTAAATCAATGCTAATTTTTATAATACTGATATCCCTTTTGCATTGACATGAACTCACATTGTCTTTCATTACCCACTCTCTTCCCCATTGTTGCAAATTTTGCACCACTGGCATGCCATGGCTTCTATTGTTTTCTCACTTACATGTTGAAGCTTCCATGTAAATGAGACCCTTATCATTTGGCATTAACCCACCCATACTTCTTTTATTTTCTTATCTCTATTTCTGGGTTACTCTTCTTCCCTTTTTCTTTCAGGATGGCCACCCGGAAGGGAAGCGGAAGACATTTTACATGGGGAGACAGACAAGTCCATCTACACAATCCTTAGAGAAAAAGCAACAGTTGAAACAACCCATCCACCTGCAAATCTCAGCATGCACCGAGGACGGTGCAATCTTTAAGTGTGGGGAGGTCGATACCAATCTCTGTGGGTTAGTACTTTCTTTTCAACACCAATAATCTTATTTTCTTTATTTGTTCATTGTTGCATCTGCATATTTGATTGCATATTTATTTGATTTTGTGCATTTAGTTACTACTTGGTTAAAATAATAAATCTCTTTTTAAGATCCTATTTTTGAAAAAAAATTTTTTTTTTCACTAATTTAAATAAAAATTTTTAAAAAATTTTTATGTGTTAAATTTGTTTGAAGTTGTATTTGGAACATGGTTTTTGAGTCAAAGAACACATAACCTGTGAGACTTTGAGCTTATTTACATGGTTACATTATTTAACCATAAATATTTTATTCCTGTGTGTTCCCTTCTCTATGATTGTAATCTATATTTTGTTCCAACCTATATGTCCATTATTTAGTATATTTACATATTTGCATATGATTGAGGCCATTATTTGATTTTAGCTCACTTATCCCAAATAAGCCTACCCTTTAAATCACCCTTGTCAGCCACTTTGAGCCTTTTAACCCCCTCTTGTTCTGTATTTTACCACATCACTAGCCTTAAAGCAGAAAAATAATTAAATATCCCAATTAAATCTTTGGTTAGCTTAAGATAGTGTGTTAATTAAGTATGGAGAAACTGTGGGAACATGGGTTAATAAAGAAAAAGTATAATGTTTCTAATTTATTTGAATATCAGGAATTTGGGAACCTACTCATGAAAAACCAAAATAGAAAAATAATAGAAAATCCATGTGCATTGATAAGTTATGTTTGTTTCTCTAAATAAAAAAAAAAGAGAAAAAAGAGAAAAATCTAAAAATACTCAATAAATAAGTAAATAATGGGACAAAATTACCCCAATATTAAGTTTAATAAAAGATCAATGCACATGTGATAAAAATAAAAGAAAAAAATTTTGTACATGAGTATGGGAATTATACAAAAGTGAGAATTATGGGTAGTTAGGCATGAATTTAAAAGTATATTGAGTATATGTATATTAGGTGAGAGCTTAGGTTAATTGAAGATTCATATTATAGCTCACTTGGCCATACATATATCCTTACCTTTACCTCAGCCCCATTACAACCTTGAAAAGACCTCATGATGTTTGCATTGGTACATTAAATTTTTGTTGATTGGTTAGATGAAGAACAAGGTTTAAAAAGCATGACTAGAGAAGAGTAGAGTGAGTAACCCTATACACTTGAGAGATTAGAGTGATATACACTTCCAGTGAGGGTTTAACGCTTAAATTCTATGTTCCCTGCTTTCATGAGCTGTCTTCTTACAAGTTCACTTGATTTTTATTGTCTGATTTGAATTAGTGGAAATTGGTTTGTATTTGTTTTGGAGAACTTATTTACTCTTAACCAAGTAAGTAAAAGCATTTAGCATGTAGTTGCATTCATAGGTTGCATTTCATACCATTCCTCTTCATCTTTATAGCTTCTCTTGAGCTTAGCATGAGGACATGCTAATGTTTAAGTGTGGGGAGGTTGATAAACCACTATTTTATGGTTTATCTTGTGTTCAATTGAGTGGATTTCATCAACTCTTTACCCACTTATTCATATTATTTGCATGGTTTTATATTTGCCTTCCTAATTATGTGCTTTGATTGAAAACATGCTTCTTTGATCTTATATTTGCTTATTATTAATCCTCTCTTATTACCATTAGATGTCTTGATATGTGTGTTAAGTGTTTTCAGATATTATAAGGCAGGAATGGCTTGGAGGATGGGAAGAAAGCATGCAAAAGTGGAAGGAATGCAAGAAGTTGGAGAAATTGCTAAGCTGTCCAGCCTGACCTCTCTGCACTCAAACGGCTATAATTTTAGCTACAGAGGTCCAAATGATGCGGTTCCAATTGCGTTGGAAAGCTAACGTCCGGGGCTTCGATTTGATATATAATATAGTATAGTTTCTCTGACGCTAGGCGACGCGACCGCGTGATCCATGCGGCCACGTCGTAGTGACAGAAATCCAGCGTGGCAAAATTCAAAACCAGCGAATTCTGGACTGTTTTTGACCCAGTTTGCGGCCCAGAAAACACAGATTAGAGGCTATAAAGTGGGGGAATACATCCATTCATGAGGAGGCTTTCATATTTATAATTTTAGGAGTAGATGTAGTTTTTAGAGAGAGAGGTTCTCTCATCTCTCTTAGATTAGGATTTAGGATTTCTCTTAGTTATAGGAGTGACTCTCAATCCCAGGTTCTTTATTTTTATTTAATTTATGAACTCTTCCATGTTACATATAATTTTCTTAATTAATGTCATTTGAGGTATTTCAATTCATGATTGCTTTCTTTTATTTACATGATTACTGCTTCCCATCTGAAGACATTTTTATTTCAGTAAATTTACTCTTTTCCTTCTTCCTTTTGGCTTTGGTCAAATAATTGGTAACCCTTGAGTTATCAAACTCATTGTTGATTGAAAATTGGAATTCATCCACCTAACTTACCTTCATAGTTAGAGGTTAACAAAGTGGGAGAAAAATCCAATTCTCATTACAATTGATAAGGATAACCAGGCTAGGACTTCCAATTTCTAATACCTTGCCAAGAATTTATTTTTATTATTATTATTGTATTTTACTTGTCATATAACATATTCCCACCTTACTTCCTGATAAACCCCAATTTACAAACTCATAACCAATAATAAGAACATACTTCCCTGCAATTCCTTGAGAAGACGACCCGAGGTTTAATACTCGGTTATCAATTTTAAAGGGGTTTGTTACTTGTGACAACCAAAACGTTTGTACGAAGGGATTTTTGTTGGTTTAGAGACTATATCTACAACGCGACTGTTTTTATGACATTCTTTACTAGCAAAAATCCTAACGTCAAAATGGCGCCGTTGCCGGGGAATTGCAAACGTGTACCTTATTATTGGTTATTGTAAATATTTGCTTTTTTATTTGTTTTTATTTTTATTTTTACTTTTTTTTGCTTTTTCGTAAATTAAAAAGGTTATTGGTTTTTATTTTAAAATTTTTATCTTATCTTATCTTATTTCAAAAAAAAAAATCAAATTTCAAAAATTTAAAATTCAAAATTTCAAAATTTCAAAATTTAATTTTCAAATTAAAAATTTAAATAACCTTTTAATTTCAATTTGTTTTTATTTTTAATTTCTATTTACTATGAACTTTCACCCCTTTGGCTATGAGTCTGGTTACAATTATGTTGCAGGAAGAAGAAATTACAATGAGAACAGGCGTCAAGATTGGAACAATCAAAGATGGGAGGAGCCACAAGGATTTGATCAACCCTTATGGCAACAACCACCTCTAATGAACTATCAACAACCACCACCATGTGCCTATGAACCCTTTCCTCAACATAACTTTGGACCACCAAACTCACAAGCCCCTTTCCGCCATTCAGCTCCATATGACCCCAACCCTCAACCATCATACCAACCACCTTATGAGCCATATGAACTATATATAGAACCATATAGTTGCATTCACATATATATATATATATATATATATGTTGCATTGCATTGCATGAGTTTTACATGTTCCTACTCATTTATTTTATCTCCTTCAACTAAGCATGAGGACATGCTAATGTTTAAGTGTGGGGAGGTTGATAAACCACTATTTTATGGTTTATAATGTGTTTAATTGTGTGGTTTTATCATGATCTTTACCCACTTATTCATATGATTAGCATGCATTTATATTTCCTTCCTAAAATTATTACATGATTAAAAACTTGCTTCCTAGAGACTTTTAATTATGTATTTAATTTCTCCTTTATTCCATTCGATGCCGTGATCTGTGTGTTAAGTGTTTCAGACTTTATAGGGCATGAATGAGTTGGAGATTGGAAAGGAAGCTTCCAAAAATGGAAGGAACACAAGAAATTGAGGAGATGACTAGCAAGAAGTGACGCGGCCGCATGGCTCACGCGACCGCGCGAAAGAGAGGAAATCGCAGTGACGCGGCCGCATGGCTCACGCGACCACACGGATTGGAATAGCACAAGTGACGCGGAGGCGTGGACGACGCGCTCGCGTGGCAGGGCAAAACGCCGAATGACGCGTCCGCATGAATGATGCGATCGCGTGACGTGCGTGATCTGCATAATCTGCAGAATTTGCTGAGGGCGATTTTGGGCCCTGCTTTGACCCAGTTCTCGGCCCAGAAAAGCAGACTAGAGCCAGAGAACATGCAGAAACCAAAAACAACATTCATTCTACACAATTTTAGTTTTAGATCTAGTTTTACTCCTCCTCTAGGTTTTCTCTCTACACATTCATAGTTCTTAGGATTTTATTTCTATTGCTTTTTGCATTGGGATATTGAGAAGAGTTATTACCTCATCAAGACTTCGTCATTCTAGTTCGTTTTCTTAATTGGCTCTTGCTATTCCATGTCCTTAATTTACTCAATTCTACTATTGAATTATTTTTTAGAATTTATTAATACAAGAATTACTTTTATTTTTAATTGATTTCTTTGATTTTTATTTATCATGTCTTTCTTTAATTCCCCTTCCTATGTTATGAGTTATATATTCACAATGAGCGAGTAGTTCCATAACTTGGATGGGAGTTGATTGAAAGGAAGACCTTGCGTTGGAATGCTTAAAAGAAAAAATGTAATTGGATTTATTGTTGGATTTCTCTCTAGTCACTAACGCCAATCCCTCCAAGTAAGCGGATTGGGACTTGTAAATAGAAATAGCTTTCCAACTTGTTTTACTTCCCCTTACCTAGTAAGGGGTAACTAAACAGGATAATTTCCAATTATTAATTAATCTTGAGAGTACTTCAACAAGAATAGGGCTTCCAACTAATCTACTCTCAGCCAAGGCTTTTAATTAATTTACTTAATTTCTCTAATTTAATTTCTTGTTTATTCAACTCAAACCCTTTTTGAAAACATCTGATTAATAAAATAGCACATCTTTCTGCAACTCGTTGGGAGACGACCTGGGATTCAAACTCCCAATATTTTAATTTTAATTTTTATGGCACCCTTCTAAATTGATAAGCGGATTTCTGGTTGGTTAAGAACTATACTTGCAACGCATATCTTATAACAATTCTTGACTCGCCAATTTCTGCCACGTCAATTTTTCTGGAAGACGAGCAGAAGTTTCCAGTTATCATTGCAAGGGAACTCACTTCTCAACAGGAAGAGCAGTTACTTAGGGTGCTGAGGAGGCACAAGAAGGCAATTGGTTGGAGTTTGGCAGACATAGTAGGCATCAACCCTCAAGTCTGTGAGCATAGGATATTTTTAGAAGAGGGAGCAAGACTTGTCCATCAACCCCAGAGAAGACTGAACCCCACTATCATAGAGGTTGTCAAGAAGGAAGTGACCAGACTACTGGAGGCAGATATCATCTACCCCATTTCAGACAGTGAATGGGTAAGCCCAGTACAAGTGGTGCCCAAGAAGTCTGGAGTCACTACGGTGAAGAATGAGCATGGAGATCTCATGGCAACTAGAGTTCAGAACGCCTGGAGAGTCTGCATTGACTACAGACGCCTCAACCAGGCCACTCGTAAGGATCACTATCCTCTTCCATTCATTGATCAAATGTTGGATCGCCTGTCAGGTAAATCACATTATTGTTTTTTAGATGGTTACACAGGTTATTTCCAGATTCATATAGTTCCTGAGGATAAGGAAAAGACCACTTTTACATGACCTTTTGGGACTTATGCTTACAAGAGAATGCCCTTTGGCTTGTGCAATGCACCAGCTACCTTCCAAAGGTGCATGATGAGTCTTTTCTCTGATCTTATTGAGGACTGTATGGAAGTTTTTATGGATGATTTTAGTGTATATGGTGATTCCTTTAGCCTTTGCTTAGATGGATTATCTAGAGTATTAGATAGATGTGTCAGTACAAATCTTGTATTAAATTTTGAAAAATGTCACTTTATGGTTAAACAAGGGATTGTACTAGGACATGTTGTGTCTAATACTGACATTTCTATAGATCCAGCAAAGGTGGATGTTATTTCTAGTTTACCTTACCCCTCCTCTGTGAGGGAGGTCCGCTCGTTCCTTGGCCATGCAGGTTTTTACAGGAGATTCATTAAGGACTTCAGTAAGGTAGCACTTCCCTTATCCAGACTACTGCAGAAGGATATTGAGTTCG
The DNA here is from genome assembly GCF_059453495.1 of Arachis ipaensis. NCBI lineage: Eukaryota > Viridiplantae > Streptophyta > Magnoliopsida > Fabales > Fabaceae > Arachis > Arachis ipaensis. The sequence continues at coordinate 125,649,124 of NC_142444.1, read as the reverse complement.
AGTTCAGTGAGAATTGCAAACAAGCGTTTGATAAGCTGAAGACCGCCCTGACTCAAGCTCCAATTGTGAGAGGACCAGACTAGAGCCAGCAATTTGAAATAATGTGCGACGCCTCCAACTATGCAGTAGGAGCAGCACTGGCTCAGCGTGAAGGTAAGGACCCCTTTGTTATTGCTTATGCGTCTAAAACTTTAGATGCCGCTCAGTCCAATTACACTACTACTGAGAAAGAGCTTCTTACTATTGTTTTTGCTCTGGATAAATTCAGAGCCTATTTACTTGGTGCGAAGGTAGTAGTGTACTCAGACCACGCAGCTCTAAAGTATCTATTAGCTAAAAGGAGTCCAAACCAAGGCTTATACGTTGGATACTGATATTACAAGAATTTGATTTAGAAATTAAGGATAGGAGTGGTAACCAGAATTTAGTGGCAGACCACTTGAGTCGCCTTGAGCACATTACAGATGACCCCACTCCTATAGCTGATAATTTCCCATTTGATAACCTGCAAGCAGTATCTGAGGTAGTCCCTTGGTATCCACCTGTAGCTAATTATCTAGTTAGCCGCACCTTTCCTCCAAACTTTTCTAAGCATCAAAGAGACAAGCTGAAAAGCGAGTCTAAATATTATATATGGGATGACCCATATTTATGGAGATGTGGCGCTGACCAAGTAATTAGACGGTGTGTGCCTCAATCAGAATTTCAGTCCATCTTAGAGGCCTGTCACTCGTCTGAGAGTGGAGGACATTTTGGCCCTCAAAGAACAGCAAAAAAAAATCTTAGACTGTGGATTCTGGTGGCCTACTCTTTTTAGAGACGCTGCTGAATTTTGTAGATCTTGTTTCCCATGCCAAAAGTTTGGTAATATATCTAACAGGGATGAGATGCCTCAACAAATTATGCTTTTCTATGAAATTTTTGATGTTTGGGGCATTGACTTCATGGGTCCATTTCCAAATTCTAATGGTTATTTTTATATATTGTTATCTGTGGATTACGTTTCCAAATGGGTGGAAGCAATTCCTACCCGCACTGATGATGCTAACACTGTTGTTTCCTTTATGAAAAACCACATTATCTGTCGCTTTGGATCACCACGAGCAATCGTGAGCGATCAAGGCACCCATTTTTGTAACAGGAGACTAACAGGATTAATGAAGAAGCATGGGATAATTCATAAGGTTGCAACAGCCTACCATCCTCAGACTAATGGGCAAGCCGAGGTGTCAAACAGAGAGATAAAGCGTATCTTGCAGAAGATAGTCAAACCTCATAGAAGAGACTGGAGCACCAGGCTACAAGATGCACTCTGGGCATACAGAACAGCTTACAAAACACCCATTGGGATGAGTCCTTTCCGCTTAGTTTATGGAAAAGCTTGTCATCTTCCTGTTGAAGTAGAGCACAAAGCCTTCTGGGCAGTAAAGGAGTGCAACATGGGAATTGAGAAAGCCGGAGCTGAAAGGAAGTTGCAACTGCAAGAACTGGAAAGCCTTCACCTAGAAGCTTATGAGAACTCAAGACTATACAAGGAGAAGATGAAGGGTGTACATGATCAGCACATCAAGAGAAAAGAGTTCCAACCTGGGGATTTAGTCCTCCTTTACAAATCTCGACTGAGGCTCATGCCAGGCAAGTTGAGATCAAGATGGGAAGGTCCATACAGAGTAGAGAAGGCCGAACCGTACGGAGTTTTTCACCTAAGTCATCCTTTAAGCTCTGAACTTATCAAAGTTAATGGACAACGTTTAAAGCTGTACCATGGAGAGAGGATAAAGAAAAACAAGGAACTCGAGATCTTCCTCTTGGAAGATCCCCACATAGCTGAAGACTGAGCTAGTGGAGCGTCCAACTTACGGACGTTAAAGCAAAGTGCTAGGTGGGAGACAACCCACCATGGTATGATCGTTCCTTTTTCATTTTTTATTTAGTTTTATTTGTTTTCGAGTTTTATTTTATTTTATTGTATTGAACTTGGAGTTTTGCATAACATTCATATTAGCATTGCATTTTGCATACTGCATTATAAAAAAAAATCACGCACGCGACGCGGCAGCGTCGCTGACGCGTCCGCGTCACAAGTGCGTTGTGAAGAAAATAAAGTAAACAGAAAGTCACGCGAAAGTGTGGCTGGAGGCGCGCTTTAGGCTCAAACATGCCCACGCGTCTGCGTGACCCACGCGGCCACGTCATTTGGAAAATAGCCTCCCACGCGTCCGCGTCGCCCACGCGAACGCGTGCTCCAATAGATCGACGTAAAAGGGGTGCATGGCCGAAAGTTGTGCTGGAGTAGGGCTGGACTCGTGCTAGAAGCCCAAGTCCTCCCATGCGAACGCGTCACCCACGCGTCCGCGTCATATTGGAAATAAGGCCATCCACGCGATCGCGTCCACCACGCAAACGCGTCACCCTGAAAATTGGCAAAAAGAGTTTCAAACAAGAGTTGCGCGAACGCGAGGTTGCACTCACGCCAATCGCACAAATCAGGCCACGCGATCGCGTGACCCACACGTCCGCGTCACCTGACCTTATCGCGCACCACGCGACCGCATCACTCACGCGTCCGCGTCGCCTGCGCCGCACAACTAATCCAGATCAGCGCCAATTATCTTATCTTTTCTTTTCTAATTCTAATCTCTTCTATCTTTTCTTTTTTTCTTCTTTCTTTCTTACTTTATTTCTTTCCATTCTCATTCTTCTTATTTTTCTTTTTATTTTATTTTAATTTATTTGTATATTTCATTCATTGCATTTTAATTTTGTGCATATTTTTTTTCTTTTCTAAATTTATTATTTTTTCCATTGGTGTCACTTGTTCATATTCAACTGTTGTGTCTTTTCTGGTATTATTTTGATGCTCAGTGACTTGTTTTACACTGTTGGGTAATAATATTTAAGTCAATGCTAATCTTTTATGATTATTGTATTAATTCTACATTAACATTAATTTATATTGTCTTGCACTCTCCTCCCCATTGTTGCAAATTTTTGCCCTCTTGATTTGCCATGTACTTCAACTGTTTTCTCACTTGCATGTTGTAGCTACCATGTAATTGAGACCCTCATTATTTGGCATTAACCCAACCATATTTTATTTATTTTATTATCTTTATTTCTGGGTTACTGTTCTTCTTTTTCTCTTCTTTCAGGCTGGCCACCGAAGACGGAAAAAGGGAGAAACTTCTAAAAGGGGAGACAAACAAGTCCATCTGCACAATCCTTGAAGAAAAGCATCAGTTGGAACAACCTGTCCACCTGCACATCTCAGCATGCACCGAGGATGGTGCAATCTTTAAGTGTGGGGAGGTCGATACCGATCTCGATGGGTTAGTTATTCTCTTCTCAACACCAATGTCTTATTTTCTTCATTAGTTCATTGTTGCATTGCATAATAGATTGCATGTGTAGTTGATTGTTTGCATTTAAGTACTACTTGGTTAAAGTAATAAATTTCTTTTTAGGACTCTATTTTTGAAAAATTTCACTAATTTAAATTGAAAAATTTTTTTTTATGTTAAAACTTGTTTGAAGTTGTATTTGGAACATGGTTTTTGAGACAAAGAATACACAACCTGTGAGATTTTGAGCTTATTTACATGGTTACATTATTTAACCATAAATTTTTATTCTTGTGTATTTTCTTCTCTATAATTACAATCTTTGCTTTGTTCCATTCTATATGTCCATTATTTAGTGTATTTACATGCTTGCATATGATTGAGGCCATCACTTGTTTATCTCACTTATCCCAAATAAGCCTACCCTTTAAATCACCCTTGTTAGCCCCTTTGAGTTTTTTTTTAATCCCCTCTTGTTCTATAAACCACATTACTAGCCTTAAGCAGAAAAACAAAATAAAAATCCCAAGTTGAATCCTTGATTAGCTTAAGATAAGGTATTGTGTATAATTTAAGTGTGGGAAATTTTATGGGAATATGGGATGATATGAAAAAGTAGGAAATTGAATTGAATGAGTTATTTAAAAATTTGGGAAGCATGCTCATATGAAATCAAAATAATTAAATTATCATGTGCATTGAGAAAAAAATATATTAAGTAATTAAATAAGGAGATACAAGAAAAACAAAAAAAAAAACAAAAAAGGAGAAGAAAAGAAAAGAGAAGAAAAATAATATTACCCCAAATGAAAAATAAAAAGAATCAATGCACATGGGACAAAATTCAAAAATAAGTTTGATACTTGAGCATGAAATACAAAAGTGAAAACAAATTTGGGTAGCTAGGTAAAGTATTTTAAAATTATATAAAGTATGTTAGGTGAGATCTTAGACTAATCAAGGATTCACTTTATAAAGTGCACTTGGCCATACATATATCCTTACCTTTACCTCAGCCCCATTACAACCCTAAAAAGACCTCATGATGTTTGCATTGATATCCTAAATATTTGTTGATTGGTTAGATGAAGAACAAAGTTTTAGAAAGCATGACTAGAGAAGAGTAGAGTGAATTACCCTATACACTTGAGAGACTAGAGTGATATACACTACCAGTGAGGGTTCAATGCTTGATTCTATGTTCCCTGCTTTTATGAGCTATCTTCTCACAAGTTTACTTGTCTTTTATTATATTATTTGAATTAGTGAAATCTGATTTATGTTTGTCTTGAAGAGCTTATTTACTTTTAACCAAGTAGGTAGAAACATTTTGCATGTAGTTGAATTCATACAGATAGGTTGCATTTCATACATTCTACCATTCCTCTTCACTCTCTTATAGCTTTTCTTGAGCTTAGCATGAGGACATGCTAATGTTTAAGTGTGGGAAGGTTGATAAACCACTATTTCATGGTTTATCTTGTGCTCAATTGAGAGATTTTTATCAACTCTTTACCCACTTATTCATACTATTTGCATGGTTTTACATTTGCCTTCCTAATTATGTGCTTTGATTGAAAACATGCTTTTTTGGCCTTAAGTTCCCTATGTTTAAACCTCTCTTATTACCATTAGATGCCTTGATATGTGTGTTAAGTGATTTCAGAGATTACAGGGCAGGAATGGCTCAGAGGATGGAAAGAAAGCATGCAAAAGTGGAAGGAATACAATAAGTTGGAGAAATTGCTAAGCTGTCCAACTTGACCTCTTCGCACTCAAACGGCTATAACTTTAGCTACAAAGGTTCAAACGATGCGGTTTCAGTTGCGTTGGAAAGCTAACGTCCAAGGCTTCGATTTGATATATAATATGCCATATTTGCCCTGACGATAGGCATCGCGAACGCGTGCTCCACGCGGACGCATCGCAGTGACAAAAAATCAGCGTGTTTGAATTCGTAACCAGCGAATTCTGGGTTGTTTCTGACCCAGTTCTTGGCCCAGAAAACACAGATTAAAGGCTATAAAGTGGGGGAATACATCCATTCATAATAATCAGCTCATAATTCATAATTTTAAGATTAGATGTAGTTTTTAGAGAGAGAGGTTCTCTCCTCTCTCTTAGGATTTAGTTTTAGGATTTAGGATTATTTCTTCTTCATCACAGGTTCAATGTTCCTTTTAATTATTTTCTCAAATTAATTTATGAACTCTTCCATGTTACATATGATTCTCTTAATTAATGTTATTTGAGGTATTTCAGTTTATGATTGCTTTCTTTTATTTATGTTACTGTTGCTTCCAATCTGAAGACATTTTTATTCGAGTAAATTTACTTTTTCCCTTTTGGTCTTGGTTAAGTAATTGGTAACTCATGAGTTATCAAACTCATTGTTGATTGAAAATTAGTATTTTTCAAGAATTAATTCGAGTTCCAATAACTCTAGCCTTTCCCAAGGAAAGACTAGGACCTGAGGAATCAAAAATTAATTCATCCACTTAACTTTCTTTCATAGTTAGAGGTTAACAAAGTGGGAGAAAAATCAAATTCTCATCACAATTGATAAGGATAACTAGGATAGGACTTCCAGTTCTTATACCTTGCCAAGAGATTTTATTATTGTTAATTTATTTTACTTGTCATTTAAATTACCTGTTCCCCACTTTCAAAACCCCCAATTTACAAGACTCATAACCAATAATAAGAACATACCTCCCTGCAATTCCTTGAGAAGACGACCATTTTGACGTTAGGATTTTTGCTAGTAAAGAATTTTATAAAAATAGTCGCGTTGTAGATATAGTTTCTAAACCAACAGAAATCCTTTCGTACAAACGTTTTGGTTGTCACAAGTAACAAACCCCTTAAAAATTGATAACTGAAGTATTTAGACCTCGGGTCATCTTCTCAAGTAACTGCAGGGAAGTATGTTCTTATTATTGGTTATGAAGATTGTAAATTGGGGTTTTGAAGATGAGGAACAAGTAATTTAAATGGCAGGTAAAATAAATAAACAACTGTAAAATAAACTTTTGGCAAGGTATGAGAAATTGGAAGTCCTATCCTAGTTATCCTTATCAATGATGATGAAGATTGAATCTTAATTCCACTTAGTTAGCCTTTACTTAAAGCAAAGAAAGGTCAAGTGATTAATTAGTTTGATCTTCAAATTCTAGTTAATCCCTAAGGAAAGATTGGGATTATTGAAGTTCAATTCAATTAGCAAAGATAACAATTATTAATCATGTTGAGTTTGATAACTCCTGAGTTACTGATTTCTTAACCAAGACCAAAAGGGGAAAAGTAAATCTACTGGAATAAAAAATGTCTTCAGATTGGAAGCCACAGTAACATAAATAAAAGAGAGCAATAATAAACTGAAATACCTCAAATAACATTAATTCAAAGAATAATCTGTAACATAGAAGAATTCATAAATTAAATTGAGAAAATAAATAAAAAGGAATATTGAACCTGATAAAAAGAGATAATCCTGAAAGCAAAAGAAATCCTAATTCTAAATCCTAAAAGAGAGAGGAGAGAACCTCTCCCTCAAAACTACATCTAAATCATGAATAGTGAACAATTGAAGACTCTCTTTGAATGGATGCATTCTCCCACTACATAACCTCTGATCTGTGCCTTCTGGACTTGGATTTGGGCCAAAAAGAGCTTAAAAAATCGCTAGGAGCGTTTTCTGTAATTTCTGGTGCGTGGCCTCTGTCACGCGTCCGCATGGGTCACTCGGTCGCGTCATTTGGAGTTTTTCTAGTCACGCGGTCGCTTCAGTCATGCGTCCGCGTCATATGCGTTTCGCTCAAGGCGCGCGATCGCGTCAATCACGCGGTCGCGTCACTGCCATTTTGCGTTGACATGCGGCCGCGTCGTCCATGCAATCGCGTCGCTGCCAATTTCTTCAAAAACTCCGTTTTATGCTTTCCTTCCATTTTTGTATGTTTCCTTTCCATCCTTTAAGTCATTCCTGCCTTAGAAGATCTGAAACTACTCAACACACGAATCAGGACATCGAATGGAAATAAAGCGTAATTAAAATAATTATTTTTAAACCATATGAAACATGTTTTTCACATACATCACATAATAAGGAAGGAAAAGTAAAACCATGCAATTTATATGAATAAGTGAGTGAAGGATTGAATAAATCACCTAAATTGAGCACAAAATATATCATAAAATATGGGTTTATCAAAATACATACACTCATGAGCCACGATGATGTTATCACTAATAAGCTTACCCCGAATAAAAGCACTGTGGGAGTTGCTGATGATTCTATTCATAAAGGGTTGCAATCTATGTATTAAAACCTTCGAGATAATTTTATAAAAAACTGTGCTGAGACTAATACCCTAATATGAGTCATATTCATAGCATTTGACACCTTAGAAATTAAAAAAAAAATGCTAATGATTAAACCCTTTTAAAATTTCGTTACCTCCAAAGAAGCTCTTTATAGCTTTGCACATGTCTGTCCCAATAGTTGACCAGTGGAATTGGAAAAATTTAGCAGTGAATCCATCATCCTCTGGTGCAGCCTCAGGGTTAAGAGAAAAAATAGCTTTTTTTTTTTATCTCACCATTATAAGCTGGTCTTGTTAAATTACAATTTGCCTCAGCCGATACTTTCCTTCTTAGTCCTTCAAATAAAGGAGTCGGATCCTGGGGTCCTCCTGTAGAGAACAATTCTTCAAAATACCTTTGTACTATAACTCCAATTGACTCTGAGGTAGTACACCAAAGATCATTCTCATCCTCCAACTGCCATATCTTATTTTTCCAATCCTAAGATTGATTCTTGGAATGGAAAAATCTAGTTTTTTGATCTCGACATTGTAGCCACTTAACACGGGACTTTTCTTTCCAAATCGCTCTTCCATGATCAATGCCTCGTCAACTCTTCCTCCAGCTTGATTATCTCATTCCTCTCAGACAGTTCTGAATCATTTTTTAACTGCCGTAGCCTGTCCTCCAATTTTTGTTCTTGCTATTGCTTACTCCAGATGCTTGCCATTTAACAATTTCATGACTGCAGTTCTTGAACTTCTGAAATAATCGGAACAATGGCAAGCCTACTGGTTCTAATTGTCAAGTCTCCTTAATCAATAGTAAGCCTACTGGTTTTATTTGTCAAGTCTCCTTAATCAATCTATCCACTGCTTCCTCCCTGCACCATCTCACTTGAAACCAAAACAGTCTTTTACTCCTTAAGGATGTGGAATTTGAGCTGAGTAAAAGTGGTTTATGGTCTGAACCGATATCTTCTAAGTAAATAACTATTGCCTTTGGATATTCCTCTCTCAACTTGGGAGATATTAGTGCTCGGTCCAATCTTTTCTTAATGGCTCTCTCCTGACCACTCCTATTCCACCATGTGAATTTCTCTCCGATGAATCTGATACCAACTAGCTCACTTCAGTTAATGAAATCCTGAAGTTTCTGCATTGAACTGGGAGACTTCTCCCTTCCACCGATCTTCTCATGGGTTGCCAATATGGTGTTAAAGTCACCATGACTGCATATCTCTCACCCATTTGATTTATAACATGCAGGATCTCTTTATACTAGTTTTCTCTAATCTGGTCTAACATTATTCAAATGAACCCCCAACATCTCCTAGACAATTAAACATTGCTGATCCTCTGCTGTAAATCTGATGTAATAATCTGAACTTCCCCTTATCTCCACCTTTACATTATCCCTCCAAGCCACCGTTAATCAACCAACTGTACCATTCAGGTTAACACAATAATTATCATTGAAATCACACTTTCTTATCTTCACTTTTACATTATCCCTCCAAGCCACCATTAATCAACCAGTTGTACCACTCAGGTTAACACAATAATTATCATTGAAACCACACTTTCTTAACTGTATCTCCATAAATGACGATTATATGTTTGGTTTCACAAAGAAACATCACCTTGGGAGAATAGCTCCTTTGGATCCCTTTTATGTTGTGAATTTCTAAGAGTTTTTCAAATCCCGACAATTCTATGTCATCATCTTCATGGGCCTTGAAGTGCCATTTTTGGGTAGGCACCCACATTTCCTTCAGTAAATATCTCTACAACAGCACCTTCCTCCTTTTTTGAAACCACCCTTCCACCTCCTCTACTCCCCGTTTAGCACTACTAATCTAATTTATTTCTCCAAGGGGCTTCTTTCTAGCTATGCGCTTTAATGTTTGCTTTTTGTTACTACCCTTGATCATCTTGGAATTACTACCTATTTGAAATGCACCTATTACCTCCAATTCCTCTCAACCACTTTGATTGATGCTGCCATGTTAGTTTCTTAAAGCTAGAGACATTTGGTCCTCACATAGGGTTGAATTAGTTACTAGATGAGCAATAATTTCAAATCCATGAACTATTGGTTTATTACTTGCCGCATTATTCCTTATTTCTGTAGAAATAGAGAGCTGAGAAAAACTCTTAATGAGGCTAACTGTAGTCAGTTTTCTGGTTGACTGATTAGAGCCATTATCCCGTCTCCATTTATTTGAGTCCTTATTTTCCATCTTTTGTTCAATCCTCTAACCCTATGAAGTAAGCTTTTTAGATCGGATCTCCATTTTTTTCCAAATTCTGTCCGCCTTGAGAATTCTCCAAAAAGTTGCTGCAACTTTTTGTTTCTTGGCCTATGAAGCCACAATAACAGCAATATAAACCTAACTATTCATATTTGGGATGAATTTCTGCCATTGCACCATCCAAAGACATGCTATCTTCATGGTTTACTTTAGGATTTTTGTGACATCCAAATTTACTTTCAACTTCATCAACCAATCTTCTTTAGGTTTCATTGAGAAGACTTTCGTCTCTAACACTTTTCCAAACCTCCCTTATCTTTCTTGCAGCCTCTTTAGTCTTACAAAATTCTAAAAGCCCCCAAAGTTGAATCCATGTTGGGATTATGGAGTAATTTTTTTGCCAATTTTTATGGTCACATTCCATCTCCTTAAGTGGATCCTATATTGCTTGAAAAGCCAAGGAAAACCCCTTTTTATATGAATTACACCTGTTATGAGATTTGATTCTCAGCCCCTCTGAATGGTTCCAAATTGCACCAAAAGCTCCCTCCAATGTCCCTGTACTAAATCCTCAATCTACTATGACACTCCCTATGAGACTCCTATGACTTCCTTCAATTTTCGATCTCACATCCTTTTTCTCCAAGACAACTATCTCCTCCCCTAGATCATCTCTTAAGTTTGGATCTCTCTCTTTTTCTCTATTTGATTTTCTCTTGATGACATTGTGAAAACTTCTCACTCAATGGCACTCATGTTGGTACACTCACAAAATCCAAGTAGAGCTCACACAAAATCCTAGAGAGCACCACTTGTTCCTCCTTTTAAGCAACCTACATTTACACACACACATTCACTTCATTTCATATCACATATTACAAATATTCACACTCTTTGCACATGTGAAATGCACACCTTACATACTCAGGGATCAGTTTAGACGCAAAAGCAAATGCAGAAATTTATTCTCTCACACATGCATATATCTTAAAACACATGCAAGTTACAGTAGAATTTTTATGTAGTAAAATTTCAAAGACCATCCAAAACACTAGTAAGTATTTGCCTTTTCTTTAATGAAGAATAAAATAAATACAAAGTAGTGATGTACCACTAAAATTTAATTATATTAAATTCTTGAGATGTTTTTCAGTAACAAAATTTTTGTACTAAAATTCAGTAGTTCTTTTCTAAATTTATTTGGATGATGATTTCTCCATTCTCTTCTATACACTATTAATTTCTTTTAACTTTTTTTTTTTCAATCATTTCTCTTCGGGTTCTTCTCTCTCACTTTTTCTTGTTCTTTTCTTTTCTTTGTATTGATCTATTTCTATTTTCTGGTATTTATAGAAAAAAATATTCTTCTATCAATATAAATTGAAGTAAAAAGTTCCACCACCCGAATATGTTTTGGCAAAGATTTTCAAAGACAACCTTATTATTCAATATTTTGCAACGACTAGTTTTGCTTCTGTTACTTTCATAAACAATAACGCCTAATAATATTTACTAATTTTAAAAGTTACATTACAAATGAATAAAACATACTATATCCCAAAATGGAATAAAACAAAATACATTACATGCGGTAATACATAATAAAAATAAAACAGACTACTTAACTCTATAAATACAAGGAACCATTAAATAAACCACTTATTAATTACTTTCTCACATGTAATCTCATGAAGAGCTCATCGTTTTTCAATCATTGTAGACATGTTAGCATAAATTATTTCCATATCTATTTCTCCTTCTCTTTCTTTAACCATTCTTTCCATTTCCATTTTCTTTGCATTTATCTCTATTTTTTAATAGTTTGTAATTCTTGTTCCTTCATTGCCGCTTGAATTTGTAACTTTTCTTTGATTTTCATAATCTTTTTCTTATGTTCCCTCTCCTCTCCTCTTTTCTTTTCCCTAACATTCTTAATATTTTCCATGAGAGATAGTTTCTTAACAACTAATGAATTATTTTCGCTAAGATCTTCAGACATTTGTGCTTTTCGCTAATGAATTCTTTTCCATGAGAGAGAAAGTCACGACGCGAGGATGAGGAAGGAGTCGCCGTCATCACGCCTCGCTGCCAGCTTCGTCGGATCTTCGTCGCCGAGCATCCATGGCTGCCAAACCATCAGAGCTGTCCTTTGCTAGTGCAGCTGTTAGCGGTTTCCTTTGCCATCACTACTGGAGCTCGTTGAAACCCGTCAGAAAAAGCTGCCATCGCCGTTTAGGTTTGACCAGAAGAGAGGAGGTGATGGTAGTGGATGTTGGCGTTGCTGTATATGAGAAGGAGGGACTGGTACGCTGTTTCCACGCTACTGCGTTGCCATCGAAGCTCTTTGCCGCCGTTTTACTCGTTGGAATGTCGTCACTAGAGCTGCAGCTACTCCATTCTCGTTCTTTTTTGGTAGAGTGAGTAACTCTTGTCCCGAAACTCTTATAGGTTTTGTTCTGTTATAAATACTGAGGATCTTGCGACATTAATGTCTTATGGTTTGATTTGCCAAGGTTGCATGCTTTGTTTGTTGCTGTCGCAGCATTTTTTGGCGGAGTTTCTGTGGACGTTGCGACTGCCGCTACTATGAACTAAAAGAATAAAGGGAGTTTGTCGTGTAGTCGAGTTGCGATCGAGGTAGGCTTTTTTTAAAACCTATTTTATTTCATGGAATTGTTATAATTCAATATTAATGTGAAAAATGCATTTTTTTTTTGTGATTGCAAGTCTTATGGACTGAGTTGAACTATTTTGGATAAATGGAACTAGTTAAATGATTTTGGATTTTTAAGCAATAAAATTTAATGAGAAGTTAGATTGTTTGTGGTTATGGATTGTGATTGTTTACCTGATAGTTTAAAAGTGATTGGTTGCTTAAATTCTTGATTTTGTTGACTTCTATGAGTTGAGCTGGTGCTGTGGTGGTTAATGAAAGTTTGATGGGAACGATTGAGAAACTGTTTGGTTAGGACAGGACCCTTGAAGAGTGGCCAAGTCCGATTTTTAGGAGAGATGCTATCGAAGTTTTATAAGAACTTGAGTGAAAATTGAATAATAATAACGATGAAAAGTGGTGCTATTTAGAGACTTCGTATTGAAGACTCATTTGAAAAATGTGGATTTAAGAATTATGGTTTGAAAAATTTCTGGTGAATTTAAAAGCAATTGACTTTTATTGGTAAGTTCTAGTGATTGGCGTGTATATATATAGACTATTCAATAAAGAAATGTTAATTATCACTTTTCAAACTGGTTTTCTCAGTGGTGGGATTATATTGGCCCACTACCTGAAATTTTACCCCCAGCTGCTGATGAGGGGCTCAAGATTTTCAAACACAAATTTTACCAACAGGAGTCCATTACTTCAGTTGACTTGAAGTTCTTTTCTACATTTGCATTGGCATGGATATTCTCATGGCAATACAGGTTTGGCAAGAAAGATCATCCTAAAACTCCATCAATGCTTTAAAGGAATGCATAGGTCAAATGGTGGTCCCAATTCGATACAACCATGGCTCATCCCAACGAAGTAAGGAAATGGTTCAAAGAACATCCTCAATTTATCAAGGTACTGGATCAAGAAACATTTGTTTTTCTCAATCAAAAGGTCCAGATTGTAGCAGCTCTTGCAGAGTCTCAATCCAAAAAATCATTTACGAAAAATTTACAGCAAATATTACAGTTACTTCAAGCTGAAGGAGACCAAGAAAGGAAACAAGATCTAAACTTCTCAATATCATCTTCCAATGATTATATTCAAAATGAAGATGACTGTTTTGGAATGAATCTACAAGAAGATTAAAGTTATTCACAAAATTTTGTATTTCAATTTGTAAAATTATTAACCGGTACTGTAGCTATAGTGTAGGTCAACATTACCTGAACTGTAAAAACAGTAAATCTTTAGGTCTATAAAAGCACACTTCAGCAATATTTTGAGGCAGAATTTTTAGAAACATAAGAATAGAGAGAGAAATGAGAGAGAGAGAGAGAGAGAGAGAGAGAGAGAGAGACAGATAGGCTCTAAGAATCCTTTGTAAGTCTTTTACTCTTATCTTTTCTTTCTTCAATTTTCTTCAATAAAGAACTTTCAGTTCTTTATTTTCATATTCTTTTTTAAAGCTTCTGCATTTGCATATGTGTGCAGAATACTGCCACATTTAACTTCATACTAACCTGCATATGTGTGCGGACTGCCGCTGCATCTAACTTCATATTTAATTTCTGCCTTTGCATCTGCATTCAAATAATTAATTAACATTAATTATATCGTTACTCTTTCTCCTTATCCCTCCTAGATCCACTTTGGGCATATATGGTAAATTCAGAACCTGATGGGGAAGTAGGAATATTTTTATTAACATTAGACTAATTCTGATTCACATGAATACTAGTATCCTTTATATTTTTGTTATGACTGTTTATGTTTCCTTTGTAAATATCGTAAAGCTAATTTCCAGATTTGGAAGTATAGGTTATTTCTTCTTATCATTTATAAGGTGGTAGCAGTAAGACTTGATGATTAGACAGTAAGACTAACTTGGTTATGTTCCTGTAAATGATAAGAATAGAACGTTAAAAGTCTCTGGTGGCTATGGATATGTAAAATTAGGTATTTAAAGAAAAAGGAGTTAAAATCCAGTTTTAGTGGCTGAGTGCTAGTTTAATGTTAATATGAATATTTATAACGAACCAAAAGAAGGCAATGATAGCAGTAAGTTTTATAAAAATGTCTTTTTTCTGCTCCTTCTCTCATCGTTTTGCTCACAGTCTTTCTTCATCCCACATAATATCCAATATTTTTTCTGAGAAAGTGACTCGACCTGAGAAACTCTCTCCAAAACATAATATCTTCGAAGAAGAAGTCTGTTTTGAAGATATTAATCAAGTTATAGACAACTGGGAAATACCAAACATTCCCCAAGATGAACTATATGTTCCTGAAGAAACTAAGCGTGTCAGCAAATCTGATTATATTATCAAAACTGCCAAAAATATTCCTCTAAGACCCGAGTCCGGTGAAGAATTCTACCTTTTAAACAAACAATCTACTCAAGAACATATCCGCAAATATAAATATCTTCAGATAGGTTGTGTTCATGTTGCAGTTAAACCACTCATTAAAGAAGGTTTAAATGCATGCATTTTCATGTGTCTAAGAGATGTTAGGCATAATAATTTCTATGATTCCCTCATAGGAACTGTTGAAACAAGTCTAGGGCACGGTTGGTCTATTTTAATTGCTTCCCCAACAAAATTGTTTGTTAGGTAGAAATATCTTAGACTTACTATTTCTTAACATCTGAATTCATGGCCTTGACATGAAGGAAGGATCTAATCCTGCAGCCTTAATATATAGGATTTAATATAAAGTCATAAATACTTGTAACTCCAGAGTCCTCTTAAAAACAACCGACCGTGAGACAACTTTGTTTGTCACAGATATGACAAAAACAAACGTTACTATACCTCACCTTATCAAATGGGATAAAATTGATCTCCCTTAATTTTGGGCCATAGAAAGAGCCATTCCTACTATACCTAGACAGGCTCTCCATTTATAAGAAATTAAACAGGATAAAATTGGAAAGATAGAAATCTTTTTTGATAGAAAAAATTCTTTTTCCTAGCGGACTGAAGCCGCATCTACCTACAGATTTAACTTCGCCTCGGCAAGGAGATCTTTTTCTATAAGGTTTCATTCCTCTCTTCCTAATCCACACAATAGGACAACCATGCTTATAGCATAAAAAACAACATAGATTATCTTTTTAAAGTAGATATTAGTACATCTCATTCTGTGAATGTCATATCAACTTGGAAAACCCAGGAGGGGGAGTTGGTCAAGTCCGAATTTTTTTCAACAGGAAAGTTCATCCTTACAAATAACCTAGATTCTAAATAAAGCCCTGTTATGGCTTCACCCTTCAAAACAATAAATCTAGACGAACCTATTGGGCCTAAAGATATCAAGAATATCATGGAATAGCCAATTATACCAACAAATATCTCTAAACTTTAGGTCAAAAACTTAGCTTCACTAGTGTCGGCACATATGAAGTCCAAAAATCTCTAGAAAAATCTTTGTTTAAACCTTTTAAGATTAGTCTGAAAGCTAGACAAAGTCTCAAATATTCTATTTTAAAATAAGAATAAGGAGCTTCTAAACTTATACACAAAATAGATCATCTCCTCAGCCAAATAACCATCCCTAAAACTCCTCAAACCACTGAATCATCCACAAGAGTTACTAGGCAGTCAGCTAAAACATCCATCATTGTTATTCATGAAGAGTCGCAAGACTTTGAAGATGGCTTAGATTCGTGCAGAGTCAACCCTATCATGACCAACTCCTTTACAAAATAGAAAGGTCATACTAAACCTCATCCACACTATCATTTCCAAATAACTGCTCCTGACCTAGCTTTGGAAGATAGAGAGTTAGGCTTCAACAACTTTAATGCAAACATTTAAGAATGGAACATAGATGAAAAAATTGAATACAATATTATGCTTATGTTATAACATATGACAATGGTTTGTACGACCTATCAAACTGCCCATGAAAGTTCTGAAGAAGCAATAGCAAATGTTATTGTGTCAGATTTTTTAGGACAACTTAAGGTAGGTGGGATAATTATCTCACTAAGGACCAAAAAGATTCTATCCTTTCAACTGTTAAAATCAATGATAATGGTGAACCTATTCTTAATGAGAATGAGAAAATCATCCCAGATGATGTTAGCACCTTGATCTTTACTATAGCAAACTATTTCATAGGAGATCTATTCCTGTGGAAAGATCAGTCTGTTTAGCTCCTATCTAACCTTAAATGCAAAACTTTGTCTAACTTTAGATGGTATAAAGATACCTTTTTAATCAGAGTCTTCACTAGAGAAGATAACCAACAGCCGTTCTAGAAAGAAAAGTTCTTAGTCGGACTCCCAAAATTTCTGGAAGATAAAGTAAGGGATAAAATTAGAAGCCTAACTCTAGATGGAATTATTCCATATGATTCCTTAAGTTATGATCAATTAATTTTGTATGTCCAAAAAATGGCCCAAAAAATTTGTCAAAATGACAAAATTCAAAGGCAACTATCCCGCAAAAATGCCCAAAACAAGAGAGACCTAGATTCCTTTTGTGAATAGTTTGACCTATCCTCCTGTAGTAAAAAAAATACAAAACATCCTTACCACAAAAACTGGTGGCCCGATTGAAACTCACGACAATGAAAACCTAAGAAACATTACACGGTCCCTCCTAGACAAAGAAAAGACAAAGAAAAAGTACCTCACAAAAACCAGATTATCTATTTTAATTACAAAAAATCTGGTCATATCAGTAACTACTGTAGATTCAAGCGAAAGATCAACAATCTAAACCTTGATCCTCAGATTTAAAAAATCAAGTCATACTAAGAACTCCCTTTATTAGAAATCTTTTTCTGTTGATGATGTCATATGAAGGTATTACCACCTATTTAGGAGGATTTCCAATAATTTTTCAATTTGTTTCAACCCCCATTCACAAGACACTCAACCTCTTCCAATACGAAGCCAATCAAATCAGCTTCTTAAAAGAAGAAGTCCCTTTTAAGGCCCTAGAGACCCAGTTACAAAAACCTGAAACCCAACAAAAGATTAAAGCTCTTCTTCAACAAATGTAAGAAACAATATGTTCCGATTTGCCTCATGCATTTTGGAATAGAAAATAACATATTGCGGATATCTCTTATGAAAAGGATTTCAAGAAAAGCCAAATTCCAATAAAAATTAGACCCATGCAAATGAATGAGCAACTCCTCCAACTCCTCCAATACTGTCAAAAAGAGATTACAGATCTCTTGCACAAAAAGCTTATAAGGTCTAGTAAAAGTCCGTGGTCTTGTTCCACTTTCTATATTAACAAACAAGCCAAATTAGGAAGAGGCACTCTTGGAATAGTTATCAACTATAAGCCTCTAAACAAAGCTCTCCAATGAATGATATTTTTAATCCTTTTTCCGACTTTGCCGTCGTTTACATAGATGACGTTCTCATATTTTCACAATCCTTGCATAATCATTTTAAGCATGTGAAAATTTTTATGCACACTATCAAGCATAATGGTCTAGTAGTTTCTAAATCAAAGATTAATTTATTCCAAACTAAAATCCGTTTTCTTGGTCACATGGTTTACCAAGGAACGATTACACCTATAGATAGGGCTATCCAATTTGCGGATAAATTTTATGATCACATTATAGAGAAACAACTTCAAAGGTTTCTTGGCTGCCTAAATTATATAGCCGACTTCATTCCAAATTTGAGCACCCTCATCAACCTCTTCATGAACGTTTGGAAAAAATCCTCTCCTTAGACAGATAACCATACAAAGATTGTCAAACAACTCAAACTTTGTGTCAAAGAACTCCCTTGCCTTTTTACCTCTCTGTTCTCCAAGCCTTAAAAATTATTGAAACTGATACCTTATATTTAGGTTATGGTGGTATCCTAAAACAAAAGCTAAATAATAAAAGAATGCATCATTGTATTTACATTTAAGCATTGGAATACTTCCCAACAAAATTATTCCACTATAAAGAAAGAAGTTTTATCAATTGTTTTATGCATTTTCAAATTTCAATCTAATTTATTAAACCAAAAATTTTTTGTCAGGGTAGATTGCAAGTCTGTTAAAGATATTTTACAAAACGATGTAAAGAATCTTGCATCCAAATACTTTTTTGTTCGATGGTAAGCAATTTTAAGCATTTTTTATTTCAAAATTAAATACATTCAAGAAATCTCAAACTCTCTCACTGATTATCTAACTTGTGAATAATTGTAGGGATCATATTTGAATGCCTCAAAAGGCATCTTCAGCCTCTTCAAGAGGCAGAGGCATTTGCCTAACTCTACCAGGGTCAATTAAAAGATCAGGGTCGAGTACCCCAACAGGGTCCTCTACCCATTAACCTACCTCATCAACCCAAAAACCAACTCGGTTATCTACCCAGCTAAAATATATGGTTGAGTCATCAACTCAACAACAAACTACGCAAACAGCCAAACAGACCAAAGCAGACTATGCCTTTCCAATCCAAACCCTTTTAGCCTTACAAGATGCGGGACTAACAAAGCTACATCATAAATTCTGAGCTGATATATGTGACAGTTCAAATGAAGAAATTGATATTTCAAACTTACTAACCCAAGCAGCGAACCAACAAACAATTTGTCAAGACCCAAAAGGCAAAGCCATTACCAAAGTCAAATTACCCCAATCACTTAACCAAACCCAACTTCCAAACCTTTAACCTTTAAAAACCCAAACTACATATATTTGAAAAAACAAGTTCTCCTCTGTTTTATTAATTGAACCAGAATTTGGAGAAAAAACACCTTATAAGGCAAATCCAAAAGTTTTTCCCCCCATGATTTCACTTTAAACCAACAGCCCTTAACAAAACGAGACAATTCTACAAATTTATACTTGTAGATTCTGATTTGGTAGCAATAAAACATTACAAAGACCCTAAAGATTTCGCAAATACAACCTACTCAACAATCCAAATCCTAAAGGTTCTTACCCTAGCTCAATTTGGAAAAACCCAAATAGTATTACAAAATTTTTACAACCATTTGACCCAATAGAATATTCTTATTGGGATTACATAGATGCATGGACAAGGGTTTTCTGGTTTCAAAACAAATAAAACCGGCACTCTTGGTTCATTTATTTCAAAAGAAATGCTAATTATCACTTTTCAAATTTATTTTTCTTAGTGGTGGGATTATTTCGGTCCACTATCTGAAATTTTACCCCCACCTGCCGATGAGGGGCTCAAGATTTTCAAACACAAATTTGACTAACAGGTATCCAATATTCCTGTTGACTTAAAGTTCCTTTCTACATTTACATTGGCATGGGTATTCTCATGGCAATACAGGTATAGCAAGAAAGATCATCCTAAAACGCCACCAATGCTTCAAAGGAATGCATACGTCAAATGGTGGTCCCAATTTGATTCAACCATGGATCATCCTGACGAAGTAAGGAAATGGTTCAGAGAACATTCTCAATTTGTCAAGGCAATGGATCAGTAAACATCTATTTTTCTGAATCAAAAGGCCCAGATTGCAGCAGCTCTTGCAGGGTTTCAATCCAAAGAATCATTTACCAAAAATTTACAGCAAATATTACAGCTACTTCAAGCTGAAGAAGACCAAGAAAGAAAACAAGATCCAAACTCCTCAACAGCCTCTTCCAGTGATTATAATTAAAACGAAGATGACTGCTGATGTGAGTGCATCATTGCCTGTTTTTAGTTGTTATTTTAGTAGATTTTAGTTTAGTTTTCATACAAATTTTGTTAATAAATAAGTAATGGCATGAAGTATCTCTGCATAAAACAAAATCTCAAGCATAGGTGAATTTTAGCTAATATACAAGGAAAATGTGATAAAATAGATCACATAAAGTGAAGTTTTGATTTTGAGTATTATTAGCACACTTAGTATATAAAGATCATCTTGGATATTACTTTGATACACTTATTTGTTTGATGATAGGCAAAGTAGAAGCAGAGGAAGGCAAAGTTGGAGACCAACGTTGGTGGCAAAGTTAGAACCAACGTTGGAGTGAAAAATTAATGAACCAACATTGGTATGCAAAGAAGATGAACCAACGTTGGTGGGAAAGTTGGTGAACGTTGGGCCAAGTAGAAGAACCAACATTGGTGGGAACGTTGGTGAACCAACGTTGCCACACCAATGTGCTCGACAAAATGCATAGAAAAATCGGCGGCCACGCGTACGCGTGAGAAGTGAAAAATTGACAAGCCACGCGTGCACATCGCCCACGCGCACGCATGAGAAGAGCGTTGGCGCACCAACGTTGTCAGCAACGCTCGTTTTAAATACCAGCGGTACTTTATTACGTTCATATATGATTACTCTCATTACGGGTATCTATGTTTAATTCATGAGAAGTCCCAAGCCATGGATGTTTTCAAGTCTTTCAAAGCTGAAGTTGAACTTCAACTTAGAAAGAAAATTAAAGCTGTCAAATCTGATCGTGGTGGTAAATACTACGGAAGATATGACGATTCAGGTGAGCAACGTCCCGGGCCATTTGCTCTTTTCCTAGAGGAGTGTGGTATTGCTCCGCAATACACCATACCAGGCAAACCTAGCATGAATGGTGTTGCAGATCAAAGGAACCGAACTCTTAAGGACATGGTGAGAAGTATGATTAGTCATTCTTCCTTGCCTGAATCACTCTGGAAAAAAGCCTTAAAGACCGTAGTGTACATCCTAAATAGGGTGCCAAGCAAAGCAGTTAACAAAACCACATATGAAACTTGGACTGGAAAAAGACCCAGTATAAAGCATTTGCATATTTGGAGATGTCTGATGAGCGGATAATTTATACGCTTTTTGGCATTGTTTTTACATAGTTTTTAATATGTTTTAGTTACTTTTTAGTATATTTTTATAGTTTTTATGCAAAAATTCATATTTCTGGATTCTACTATGAGTTTGTATGTTTTTCTGCAATTTCAGGTATTTTCTAGCTGAAATTGAGGGACCTGAGCAAAAGTCTGATTCAGAGGCTGAGAAAGGACCGCAGATGCTGTTGGATTCTGAGCCTCGTGCACTCGAAGTGGATTTTCTGGAGCTACAAAAGCCCAATTGGTGTGCTCTCAATTGCTTTGGAAAAGTAGATATCTTGGGCTTTCCAGCAATATATAATAGTCCATACTTTGCCCGAGATTTGATGGCCCAAACTGGTGTTAAACGCCAGTTAGAGACCCTTTTCTGGCGTAAAACGTCGAAACTGGCACCAGAACTGGAGTTAAACGCCCAAACTGGCATCCAAACTGGCTTTTAACTCTAGAAAGGGCCTATGTACATGTAAAGCTCAATGCTCAGTCCAAGCACACACCAAGTGGGCCCTGAAAGTAGATTTCTGCACTATCTGCACTTAGTTACTCAATTTCTGTAATCCTTAATAACTAGTTTAGTATAAATACTAGTCTTTCCTATTGTATTCGGACCTTTTATCACCTTTATCATCTATTATCAACTTCATGCTTTGCTGGCCTCATGGCCATGCCTAGGCTATTTTCTCTTATGTATTTTCCAACGGTGGAGTTTCTACACCTCATAGATTAAGGTGCGGAGCTCTGCTGTTCTTCATGAATTAATGCAAGTACTATTGTTTCTCTTTCAATTCACGCTTACTTCTTCTCCATGATATACTCTCATACTTAATTCAGTTAAGTCAGAATGAAGGGGTGACCCGTGACAATCACCCACTATCTTTGTTACTCGCTTAGCCAAGATCCGTGTGCCTGACAACCACAAGCGGTCTACATGATGTTCAATGTAGTCATTGGACGACAACCGGAGTATAGTCTCTTGGGTCTCTAATCCACGGTTTGACTTGCCTCTCCTGACAACAGAGCATTTGAATTCGTGAGATTAGAACCTTCGTGGTAGAGGTTAGAACCAATTGGCAGCATTCCTGAGATCCGGAAAGTCTAAACCTTGCCTGTGGTATTCCGAGTAGGATCTGGGATGGGATGATTGTGACGAGCTTCAAATTCACGAATGTTGGGCGCAGTGACAGTGTGCAAAAGGATAGAGAGATCCTATTCCGACATAAGTGAGAACCGACAGATGATTATTCGTGCGGTAGCTGTGCCTGGTATTTTTCATTCGAGACGAGAGATCCAACAGTTGATTAGCCGTACAGAAACCGTACATGGACCATTTTCACTGAGAGGATGGATGGTAGCCATTGACAACGGTGATCCACCAACATACAGCTTGCCATGGAAGGGAGCACGCATGATTGGATGAAGACAATAGGAAATCAGAGGTTCAGAAGCAACAAAGCATCTCCAAACGCTTATCTGAAATTCCCACCAGTGAATTAGATAAGTATCTTTATTTTAATTTACGTTTTATTTATCCTTCAATTATCAAAACTCATAACCAATTGAATCCGCCTGACTAAGATTTATAGGATGACCATAGCTTGCTTCAAGCCGGCAATCTCCGTGGGATCGACCCTTACTCGCGTAAGGTTTTATTACTTGGACAACCCAGTGCACTTGCTGGTTAGTTGTACCGGAGTTGTGAAAAGTGTGATCACAATTCCGTGCACCAAGTTTTTGGCGCTATTGCCGGAGATTGTTCGAGTTTGGACAACTGATGGTTCATCTTGTTGCTTAGATTAGGTAATCTTCTTTCTTGTTTCAACCTTTATTTTCTTTAAAAAAGTTTTTAAAAATATTTAAAAAAAAAAGTTTTCGAAAAAAATGTTCTTCAAAAATTTTAAGAATGAATTCCACCTTAGAGCTCCATGATGATATGTTGAAGCTTGGCTGGCTATTAAGCCATGTCTAATTCTTTTGGACCGATGCTTCCACTTATCATTGCAGCTATTGGAGGAGCCTTTGGATTCTCATTTATAATTCTGTGCTAAAGCTTGGCTGGCCATTTGGCCATGTCTAATTCTTTTGGACTGAAGTTGTAGACTAACATTGCATGAATCCTGGAATTCTTATTAAAAATTTTGAATTTCTTTATTTTCTTTTTCTAAAATAATTTCGAAAAAATACAAAAAGTTTAATAAAATCATAAAAACCAAAAAAATTTTGTGTTTCTTGTTTAAGTCTTGTGTCAAATTTTAAGTTTGGTGTCAACTGCATTTTTTTAATTTAATTTTTTTTAAAAAAATTTTGAAAATTCATGCATTATGTTCTTCATGATCTTCAAGTTGTTCTTGATGATTTTCTTTGTTTGATCTTTACATTTTCTTGTTTTGTGTCTTTTCTTGTTTTTCATATGCATTTTCAAATTGTTAGTGTCCCTAGTACAAAAGTTCTTAAGTTTGGTTTCTTGCATGTCTTTCTTTTCTTAAAAATTTTCAAAAATATGTTCTTGATGTTCATCATGATCTTCAAAGTGTTCTTGGTGTTCATCTTGACATTCAAAGTGTTCTTGCATGCATTATTTGTTTTGATCTTAAATTTTTATGTTTTGTTTCATTTTGTTGTTTTTCTCTCTCCTCATTAAAAATTCAAAAGCAAAAAAAAATTCTTTTCCTTATTCTTCTCATAATTTTCAAAATTTTGAGTTGACTTGGTAAAAAAAATTTAAAATTTAGTTGTTTCTTGTTAGTCAAGTTAAAAATTTCAATTTAAAAACTTTATCTTTTCAAATATTTTTCAAAATCAATTCTTTTTCTTTTTTTTTATGATTTTCGAATTTCATTCTTAAAATTTTTCAAAATCTTTTTCATTTTTCTTTTAATGTTTTGGAAAATTTTAAAACTAATTTTTCAAAATCTTTTTCTTAATTTTATTTCATATTTTCGAAAATCCTTGCTAACAATTAATGTTTTGATTAAAAAAAAATTAAGTTTGTTACTTTCTTGTTAAGAAAGGTTCAATCTTTAAATTCTAGAATCATATCTTTTAGTTTCTTGTTATTCAAGTCATCAACTTTAATTTTAAAAATCAAATCTTTTTAATTTCTTTTTCAATTCTTTTTCAAAATAAAATCATATCTTTTTAAAATTTTAATTTCAAAATCTTTTTCTAACTTCTTATTTTTTCAAAATTTATTTTCAAATATTTTTCAACTAACTACTTGACTTGTTTGTTTTAATTTTAAAAAGTTTACTATTTCCTATCTTTTTTAAAATCACCTAACTACTTTTTCACTTCTCATTTTCGAAAACAACTAACCACTTTTTCAAAATTCTTTTTAATTAACTAATTGTTTTAAATTTTAATTTTATTTTATTTCTTTTAATATTTTTGAACACTAACTAAATAATTAAAATAAAAACAAAAAATTTTTCTTTTATTTTACTTTAAAAAAATTCGAATACTCTCTCTCATCTCTTTCTATTTATTTTATTTATTTACTAACACTTCTCATCTAATAATTTGAACCCTCTCCCTCTCTCTGTGTTCGAATTCTTCTTATTCTCTCTACCTTATTCTTCTATTCTTCTTTTTCTCTGACACATAAAGGAATCTCTATACTGTGACATAGAGGATTTCTATTCTCTCTTTGTTATCTTCTTTTTCATATGAGCAGGAACAAGGATAAAGACATTCTTATTGAAGCTGATCCTGAACCTGAAAGGACTCTGAAGAGGAAGCTAAGAAAAGCTAAAGCACAACACTCCGGAGAGGACCTTACATCAAATTTCGAAAAAGAGGCAGACATGGCAGCCGAACTTGAGAACAATGGTGGAGATGCAAAGAAGGTGCCTGGTGACTTTACTGCACCAACTTCCAACTTCTATGGAAGAAGCATCTCAATTCCTGCAATTGGAGCAAGCAACTTTGAGCTTAAGCCTCAATTAGTTTCTCTAATGCAGCAGAATTGCAAGTTTCATGGACTTCCATTGGAAGATCCTCATCAGTTCTTAGCTGAATTCTTACAAATCTGTGACACTATTAAGACCAATGGGGTTGATCCCGAGGTCTACAGACTTATGCTTTTCCCCTTTGCTGTAAGAGACAGAGCTAGGATATGGTTGGACTCACAACCTAGAGAAAGCCTGAACTCTTGAGAAAAGTTGGTCATTGCTTTCTTGGACAAATTCTTTCTACCTCAAAAGATGAACAAGCTTAGAGTGGAAGTCCAAACCTTCAGACAGAAGGAAGGTTTCCCCTCTATGAAGCTTGGAAAAGATACAAGCAATTGATCAGAAGGTGTCCTTCTGACATGCTTTCAGAATGGAGCATCTTAGGTATATTCTATGATGGTCTGTCTGAATTGTCCAAGATGTCATTGGACCACTCTGCTGGTGGATCTCTTCATCTGAAAAAAACACCTACAGAAGCCCAGGAACTCATTGACATGGTTGTAAATAACCAATTCATGTATACTTCTGAAAGAAATCCTGTGAATAATGGGATGACTCAGAAGAAAGGAGTTCTTGAGATTGACACTCTGAATGCCATATTGGCTCAGAACAAGATATTGACTCAGCAAGTCAATATGATTTTTCAGAGTCTGACTGGATTGCAAGCTGTATCCGGCAGTGCTAAAGAAGCCTCCCATGAAGGAAAGGCTTATGATCTTGAGAATCCTGGAATAGAAGAGGTGATCCACCAACATACAGCTTGCCATGGAAGGGAGCACGCATGATTGGATGAAGACAATAGGAAAGAAGAGGTTCAGAAGTATCTTTATTTTACATAAGTATCTCCAAACGCTTATCTGAAATTCCCACCAATGAATTACATAAGTATCTTTATTTTAATTTACGTTTTATTTATCTTTCAATTATCAAAACTCATAACCAATTGAATCCGCCTGACTAAGTTTTACAGGATGACCATAGCTTGCTTTAAGCCGGCAATCTCCGTGGAATCGACCCTTACTCGTGTAAGGTTTTATTACTTAGACGACCCAGTGCACTTGATGGTTAGTTGTACCAGAGTTGTGAAAAGTGTGATCACAATTTCGTGCACCAATGTCCAACTAAGGCATGACCTTATAGGCTGCATGAAGGAAAATTGGACTCAAGGACAATTAGTTGCTACTTTGTTGGTTACGCTGAGCGCTCACGTGGTACAAGTTTTACAATCCTGCATCAAGGTCTATTTTTGAAACCGGAAATGCGAGATTTCTTGAGGATGTTGAGTTTGGAGGGGAAGGAAATATTAGGAATGTTGCTTTTGATGAGGATTCTGTAACTGATAATGATTAGGTCCTTGGGCCTATTGTTGTTCAAGATACAGTTATAGTACAAGAGCAAAAGGAGAATCCTACTATAGATCCAGTTATAGTACAAGAGAACAATGAGAATATTGTTGTTGCTCAAGATACTGCTACAGTACAAAAAAATGATGAGAATCCTCCTCAACCCCAACCCATACAGCAAGCTTAATAACCTCAAGAAGTGTCATTAAGGGGATCCAATAGAGAAAGGAGAAAATCCATCTATGGTCTCAAAC
This sequence comes from Arachis ipaensis, assembly GCF_059453495.1. Taxonomy (NCBI): domain Eukaryota; kingdom Viridiplantae; phylum Streptophyta; class Magnoliopsida; order Fabales; family Fabaceae; genus Arachis; species Arachis ipaensis. The sequence goes on along the minus strand of NC_142444.1, from coordinate 125,622,249 downwards.
AAGCTTCCCATCAATGGTATCACAAGTTTTATCAAGTCATTACCTCATACGGTTTTGAGGTGAATATCATAGATGAGTGTGTATACCGCAAGTTTAGTGGGAGTAAATACATTTTTTTGGTCTTATATGTTGATGACATTCTACTTGCTAGTAATGATATAGGCTTATTGCATGAAACTAAGAAATTTCTATTGAACAAATTTGAAATGAAAGATCTTGGTGATGCCTCTTTTGTACTAGGAATCGAGATACTAAGAGATCATTCTCAAGGTTCTTGGATTATCACAAAAGAACTATATCGAAAAGATTTTAAGTAGATATGGCATGGAAAGTTGTAGACCAATGGACACAACCGGTCCGTAGCTAAAGGAGACAATTTCAGTCTCAAGCAATATCCTAAAAAAGATCTTGAGAGGACAGCAATGCATGATAAACCTTATGCGTCAGCACTAGGGAGCTTAATGTATGCTCAAGTCTGCACACGTCTCGATATATCATTTATAGTGGGAGTGTTGGATAAATACTTGAGCAATCTGGGCATGGATCATTGGATAGCTGTTAAACGCATAATGCATTATCTAAAGAGAACAAAGGATTACATGCTTATTTATCGGAGATCAGAAAATTTTGGAGATCATGAGGTACTCTGATTTCGATTTCGTGGCATATGGTTGCAAAACTTTGTCACTAAGCTTCGAATAGTAGATGACATTGAACGGTCATTAAAGATATTTTGTGACAATAAGTCAGCAGTACTATACTTCAATAACAATAAGAGCTTGACAAAATCGAAGTATACAGACATCAAGTTCTTAGTTGTCAAGGAGAAAGTTTAAGAAAAACTGATTTCCATAGGACATATAGGAACATAGTATATGCTAGCAGACTCATTAACCAAGGAATTGATCCCTAAAGTCTTTTCATGAGCACACTGTTCGGATGGGTGTCAATATTAGTGATGCCTTGATTTAGTGGGAGTTATTTTATGCTATATGTCCTATGACAGATATTGAATTATTTTTCTGCAGAATTAAGTTGATGGTTTATTTCATGTTGTATGAAATGTTCATTTTGCAATATTTGTTTTGTGTTTGATCTCAATAAAGTTGGACCAGCTGGAAATAGACATGCATGAGATCACTTGGCATGTAATTTTCATATTACTCATCCAAATTTGATCTATGTTGTTAAGTATATTAGGATGGTGATTGTCGTGGTTTAGTCACGACATTAATGTGATAAAAGCTACGGTAGTTCCATATCTAATATATGAGACGGACTAGATTGTTAAAGTAATGGAAGAAATAGCATTCAGATGCGCGCATAAAGTTTATAAGATGTGATTATGCCAAGAAAGAATATATGTATAGCCCAAGTGGGAGATTGTTAGGAAATTTAATTTCCTAATTTGATTGTGGACAATAAATATATTAATTGTAATTACAAATTATGCTATTTCAAATTAAATGACTTATATAATGATGATCTCATTTATTATTATAAATGCTAATTGAATAAGTCATTATTACTTTTGATTTGGAATTAAATGAGAATAAAACCAGATATTATCTTTTGTTCTTTAGATAATCTTTTTGGATTTTAGATATATTATCTTTTGGGTTTTAGATACTATTTTATTTGGGTTTTAGGGTTTAATAGGTGTCATGCTCAAATATAAATAGACCTTCAGGGTTTCAGTCCCCAATATACCAAAGCTGCCTTTGTTGCTCTTTCCCATCAAAAGAGTCACAATTCAGCCACCTAGGAATACAGAAGGTTTTGGTTGACGAAGATCGAAAGAACCACAAGATCCAAATCCTTCCATCAATTCCACCAATTTCTGACTCTTATGAGTAAAGGTACGCTTCCGCATTATATTATATTTTTGGTGATTCAATATGGATGATCTGGGTTGTTGAAATTGATTTATTCCGACACCGAAGACTCCCTCGAGAGGGTGTTCTGTGTGTGAAGAGTGAGTCCGAAGACTTCTCAAATGGTGTGTTTAAAATGATAAAGCTAAGGTCCTATTTATAAGCTACTTAAATTGCAAATTCAAATGAAATTTAAATTACAATCAAATACAAAATTTCTAACTATTTTTAGATGATTCTTGTGGTTTTAATTGGTTGGCAATTATGGACTTGCTTGCATTATTGAATTAGAGTAAACCTTGAGTGAAATAATTAAACCAAATTTGGGCTTACTAATTAACGCCACCTTTTATGCTCCATGGGTGGGGTGACTTGGCGTTAGCTTCAGCATTACTAACGCTTCACTACTTTAGCGTTACTAACGCTTTGAAGTGGGCCAAATCATGCTTCAGGACTTTGTCAAAGGCGTTAATTGAGAGTGCGTTTTGGATTTGTGGCGTTAACAACACATGCTTCATCTAGTTTGGCGTTAATAACGCCTTGGCATGCATTGCTTCCTTTCTTCATTGGCGTTAATAACGCCTTATGCATGCATTGCTCATATGGCTTCGTTGATTTATGCTAAAACATGCATGCTTCTTTACTGGCATTATTCATATGATTCACGCTAATATATGCATGCCTTCCTTTGATTCATGCCATAGCTACAAGAAAAAAGGCCTATGGCCAAGCTTTTTTTTTTGCCACGCTTAAAAAGCGTGGCCAAAAGTGGTCAATGGCCACGCTTTTATGAGGGTGGCAATAGATTAGAGATTTGGCCACTTTTTTTATTGCCACGCTTCAAAAGCGTGGCGAAAAGTATCAACGGCCACACTTTTGTATGGGTGGCAATTGGTTAGAGAAACGGCCACGCTTTTTTTTGCCATGCTTCAAAAGCGTGGCCATAGAGAGAAACAAGGACGTTTTGAAAACGTGGCGATAGGGTTTCATTACGGCCACGCTTACAAAGCGTGGCCATATCCTAATACGCTTTTGGCACGCTTTAAAAGCGTGGCCAAAAGGTTCTTTTTTGCCACGCTTCAAAAGCGTGGCCGTAGAGCAAAACAGTGACGTTTTAAAAGCGTGGCGAGAGGGGCTCCAACCCATTGACCCTAACCCGGCCCCTGACCCGGCTCCCAACCCGGCACCAACCCGGTCCCCAACCCAAAGACACTAACCCTAATCACTCGAAACCCTAAGCCTGAAGAGCGCCTCCCATTAGCCTTAGCCCTTCACCCTCACCCTTCGCCCTTCGCCGTGAACCCTTCGCCCTTCGCCCTTCACCCTTCGCCTTCGTCACTCGAAACCCTTCACTCTTGGTTCTGAAGCTCCTTTCTCCCTTTCTCCCTCCGTTTCTTTCTCCCTTTCTCCCTCCGTTTCTTTCATTCACAGAAACTCAGCCAAAAAACCCTAGCACTGTAAGCCTACACCACCGCCGCCGCAAGGAGTGGCATACTGCTGCCGTCCGTCCATCCATCTAGCTTCCCTCGTGCTCCAAGTCTTCAACCCCCGTTCGCTGTCACCGATCGCAGCTGCTTCCTCGAGCTCGGCGTCCGTCGTCTTTGTCTGCTCAGCTGCGCTTCCGCCGCCGTTGGTTGCCGTTAACGTTCGCGTCTTCGTTCAGCCGTCGTCTTCATTCGCGTTCTTCGCCGTTCACTGTTCGCTTTCGCGTTCGTCTGGAAGCCACGTTGCTCTGCTTCAAACTCTGCGACCAACCCGTGCGCTCCACCTAGCTGTCGAACTGCTCTCTTTTGTCGCCGCCGTGAGTTCCCTAAACCCACCACCAGACAATACACTCACACAACACCAATACTCTGCTTGAAACTCCGCAACTTCTTATTTCTATTACTATAAGTAACTATTTGATTTGGCAGTGGTTTGGATCTTTTTCATAGACTGAATTAAAGTATACAATATTATGTTCTCTTCTCTATCACATTGATACTAAGCTTTGAATTCTCTTATTTCGTTTCAAGTTTACCGCACTCAACATGTTTGATGAAATGCTTTAACCGTATTTTGGGTTGGTTTTATGAATAATCTTGATACTAGTATCTAGTAAGCTAATTTTATGAAACTATCCTTATTTTATGAAACTATCCGTATTTCGTTTTCCCCCCTTTGATTAGTTCTTTTGGGATTTTGATAACTTGTGAAGGGTTATTTTAACTTACAAGTTTGTTATTTTGAAATACGCAAGCATTCACAGGTGACGGTAGAAATACTGAAACAAATTTTTTGTTCTTCATAGATAATTTGCTTATCTTGAACATTTTATGAAATCATGGAGATGTCTGATGGAAAGACTGTAAAACTGTTTCAATGTATGGTTTATGCAAAGGAAATCACCTTGCTTTTGTTTATTATCTAACTTTTGCCTCTATTTTGTTATAAACCTTTTCCCTGTTTCAGAGACGCCCGAAACAGCAGAGTTGCTCTGTTTGACGGCATTGAGGAGGGAGGCATCCGAGCATCATCACTTTACTCCTCCTACAATGAAATTGATGAACAAGATAACGAGCGAGCAATGGGTGGATTGCAAGATAGAGTCAGTTTGTTGAAAAGAGTAAGTTTAATTTTTCTTGTAAAATAATCTAGACCTAAGTTTGTTCTTCCTGTATATTATACTTGAAGAACGCTGTGAATTATGATCATTTCCTCATTTATTTCTTTTCAGCTGTTGGTAACCTTCTCATTATTTTGATGTGTTAACGTGTTGTTGATGTGATTGTAACAGATCTCAAGTGATATACACGAGGAGGTGGATAGTCATAACCGGATGCTGGACCGCATGGTTTGCATATAACTATAAAAAATATTTACCATTTGCACTGCTACTTTTTTGTTTTTCTTTGATAAAATGTTGGTATTTGTTTAGGGGAATGACATGGATTCTTCAAGAGGAGTTCTTTCAGGAACTGTGGACAAATTCAAAATGGTATGTGGATTGTGGAATTGTAAAACCATATGGCTTTTGCAGTAGAGTTTTCATCTGGTTCTGATTTTTCTTTGTATTTGTTTTCTTCTCTACTTTTTTTCCCCACTCTTTTAATTATGTTGTACCTTCTTCAGGTCTTTGAGAAAAAATCCAGCCGAAGAACGTTTTCACTTATAGCATCCTTTGTTGTGCTTTTCCTTATAACATACTTTTTCACTGTCAGTTTCTGTTCTGTTCTTGATTCTTGATTTTTGTTGATTTTGAATTTGTTCTCTAACTTTTGTGGTTGCAGTTTTTTATTTATTTGATTTTAATTTGTTGTTTGGTGTTCTCATGTCAATTTTGGTTAAGTGCTCTCTGTTCTTATTTTATTTTGATCACTCAGGTTTCGATCCCAGAATTGTACAATGGAATAGGTGATAAGCTTCCTAAATTTTATTATTCTGTTATCTTGTGTAAATTTTGTCCAATAAAATTCCTTTTTTCTGCTTTCCAGCACTTGTATACACCATTATTTTCTTGAAGATCGGTTCCAATTCCTTTTCAGAAAAGCTACCATTCGTAATTCATAACTTCCTTTTTATCCTGCTTGTTTTATGGGATACTAGAAAATGTAGATGGATTTTCTGGTAGATTCCGTTTTCTTCATTTAACATTTCTTTGTAGTTGGTCTTTAAGTTCTAGACAGGAGATGATGTGTATTCACTTTTCTTATGTCACATAATTTTCATTTGGAGTGTTTTTATTTTATTATTATTACTATTTGCTAATTCATATTAGGGAACAACTTTTTCTATAACATGTGGCATGTAAAACTGCATAGAATTTAAGACAAAATGGTATCCTACTGTTCCAACTAACATTTGAAGTTTTGAGATGTCAAAATATAATGTCACTCTACATCACTAGCAGAATCCCAACTTGGTTTGGGGGCACTGAATGATGCAGCTCACTTCCCACATGCAAGATTTAGTTTAACTGTTCAAGTCAGTTAGAAAATGATCCCACATTCAGTTATATCAACTGAAAAAGAGTCAGGCCTATTAGCAGAATTGAATGGAACTGAGTAATTCAACTCATTATTACATTTGTCATCGAATTCTATTGAGACTCAAACTCTTTTTCCCTTTCCCTTCCTCTCATTTCCTTCTTCTTCTTCCTACCCTAGACCCTAAACATTTACCTTACAGAAAAGTATAGATTTTTAAAGGTAGTGTAACATTGGAAAATGAATTTCCAGGATGCATGAGCAGCAGAAAGGCATTATTATCAACAGAGCATTAATAAGGAGGGTAAAACAAGATATAAAAGCTGTGAGTAAATGTAATTTAGAATAAATTGAGAGATAAAGCAGGCACAAGAAGTTTGGTTTTGGTGTGAACTTTGTTTCAGTTGTGCCATGTGTGTGTTCCAAGTTTTGGTTAACTTTTTCTTTCTTTGATAGGCGAGGGTTTTGGAATTGTTCAATGTATATTGTGTGTTTAGTCAAATTGAATTGCTGATATATGCAGAGAGTATGCTATCCTGCAATACCAAATGGAAGCCCTGTCATCAGTGGGATCTACAATAGAAAACTGTTTTGAATGCATTATTTTAGCTATCAAATTTAATTTTGTTAGGAAAATTGCCCTGTCTCTGTTTCTGTTGCTGTTCTCATTTACTTCAGATTATAATTAAAATTGCTGCCGAGAATGGTATTCGAAAAATTTTGATTGGACAGTAAGTATCTTAATCATTTGAATTTTTCAATGAATCTTTCTAAAACAAATATGAAGAACTTTGTAACACAAGATGGCAGTAAATGACATCATCATAAGGATAAAAAATCTTTGATGGACTAGTGCATCACCTTATTGTTCACAATCCTCTAGTGTGTATTATTATTAACATGACTCTCTTAATAGAAATTTAGGACAACTTATCTTTCTAATACGGGAAGGTATATTGTCAACACCAGCTATATCTGCTGTGATAAGGAAGCAGAAGGCGAGCCAATCTAATTAACCCCTTTTTATCTTAGTCCTGGTGCGTTGGGTTATTTTTTGCTGTAAAATATGTAATGATTCCTATTTATTGATTGATTTATTATGTTTGCAGACTGATTTGAGGTTCCAGAACCATGCTGTCCTTGCTTTCCACGAAGCTGCTGAAGCCTACTTGGTTGGTTTGTTTGAGGACACCAACTTGTGTGCCATCCATGCCAAGAGGTCACCATAATGCCCAAAGACATTCAGCTTGCTCGCCGCATCCGTGGTGAACATGCTTAGGCTGATTGATTTCATGCTTCTTGATCGCCTCGGAATACACCTTGTGTTACTAGTTTAGTATTGTTCAAGTTTCCTATGCCATTGTATAGTTCTTGACAACCTTTTAGGTTTCAATTGATGTCTTTAGAATGATTATTTTGGTTATGGTACAGTAGATCATAGAAAGATACTACAAATCGAATGATTTGATTACTGGTGTAAGACAATTTATTTTGGATTTAGCTCTTAATAATTAATATTAACTTTGATACAATTCTGAATGTGTTGGGTATTTGATATGTGAACTTCAGTAGAATTTCTTTCTCAACATGACAGCAATGATAGTGAGCTTTGTGATTTAACGGCCGTATCTCTTGTTATTGCCACGCTTTAAAAGCGTGGCCGTATCTACTCCTATTGCCACGCTTTAAAAGCGTGGCCATATCTCCCTCTATTGCCACGCTTTAAAAGCGTGGCCGTATCTTCATTTATTGCCACGCTTTAAAAGCGGGGCCGTATCTCCCTCTATTGCCACGCTTTAAAAGCGTGACCACATCTTTCACATACGGCCACGCTTTTAAACGTGACAATCTATAAAAAACGTAGCAAAAAAAAAAACGTGGTGATAGGTTTGAAAAAGCGTGGCGACAGAGCAACCGCCACCCTTGAAGAGGCCACCCTTTCAAAAGCGTGGCGATAGCTCAAAAAGCGTGGCGAAAAGCAATCGCCACGCTTTTTTCAGCTTTTCGCCACACTTTAAAAACGTGGCAATAGACATATTTTCTTGTAGTTTCATTAATTCACGTTGGCGCCTCCATTTGGTCATTCATTGCCGTTAATAACAACTTCATGCATGCATCAGGCTTCGTTGGCTTCATTGCATGCTTCAAGGCTTCATTTAACTCGTTGGTTCATGCATTATTGACACATGCTTCATTGAGTACCAACGCCAGCATGCTTTGTTGATTAAGGGCATTAGTGTTGGGTATATTATTATGAGAAGATGATAAAATTTTATATTTGTGTAATGGTTTCAAGGCACGATTAGATCGCTTTCTTTAGAGAGATATTTGTCCCCATACTTAGTTGCTATAGGGTTGATGACAATACTCTCCCAGGATACAATGAAACCTAAGAATTTCTTAATTAGCAATAATAAAAAATTCTCAACTCTCTTGAACAAAGAAAAACTCTTAATAGTTGATTAAAATGTACACTTAGTACTTCTTTTTCTGAAATAGTGGACAAGGACTTATTTATACATATTGCACGTAGCAATTATGATTTGTTACGTATACAAATGGTTGTGCCTTTTCTATTGCCAATGGATACAATGTTTTGAACATACACAAATTAAGAGTTGTGTCCCTTTAGCCAATAGAGACAATGTTTTGAACATACACAATCCTTAAAAGGTTGTGTCCCTTCAACCAAATGGTACTAAACGGTTAGTAACTGTTTATTAATATTAATTAATCAAATTTGTAAATACCTTTTGATTAGAGGATAATTTATACGCTTTTTGGCATTGTTTTTAGGTAGTTTTTAATATGTTTTAGTCACTTTTTATTATATTTTTATTAGTTTTTAAATGAAAATCACATTTCTAGACTTTACTATGAGTTTGTGTATTTTTCTGTGATTTCAGGTAATTTCTGGCTGAAATTGAGGGAGCTGAGTGATGAGCGGATAATTTATACGCTTTTTGGCATTGTTTTTAGTATGTTTTTAGTAGAATCTGGTTACTTTTAGGGATGTTTTCATTAGTTTTTATGTTAAATTCACATTTCTAGACTTTACTATGAGTTTGTGTATTTTTCTGTGATTTCAGGTATTTTCTGGCTGAAATTGAGGGACTTGAGCAAAAATCAGATTCAGAGGTTGAAGAAGGACTGCTGATGCTGTTGGATTCTGACCTCCCTGCACTTAAAGTGGATTTTCTGGAGTTACAGAACTCAAAATGGCGCGTTTCCAATTGCGTTGGAAAGTAGACATCCATAGCTTTCCAGAAATATATAATAGTCCATACTTTGGCCGAGTTTAGATGACGTAAAAGGGCGTTGAATGCCAGTTCTACGCTGCTGTCTGGAGTTAAACGCCAGAAACACGTCACAAGCCAGAGTTGAACGCCAGAAATACGTTCCAAACTGGCGTTCAACTCCAAGATTGACCTCTACACGTGTAACATTCAAGCTCAACCCAAGCACACACCAAGTGGGCCCCGAAAGTGGATTTATGCATCAATTACTTACTTCTGTAAACCCTAGTAACTAGTTTAGTATAAATAGGACTTTTTACTATTGTATTAGACATCTTTGATCAGTTTTATGCTATCTTAGACTTTCATGGGGGCTGGCCATTCGGCCATGCCTGAACCATTATCACTTATGTATTTTTATACGGTAGAGTTTCTGCACTCCATAGATTAAGGTGTGGAGCTCTGCTGTTCCTCAAAGATTAATGCAAAGTACTACTGTTTTTCTATTCAATTCAACTTATTCCGCTTCTAAGATATTCATTCGCACTTCAACCTGAATGTGATGAATGTGACAATCATCATCATTCCCCCACGAATGCGTGCCTAACAACCACTTCCATTCCAGCTTAGATTGAATGAGTATCTCTTGGATCTCTTAATCAGAATCTTCGTGGTATAAGCTAGATTGATGGCAGCATTCATGAGAGTCCGGAAAGTCTAAACCTTGTCTGTGGTATTCCGAGTAGGACTCTGGGATTGAATGACTGTGACGAACTTCAAACTCGCGAGTGCTAGGCGTAGTGACAGACGCAAAAGGAGGGTGAATCCTATTCCAGTATGATCGAGAACCTCAGATGATTAGCCGTGATGTGACAGAGCATTTGGACCATTTTCACAAGAGGATGGGATGCAGCCATTGACAAGGGTGATGCCTCCAGACGATTAGCCATGCAGTGACAGCGCATCGGACCATTTTCCAGAGAGGATAAAAAGTAGCCATTGACAACGGTGATGTCCTTACATAAAGCCAGCCATGGAAAGGAGTAAGACTGATTGGATGAAGACATCAGGAAAGCAGAGGTTCAGAGGAACGAAAGCATCTCTATACACTTATCTGAAATTCTCACCAATGATATACATAAGTGTTTCTATCCTTATTTTCTATCTATTTATTATTTATGTTCGAAAACTCCATAACTATTTTATATCCGCCTGGCTGAGATTTACAAGGTGACCATAGCTTGCTTCATACCAACAATCTCCGTGGGATCGACCCTTACTCACGTAAGGTTTATTACTTGGACGACCCAGTGCACTTGCTGGTTAGTTGTATCAAAGTTATGAATGAAAAATGATTTATTAAGATGTGCGTACAGAGTTTCTGGCGCCGTTGCCTGAGATCACAATTTCGTGCACCACTGAGCAAAAATCTGACTCAGGCTGAAAAAGGACTGCTGATGCTGTTAGATTCTGACCTTCCTGCACTCGGAATGGATTTTTTGGAGCTACAGGATTCCAATTGGCGCGCTCTTAATTGAGTTGGAAAGTAGACATCCAGGGCTTTCCAGCAATATATAATAGTGTATACTTTGCTCAAGTATAGATGACGTAAACTGGCGTTCAACGCCAGTTCCATGTTGCATTCTGGCGTTAAACGCCAGAAACAGGTTACAAGTTGGAGTTAAACGCCATAAACAGGTTACAACCTGGCGTTTAACTCTAGAAACAGCCTAGGCACGTGTAAAGCTCAAGTATCAGCCCCAGCACACACCAAGTAGGCCGCAAAAGTGGATTTCTGCACTATCTATCTTAGTTTACTCATTTTCTGTAAACCTAGGTTACTAGTTTAGTATTTAAACAACTTTTAGAGATTTATTTTGTACCTCATGACATTTTAGATCTGAACTTTGTACTCTTTGACGGCATGAGTCTCTAAACTCCATTGTTGGGGGTGAGGAGCTCTGCTGTGTCTCGATGAATTAATGCAACTATTTCTGTTTTCTATTCAAACACATTTGTTTCTATCTAAGATGTTCATTCTCACTTCAATATGATGGATGTGATGATCCATGACACTCATCACCATTCTCAACCTATGAACGCGTGCCTGACAACCACCTCCATTCTACCTTCGATTGAATGAATATCTCTTGGATTCCTTAATCAGAATCTTCGTGGTATAAGCTAGAATCCATTGGCAGCATTCCTGAGAATTCGGAAAGTCTAAACCTTGTCCGTGGTATTCCGAGTAGGATTCAGGGATTGGATGACTGTGACGAGTTTCAAACTCACAAGGGTTGGGCGTAGTGACAGACGCAAAAGGATCAATGGATCCTATTCTAGCATGAGTGAGAACCGACAGATGATTAGCCCTGCGGTGACAGCGCACCTGGACCTTTTTCACTGAGAGGACGGATGGTAGCCATTGACAACGGTGATCCACCAACACACAGCTTGCCATAGGAGAAACCTTGCGTGCGTGAAGAAGAAGACAGGGAGAAAGCAGAGATTCAGAAGACAAAGCATCTCCAAAACTCCAACATATTCTCCATTACTGCATAACAAGTATTTAATTCATGCTCTTTTATTTTTCGCAATCCAAACTGATAATTATAATTGATATCCTGACTAAGAATTACAAGATAACCATAGATTGCTTCAAACCAACAATCTCCGTGGGATCGACCCTTACTCACGTAAGGTATTACTTGGACGACCCAGTGCACTTGCTGGTTAGTGGTACGAGTTGCGAAGAGTGTGATTCACAATTCGTGCACCAAGTTTTTGGCGCCGTTGCCGGGGATTGTTCGAGTTTGGACAACTGACACTTTATTTTGTTGCTTAGATTAGGAAAAATTTTTCTTTTTGGTTTAGAGTCTTCTATTATTTTTTTTTGGTTAAAATTTTAAAATCCTTATTTTATTTTTCTAAATTATTTTCGAAAATTTTCAAAACCAATAACTTCATGATTTAGTCCTCTGTTTGAGTTTAGTTTCATATTTTAAGTTTGGTGTCAATTGCATGATTTTCTTTTTCTTTCAATTTTTCGAATTATATGTTCTTAGTTCTTTCTTAATTCTCAAGTTGTTCTTGTTTATTTTCCTTGTTTGATCTTTAGTTTTTCTTGTTCTGTGTCTTTTCTTATTTTTCTTGTGTTTTTTTTAAAAAAAAATATCAGTTTCCAAAGAAAATTTTATTTTTTTATACAATATTAAAACACTTTAAATTTATAACTCAATTGGCTAGAGCGTTGTGTTTATGTTCTTGGTAATTGGGAATCTTCCTTTTAAAACTTTTTCAAAAATAATTTTTCTTTGATTAAATCTTGTGCCAAACTTTAAGTTTGGTATTTTCTTGTTAGCTTTTCTTTAGTTTTCGAAAATTTTATTGTGATTTTCTAAAAAATTTTAAGTTTGGTGTTCTTTTTATGTTCTTGATTCCTTTGAGTCTTTGAATTTTTGTTCTTCGTGTTCTTGTGAGTCTTCAAAGTGTTCTTGAGTCTTCCTTGTGTTTTGATCTTAAAATTTTTAAGTTTGGTGTTCCTTGGTGTTTTCCCTCCAAAATTTTCGAAAACAAGGAGCATTAGATCTAAAAATTTTAAGTTATATGTCTTTTGTGTGTTTTTCTCTTTCATCATAAAATTCAAAAATAAAAAAAATATCTTTTCTAACTATTTTTAAGCAAATATTTCGAAATTTTTCATAAAAATTCAGATTTCAATTTCAAAATTTTATCTTATCTTAGTTTTAAAATTTCAAAATTCAAATCTTTTAAAAAAAAATTATATCTTTTCAAAATCTTATCTTATCTTATTTCAAATTCAAATTTCAATCTTCAACTTCCAAAATTCCAAATTCAAAATTCAAAATTCAAAATTTTAAATTTCAAATTTCAAAATTTAAAATTTCAAAATTTAATTTTCAAACTTAAAAATCAAATCTTTTCAAAATTCAAATCTCTTTCAAATCCTTATCTTATATTGTTGATTTTCTCAAAATTCAAAATTCAAATTTTCAAATTTCAAAATTTGAATTTCAATTTTTAAAAATTTAAAAATTCAAAATTTAATTTTCAAATTTAAAATTTAAATTTCAAAACTTCCTAACCACTTTCTCTCTCTTCAGTTTTCGAAAATCCTTACCCCTTATTTTTCAAATTTTTTAATTAATTAATATTTTAGTTTTCAATTTTCTTTTAATTTCTGAACTTATATTTGAATTTTCACTTATTTTATTTTATTTTATTTTCGGTTTCCAAAAAAAAAAATATTTACAATCCACATCATCTCCCTTTCTCCATCATGGACCTAAGTAGAAATGAACAGTCCAGAAGGACTCTGGGGTCATATGCTAACCCCATTACTGCTTCATATAGGAGTAGTATCTGTATACCCTCCATCGGAGTCAGTAGCTTTGAGTTGAATCCTCAGCTCATTATCATGGTGCAGCAAAGTTGCCAGTATTCTGGTCTTCCACAGGAAGAACCCACAGAGTTTCTGGCACAGTTTTTACAAATTGCTGACACAGTACATGATAAAGAAGTAGATCAGGATGTCTACAGATTATTACTGTTTCCATTTGCTGTAAAAGACCAAGCTAAGAGGTGGTTAAATAACCAACCTAAAGCTAGCATAAGGACATAGAAACAGCTGTCAGAAAAATTCCTGAATCAATACTTCCCTCCAAAACGGATGACACAGCTAAGGCTGGACATCCAAGGCTTTAAACAAGGAGATAATAAATCTCTTTATGATGCCTGGGAGAGATACAGAAAGATGCTAAGAAAATGCCCCTTTGAAATGTTTTCAGAATGGGTGCAGTTAGACATCTTCTATTATGGGCTTACAGAGAAAGCTCAGATTTCTCTAGACCACTCAGCTGGTGGATCTATACATATGAGAAAGACAATTGAAGAAGCTCAAGAGCTCATTGATACAGTTGCCAGAAATCGGCATCTGTACCTAAATAATGAATCTTCCATGAAAGAAGAGGCTAAAACAGTAACTGCTGAACTCAGTCCTGCAGAACAAATTACTGAATTCAATCAGCAATTAGACTTTCTAACAAAATAGCTGGCCGAATTCAAGGAGATACTACAAGACACAAGAATGGCTAATATAAATATGGAGGCACAGTTGAAGCAAACAAAACAACAGTTATCAAAACAAATAACAGAAGAGTGCCAAGTAGTTCAATTAAGAAGTGGGAAAACATTAAATACCTAACGGAGTTTCAAAGTTATCATAAGAAGATATTCAATAAGAAAACTATTTTCAGATTCTATGATTATCATTGCCTTATGAACCCTTTTAAAAATCCAATAGCTAATCGTTCAAAACCTTTTCAAAGAAACAATGTTTAATATTTTCATAAATCCAAAGTCTTTCCTTTCTCATAAACAAATCTCAATCAGAAACCAACCATGCAATCAAACAACACAGTCATTCATTCAGCACCAAAGTCCATTCTCAAATGTAATACGCCAGAACAAACACAGGTAAGACAGACAAGGAAAGCACAAGTAGGAAGCAGTTACAGCAAATAGTTCAAGTAGCAGTTAAGAACAGTTTAGCAATTAGGCAAACCAAAACAAGTTCAAACCCAAGCAAAGCATACAAATGCATATGATGCATGCCTGTCCTATGGCTGATGAGGCTCATCTGTCGGTTATCCAGCCAACCCGACAAGTCTGAATTGTCCTTAGACTGTCCCCCAACGTGCATCCCCAAGAGTCTATGCATAGCTTTTTCTCAAATAATCAATATTGCTCAATGGGGGTAACATTCCTGGGAATTTATATAGTGCCCGGTCACACTTACGTCGTAGGGTCAACAGAGTATCGAGTTTTCAACCTGGTACACGTGGTGGCAAGCCACGGCACTTAATCCAGGGAACCTCGTATCTCAGATATTTCAAATTCATAAGCCACATAAATAATTCATTCACATTCATCAATATCATCATCATTCGTCAATCCATATCCCATTTCCAAATTCATTCAAAAATCATATTTCAAATCCATCCTCATCATCCTTTTTTCCGTTAATCAACAATCTCAATCCAAAATATAATTCTTTCTTTTCTAAATAAATCAACTTTAAACATATAACGTTTAAGAACTAAATCTTTTTAAACAATTACTTCAAACAAAACTTCCAATTTTATAAAATTCCGGCAGCATCTCCTCTAAAACTCGGATTCTGCCACCCTTTTCGGGTTCCATCCAAACATTTCTCAAACATTTTCTCAACTATTTCCAAATCTCAATCATCTTCCAAAATTCAACCAACTCCAATATCAATTTATTTTCAAAGCGAATAAATGCCAATAATAAATCTCTTTTTAAAACCAAACCAGCTCAAATACTAAATCAATTATAAAATTAGTAGTTATGGAATGACAAGAATTTTTATGTGATTTAATTCAAATAATTGATATTTCTATGATTTAATACTTTAAGTTTTAGGAATAAAGAAAATAGATCTTATTATCTTATAAATTCAACTAAAGAATTTGATTTCAAATCAATTAGTCTTTTAATACAACAAATAATATTTTAAAATAATTTTGAAGATTAAATTAGATTTTAAATTAACACTCTATACCCTAATTTGATTAAAATTAACTAAATCCAAATTAATCCCAAAATCTCCAATTTTATACACAAACCCTAACCTTAATTTTACCCTAATCCTTACCCACACTCACCGCCACTCATTAGCACTCACACTATTCCCCTTTTCCCCAAACACATACACAGCAGGCACAGAGAAAGAAAGAAACGGCAGAAAGAAAAGGGAGAAAACGGGGAAAGAAAAGAGGGAGAGCAGAAGGGGGAAGAGAGGGAGACGGCGCCGGTGGGCATCATTGCCACCGTCGCCGCCGCTGTGCCGTCAGGAGGGAGATCCGAGGAAGAGAGAGAGTGTGGAGTTGAGGGAGCAGAGAAACACGCCGCCACCTCCAGACGCCGTTGCCGCCGCCGTCGCCCTCATCCCGAATCGCCATCATCGCCGGTGCAGGGAGAGGAGTTGTCGCGCCACTGTAGCGCCGCCGCCACTGTTGGGTCGCCGTGCTGTCGTCTGAGAACAGAGAGCGTGCGCGAGGAAGGAGAAGCCCTGCCCTCGCGTCCGTGGTTGTCTCCGCGGGTCCCTGTCGCCGCCGCCTCTGAGTTCGTCGCCATCAAGCAGAGCGCGCACAGAGGAGAAGCCGTTCAAGTCAGACAGAGCGCGCACAGAGGAGAAGCCGTTCAAGCTACTGTCAAGTCACCATCGATGAAGCTTCAACCGCTGTACCTCTGGTCGCCGGAAACTGCCGTTGGAGCCGCCACCTTCTTGGTAAACCCTAGCCCTGTTTTGGTTTTCTCTTATTGTCGGTCAAAATCCTGGTTACTATAAAAGCTGTTGCTGAGGTTGTTTGTGTCAGGGATTGGTTATCGCGAGTTGCTCTGTCGGAGCTACCATTCCACTACTGCCGCCTTTGCTCTGAGCCGTTAATTGTAGCGAGTATTGTTGTCATGGCGGCTGCTCGGTTTAGTCGCTCCTCTTTAGCATGGTAAGCTATTCCTTATTTCAATTTCGAACTCTGTCAGTCGTCGCTGTTCTATTATATGTTAAGACTCTCCGACGTTAATGTTTTAGGATCGAGGTCCGGTTGCTGCACGTTGGTGAATTTAAGTTGCTGTTATGGGTGCGGACACCATGGAGCTGTGATTGCGATTGTTACCAATGTCGGGCCGAGAGGAAAAGAGTTCCGGTGACGTGTTTGGTCTATAGTTTCGACTTATTGAGGTAGGGATTTTTCCTAAAATCTACTTTATATTACAGAGTTGTTATGAATAGATATTAATGTGAGAAACATATGTCTGTGATTATGATTGTCTTATAAATGTGGTTGTTTGCTGGACTGAATGATTGGCTACTTGATTGCTTGAGTAGTTTGTGATTGCTGAAAAGAAATTAGTTTGAAAAGTTTAGTTGATTATTATGAAAAATGGCTTTCTTGATTTTGAAGCTACTTTTGATAATGTGAACGAATTGGAACAAACTGCTATCCAAAATCCCTCTGAGGATAGTAAGAGCCCAGAGAGGAATAACTCTGGCGTTCAAACGCCAGAGACAAGCAAGGAGTTGGCGTCAAACGCCCAATGGAAGCTCAGTTCTGGCGTTCAAACGCCAG